>NC_051076.1:48120072-48484934 GCF_004664715.2 Peromyscus leucopus
AATAATATTCTCTGCTTAACCTTGAAAATATACCTAATATAACTTACAAGTTTGATTGTAATGTCTAACTACTAGTTCTCATTTCTCTATATCCTTATAGTTGATAATAATAACATTCAAGAATTAGCAAATTGCATTACATTGTTAAATTAAGTACAATATCCTGAACAAGATTAGAAATATATGTACATCATTTTCTAACAATATCAATCTCAATATATATATAATTTGTATATAATCTCAATATATATAATTTTTATATTACATATAAAAATCCAACCCAATGTAAAGTATTTAAAACTAGTAATTGTCTTTTAAGAGTAGATTCAATAATCTACCTTTTATCTATATCATGTCTATATCTTCTCTTTACTTTTCAGAGTTGATTCAATAATCTACCCACTAGTCTATCATTCCTGTTTATCTTTTTTTCAAACAAGAACATTAAATCTAATCTCCTTTGTTCAGCCCTTTTCTGAACCATTAACAACTTGTAACCAACCCTCCTAAGAATGAAAATTCTCTTAAACCCAAAACCCATAGAAAGACCAAAATTCGCCTGCCCCACTCCACCTCTTTGGGAATGTTTGCCTTGTGTTCCTAAAATTGCTTCCTGATGTTTGTGGGTGAAGTTTTCTTTAGGGGATTCTGTAAAGGAAAGTTTTTGGTTAATTGCAAAGTCCTAGGAAAGGTAGCTATAATTTGTTGTCCAGTCTCTGCATAATGTCAAGGTTCAAGGCTTATTTCAAGTCCTTGTTTGAGTACTCTGTGAAACTGGCTCATCTCAGCTAGCCATCTCAAAATTGTTCTGAGCAGTATGTATCCAAAGCTGATCTTTAGGTGATATTTGTCAGCTTAGTGGTATTGTTATTATTATCCATGTGGAATCATTGATGTTGGGCCCCATCATCTTTCTGGAGACTTCAAACTCAATGTTAGGCCTGGTTGTGATTTCCTGCAGAAAACTAATAAAGACTCAAACACAAAAACATATATAGGTAGCTAAATGAAGCCTTTTCTCTAGAATTAGTTAGTACTCTATATGACCATTAATATCATAACAAAAGTTATATATATATATCTTATAAATTTTGATATAAAATTCATACTTTAAGGAAAGTTTAAGAATCAAAATAGAATCAAAGAATTGAGATTAGTCACTTAATTTTTTGTTTTCTTCTGACCCACATCAGAAGATGGCTCTTTCTTCTGGCATGATACAGGGATTTTGCATTTTCCTTTTAACAACATGCTTGGTTTTAAAGAAGGAGAGAGCCATTCTCCAACTCCAAAACCAGCTTTAATTTTTAATTGAACTGGGACTACAAAATGACCATTTGTGTTAAAGGTCTGTAGAGAAGAGCAGAAACAAACATTTAGGAAGACTTATGAAATTTTATAGGTAATATACCAATAGGCCAATTACTCTTTTCTTGGGACATTTTTCTAGATGATTTGTCCTTTTTCTTCAGATGTCTCATTTGTCCAGTGTTCTTCAGATTCCTTAGCCTTCATTCTCCTGAAAGACAAATACTAAAACCTTTAAGACTAACTTTGAGGAGATTCTCTTTTGGCAAATTATATCTGATTAAATGAAAAGCATTTGTTAATGGAATAAGTTAGTGTAGTTGAAATTTTCTCCAGTCCTTCCCTGGGCATGCAGTCAGGACAAAATCTCTCTCACCTGCCAGTCTTGCAGCTGCTCAGATTCAAATAAATACACACAGGCTTATATCATTTTCAAACTATGGCCATGGCAGGCTACTTGCTATCTAGTTCTTATATCTCAAATTAACCCATTCCTTTTTTTTTTTTTTCAGACGGGTTTCTCTGTTGCTTTCGCTTTCCTGGAATCGCTTTGGAACAGGCTGGCTCAACTCAAGAGATCCACTGGCTAGCTCCAAGTGCTGGGATTAAAGGCGTGTGCCACCACCGGCCGGCTTCAAATTAATCCATTTCTATAAATCTATACTTTGCTATGTAGCCTGTGACTTACTGGTACTTATACATCTTGCTTCTTTTTTTTTTCCTTTTTTTTCCAGGGCTGAGGACCAACCCAGGGCCTTTCTTTTACTAGGCAGCGCTCTACCACTAAGCTAAATCCCCAACCCCAACATCTTTCTTCTCATGGTGGCTGCTGGCAGCATCTCCCACCACACACAAAACTTCTTCCTGTCTCTCTCTTTGAATTTCCAGCATGCCTCTAGGCTGCCTTGCCATAGGCCAAAATGCTTTATTTATGAACTAATCGTAGCAACACATATCTACAGCGTACAGAAAGACACTCCCCTATCACTTCCTCTTTTCTGTCTAATCAAAAAGGGTTTAAGTTTAACATAGTAAAATTACATATAACAAAACAGTTATTAAGCAAGAATTACAGTTACAGTATCTATATCTAGTCTATTTATGTTTGGCAAATTCAAAGAAAATATTTTATTTAGCCTATATTTGTGAGTCTAAGGTTTCATATCTACCTTATCTCTCATCATAACCAAGAAAAACCATAACTACAACTATCTAGTCTTCAACTACATCAAAGACCTCAGAAGGATACAATATTACCTAAGTAAACAGGAAGATCATTATAAGCAGCTTTCAAAAGTTTAGAATGACAGGGACATCTTGTACTCTGTTTCACGTGAAATAATGTTCCAATCCCTAACAGCTGAACATTTACCTCCTGAGGGGGCTAAGTTGGATGCCAAAATTCTGGTGCAATTATTGTCACATCTGCACCTGTGTCTACTAAACCATCCAAGAAAATGCCATTTATTTGTATTTTTAATTTTGGTCTTTGTTCATTTATAGAAGTTTGCCCAAATATTTCCTTATGGTTTCTCCTGAATTTTCTATTCTCTCTACCTCAACTGTTCTATCACCCATAGCAGCCTGGTTTATTCTAATTGGCATTTGGTTATTTAATTTCTCTGAGTAGGGGTTTCTTCTATGATGGAAGAAAGGTCTGAACTGAATTTGCTGTGGGGGCATGCATGAGGACCCTCTGGGAGTTTCCTGAGGACAGAAGCAAAGGAGTACCCTGTCTGCCCCTTGTTGATCTACATTTCTTGGTCCAATGTTTACCTTTACCACACCCTCTGCATAATCCAGAAGGGAGGGGCATTCTATTGTCATTAGTCCTTGAATAAGCATTCTTTCTAGGAATGCTCTGGTTACACTCCCTTTTCAAATGACCTTGTTTTCCACACCTAAAACATCTGACATTTCTCAAACCTTTTGAAATTGCTTTTCCTATCCACATATTATCATGGTCATGAGACTCAACTAATTGTGTTCCTGATCCAGTACTCCAAGAGTGCAGACCTTGCCTTTAATAGTCTGATTATTCTTTTGCATGCTGCATTTGTGTTCTCAAAAGCCAAAGATTCAATTATTATCTGTCTAGCTTCTAAACTTGCTATCATTCTATTTACTGCTGAAGACAGCCTTTGTAAGAAATCCATGAAGGATTCTTTTGTGCCCTGTAGGACTTTGTAAATGATTCATTTTTTTTTCCTGCTTCCTCAATTCTGTCCCATGTATTCATGGCTGCAATACAGCATAGAATTAAGGTTTGTTTATCATATAAACATTGTCTTTGTATTTCAGCATATTGGCCTTCTCCAACAAGCTGATCCTGAGAAATTTTCACGCCTCTAGCTCTACATTGATTTTCTATTGTTTTAGCCTCATCTCTGGAAAGTGTATCACTGTAATTGTGTTCTGGATTCCAGGACAGCTGTTACTAATCCTTTCCAGTCCTGAGGAATAACTCTATTACAAGTTGACCATTTGCTTCACAAATGGAGAATGCATGCCATAGGATACTATAGCTTCCTTAAATCTCCTCAAAACTAACATTTCCACTGGAGTCCATTTGCTTGTACACACTGCCATCACTTCACAAGAGAACCTTTTCCTGTCTAACCCGTGCCTTCATTGCCTTCCTGTTCTGCATTCTCATTGGCTCTAAGCTCAGCCCCCTCACTTCCTCATCACTGCCTGTCTATATAGGCTTCAGGTCTCTATGGTTGATACTGGGATTAAAGGCATGTGTCATCATGCTTGGCTGTGTCCTTGAACACACTGAGACTCTGATTGTAATGTGATCAGACTAAGGGCATGTGCCACCACTGCCTGACTTCTGTTTATGGCTGGCTATGACCTCTGATCTCCAGGCAAATTTTATTTATTAATATACAAATAAAAATATCACCACATTTCAATGCAAATAAAATATTACCACACCCTCCTTTGGGCTCCAAAAGTCATACAATGGGGAAAAAATCATCTTCAACAAATGGTGCTGGTCTAACAGTATGTTGGCATGTAGAAGAATGCAAACTGATTTATATGTATCACCCTGAATAAAATTCAAGTCCAAGTGGATCAAAGACCTCACTATAAATCTGGATATACTGAACCTGATGGAAGAGAAAGTAGGAAATAATCTCAAACACATTAGCACAGGAGACAACTTCCTGAACAGAACATCAATAACACAAGCACTAAGATCTACAATTAATAAATAGGACCTCATGAAATTGAAAAGTTTTTGTAAGGCAAAGGACACTGTCAATAAGACAAAATGTTACCCCACAGAATGGGGAAATATCTTCACAAACTCCACATCTGGAAGAGAGTTGATTTCCAAAACATATACAGAACTGAAGAAACTGGATATCAACAAACCAAAAAATCTAATTTAAAAAATGGGGTATAGATCTAAGCAGAAAATTCTCAACATAAAAATCTCAAACAGCTGAGAAACACCAAAGAATTGTTCAACATCCTTAGTCATCAGGGAAATGCAAATCAAAACAACTCTGAGATTCCATCTTATACCTGTCAGAATGGCTAAGATCAAAAACACAAATGACAACTTATATTGGAGAGGATGTGGAGCAACAAGAACATTCCTCCAATGTTGGTTAGAATGCAAACTTACACAACCACTTTGGAAGTCAGTGTTGCAATTTCTCAGAAAACTGGGAATCAAACTACCAAATGACCCATCTATATTGCTCTTGAACATATACACAAAGGATCATACCACAAGGACACTTGTTCAACTATGCTCATAGCAGCTTTATTTGTAATAGCCAGTACCTGGAAACAAACTAGATTAGATGTCCCTCAACAGAGGAGTGAATAAAGAAAAGATGATACCTTTACACAACTGAGTATTACTCAGTTGTTTAAAAAAAAAAAGGACACCAAGAAATTTGAAAGCAAATAGATGGAACTAGGAAATATCATCCTGAGTGAGATCACACAGACTGAGAAAGACAAACATGGTATGTACTCACTCATAAGTGAATATTAGCTATAAAATAAAGGATAACCATTCCACAATCCACAGGACCATAGAGGCTAGATAACAAAGAGGTTCGTAAAGGGACATACAGATCTTCCTGGGAAGGGAAAATAGAAAAAAAATTCTTGAGTGGACTGAGGGAAGGTGGGGATAGAAACATGAGCTATTAGGTTGAGGGGAGGGTAGAGTGAGAGAGCACTGAAAGAGACTACTGGGGAGAGGGAGGTCATTTTGGGGTCTGGTAAAAACTTGGCACAAAGGAATCTCCCAGCAATCTACAAGGAAGATCCCAGCTTAAACTTCTAACAATAGCGGATAAGTAGCCTGATCTGACCATCTCATGTGACCAGATTGGTACCTAGCCAAACTGTCATCAGAGAGGCTTCATCCAGCAACTGATGGAAAGAGATGCAAACTCATGGCCAAACATTAGGCAGAGTTCAGGAAACCCTGCAGAAGAGGTGGAGAAAGGATTGTATGGTCCAGAGGGGTCAAGGACACCATAAGAAAATTAACAGAACCAACTAACCTGGGCTCACAGGGGCTCACAGAGACTGAACTGACAACCAAGGAGCTGGTATCAGACTGATCTAGGCACTCTGCATATATGTTACAGTTGTATAGCTTGGTCCTCTTGTGAGACTCCAAACAATGAGAACAGGAGCTGTTTCTGACTCTTTTACAGGCCGTTGGGACCCTACCCCTCATACTGGGTTGCATTGATCAGCCTCAATATGTGGGCAGGTGCTTCTTAGTCTTACTACAACTTGATATACCATGTTTTGTTGATACCCATGTGAGATCTGCCCTTACCTAAACAGGAACGGATGAGGAGAGGATTGGGGGTTGGGAACAAAGTGGGGTTGGGGGTAGGGACTGGGAGGAGAATAGGGAAGGGAAACTGTGGCCAGGCTGTAAAATAAATAAATTTTTTAATTAAACAAATTTATTTAAAGTATATAAATATATTTAAAATAAAAATTTTTTGAAGCAAAATTACTGGAATGTCTAACTGGTGGTGAATAACATGGGCATTGTTGTAGAGATGTAAATATTTCACTTTACAAACTGTTTATCAGCTGTAAAATAAAGCAAATATAAACCCTGAGGTAGATTTGGACAGTGGATGATGCACAGACAGAAGCATGGAGGAACAGATAAGATAATATAAGGAAGGTAGATTGCAGGAGTTATTATTCAATTATTTTATTTTTACTATGAAATATAAAACAGACAAAAGCAAATGAAAATAGAAAAGATTGGTGGCAATTTGAGAAGTTAATTGGGGATGTGAAGCAGCTTGAACAAGAGTGATAGTACAGTGACTCACACGACTATGATGATCTATGTAAATTTCCACTCTCAGCACCTATGACCTTGAAGTGATGATGATAGCAAAGATGATGATTGAATTTTATAAAATAAAATTAATTCCAGTTAATATATGATGTCTCCACTGCCTTGGATACATAAAAGTACATATAGAAATGTCACAGTTGGTACAAATCAGTATTTGGGGATCTGGACAGGGCTGCAGAGAAAGAAATATTGTGGCTGGATATGACAGAGTAATTATAATCATGAACGCTTGAATTTCACTTGCATACAAAAATGATTATATGAAGGATCTGAGGAAGAGTAACTTAGGCTAGAAACAATGGAGTTGAGGTTTATGGGTTAAGGGGCAGATGTGAGTTTCATGTAGTTGAATCTATGTTCTTCCCCTTCCTTCTTCCCATTCTTCATGCAGCTTACCTGTGAGCAAAAGAACTGAATACTGTTCCTGAGAGGGACTCTACCACCACTCACCCTTCCACTCTCTACCCTCTAGGAATGTTCCTCTATCCTCACGGACTAGTTTGACATCTCCTTTAGTTTGTTCCCATGTCCCAGTCCACCAAAATCACTGAATCACAATAGTACTTAACATGCCAGAGCTAATTCTAGTGCAGTAGAGGTTGTCACCTACAGCTTTTATTATAAAATATTTAGGAGAAAATGAGAATTTATAAATATTTTGGGTAGTAGGTACACAAAAATGAATTCATAAATAAGTGCCTTGCCAGGTTAAACAGAACATTCTTATCTCTACAACCATGAACTGTAACAATTAAGTGGCAGTGGGGACTTTACATACTTGATTAATCGGTGCAATGATATAGTGAGATTATCCAGGATTATCTGGGGGAATCCAATGACATCATAAGGGCCATCATGACTTCATATCTGAGAACAAGAGGATACATGAGAATGGCACTGCCAGGGGAACATTGGGACTAGCAATGTAGAAAGAAGACAGGAGCTGGAGACACAGACAGCATCGAGAAATTAGAGAAGCCAGCGGAAAGAATCACCTGCTAGGACCCAAGATGGAACATGGGTTTGTTTGCTTGCTGGATTTAGCCTCAAAGGATTCAATTCAGATTTATGACTTCCAATTGGAAAGATGAAAGGGGAAATACTTTAAAGCAATAAATTTCTGGTAATTTATTATAGAGCCTCCAGGATATCAATACTTACAGAAACTGCACTCACTGTTTCCTTGGACTATAGATATGTACTCTGCACTTCGGAGTGAGAGCTGAAAATGTCCCTAGACTTTATTGAAATTCCTAGTTTGCTTTCTAGTGTTGTGATAAAACATTTACGGGAAATCAACTTGGGAGAAGGAAAAGATTTATTTGGTTTACAGTTTCCATCCTATTGTTGAGGGAACCATGGCACGAAGGCCAGGCAGGAACCTGGAAGAAGCAGAAAATGAAGCAAAGACCATAGAGGAATATTTGCTGGCTTGCTTTCCAAGACTCTCTATATCTGTTTTGTTGTATAACCCAGGACCACCGGATCATAGGTGGTACCACCCATAGGGTGCTGAATCCTTACACATCAACCATTAATCAGGAAAATCTCCCACAAGTTTTCATACCGTCCAATATGATGGAGACTTATTCTCAAATGTGGTTCCCTCTTCCGAGATGACTGTAGCTTGTGTCAAGGTGACAAAAAAATTAAAAGCGCACTGACATAGGGTAGAATTTCTGTTCACACACACAAACTACTGAGATAAATTCTCTATGCATTTTACTACTTTGCTGTGGATATCACTCTGTATAAATAAAACACTGATTGGCCAGTAGCCAGACAAGAAGTATAGGTGGGACTAACAGAGAGGAGAATTGAGGGAACAGGAATGCAGAGGGGGAGACTGCCTGCAGCCTCCACCAGGACAAGGAAGATGTAAGGTACCAGTAAGTCACGAGCCACGTGGCCAAGTATAGATTAATAGAAATGGGCTAAATATAAGAGTAAGAGCTAGACAATGATAGGCCTGAGCTAATGGCCAAGCAGTATGAATAATATAAGCGTCTGTGTGTTTATTTTATAAGTGGGCTAAGGAACTGCCAGGGCTTGGTGGAACCCAGAGAAAAAACTCCAGCTGCACTACCTCACCACATGGCCTGCAAAACAGAGACTTAAGTGAGTTTCCCTCTGAAGGTAGCTAAGTATGACATAGTTACATATTTGTGTCATGGTGTTTATAAAATCGTAACAGAAGCTCTGACATCATGGACATCTTACATTTCAGTTGCAGACAACATTAGATATGCTTCCATTCTTATGTACATTTTAGCAACTCTTTATGTAATTCAGTGTCAGAAATTATCTGGCAAATGGCATGCAGGTAGATACAAAATTGAGAAAATACTGGCAACTGCCTAACAACTTTTTGAAATCTATTGTGAAAGTGACTTACAGTGACAAAATGTATTATGCACAGAGAAATGGTTAAGCTCTCTGGACATATCATGAATTGTAAGGCAATGAGTATTTTATATTTGATGCAGCTAAATGCATCTGCAGTTTGATGGCCCTCATAAGTAATAATCTGAATTGCCTATCAGAGGAAAGTGCTGGAGTTATTTACAAAGGAAAAGCTAGCCCAATAACCCAAGGTGTCACCATTTTATGCAGAAATAAAGTAAATCTGGCAGCAAGAATAATAAAATGATATGAGCCACACACTTGAAATCTTATGCTCCATGTTAAAAAAATTCCTCTCTACCAACTATTTCTGTGCTTCTGTACATCTACTGAAATAGAATTCACATAAATTGTGTAGATGATCAGCCAAAAGCCTGCCTCTAAAAAGTTCTTTATATGACTCCCATCATAGCAACTCAAAATGTCTCTATGCTCTCAAATACTCTCACTCTCCTCCCTCAGGCTGATCGTTTTCTATAAACAAAACTAATTTATTTTGTGGAAGATCTCTTATGTCTAGCATTCCTTAGTTGTTTCCCCAAAACAAGCATTCTAAAAGGCACTCTGTAAGTTCTGTCTGCTGTAGATATCACATTTTGTTCTAACTATAGTTATATTAATTAAAAACAATTTCACAAATGTCTCACCAACAGCTACTGCTCACTTTTGACGTTTTCATGAAAACCGTTAACTCCTGTCATTTATTTGATCATTTATACTATATTCTTAGCCAATCTCCATTTCTTCCAAAATTTCAAACTATTGATGTAATGAATTAAGTATTGTTTAAAATGGGCCTATGAGTGCTCTGGAATGAACATAGCCTGGGTCAACAGTCTTTATTTTTACTTCACTAAGCATATCATACAAAGTTTTTTTCCCTCCTGAAATGCTTTACCTGCCCTGCATAAAATGGTTATTCACAATTCCATTAGAAGAAAAGAAAACTCAGGCAATAAGTAAGTGAAATCACCTAATACTACATAAGAATTCTCCACAAATATCAAGAAACATACTTGTTCCTGGAAAGGCCTTAACTAACTGTTATAAGCATCAGTTCTAACAGTCTCATTACATCATCCTTTAGAGTCCTCACAGTCATATTTCAGAACCTGTAGAGGTCCTTTGAAGAGGCTTCATGACACCAAAGTGACAAAGTTACTCAGTTGCTTCACTCTCTTTCACAAGTAATCAATAGAAATTTTCAGAATCTGTATGGCTGTATTGTAATGAAGTAAGGAATGAGACAAATACAGTACATTCTCTTCTGCACAAATCTTCAGGATATTTATGGTTACAAAGCAATTCTACTATTTATATTACATTTCTGAATGGTACTTCTGAAATTTGGGTCTTTCCCTTAATACTGCACCTTTCAGCTAAACTTACTTACCCCCCCAAAAAAAAAAACCTTAACATTCTGTGGTCATATTGTGTTCCTGAAATATTGTGCACCCTAATAAACTTATCTGGGGTCCAAGACAGAACAGCCACAATATTAAACATAGAGGATAGGCAGTGGTAGCACACGCCTTTAATCCCAGCACTTGGGAGGCAGAGCTAGGCAGAAATCCATGTGTTCAAGGATACAGCCAAGCATGGTGACTCACGCCTTTAATCCTAGAAAGCGAGCCTTTAATCCCAGGGAGTGGTGGTAGAAGACATAATAAAGATATATAATGTGTGAGGACCAGGAACTAGAAGCATTTGGCCTGGTTAAGCATTCAGGCTTTTGAGCAGCACAGTTCAGCTGAGACGTATTCTGGATGAGGCCTCCAGTCTGAGGAGACAAGACCAGCTGAGGATCTGGTGAGGTGAGGTAGCTGTGGCTTGTTCTGGTTCTCTGATCTTCCAGTGTTCACCCCAATTACTGGCCTTACATTTGATTTTATTAATAAGAACTTTTAAGTTTCCTGCTACAACATTCTGTGCCTATGAATTCACAGTCTCTAAATGAACATCACTTTTAAAACCACTGTAATCCAAACCTTAGTTTAAATGATTCAATTCTTCAGAATTGTATACAACTTGGGGTTTTGTTTTGTATGTTTGGTTTTATTTGGGGAACAGATCTTTAAGAATATGTTAATTAATTGTCAAGTTCAAATGTTGTGGTATCTAACATTTTACTGAGTCCTAAAACGAAGACATAAAATGTGTAAAATACATGCTGGATTTTGAGGACTTAAACAAGAGAAGACAGAATCCTTTTCCACCAATTTCATTGTTCTATCTTTCCTAATTCCACTCTAATATCCCTGTAGTATATTGTCCACAAAGACAGTAACTCAGTACTGAAAATCCTTGATGTCAATAAAAATAATGTTCGATAAAATAATATACAGGACTTCACTAAAGCTACCTGACAAGTAGATCACAGAAGACTATAGTGTAGTGGGTAGCCATTCCAGCTTTGATCTGGAAGTTCCAACCCCCATTGAGGCTTCAGTAACTGTCACACCTACAAGGCGGGGCCAAGAGAGGGCCAGCTATCTCTGTCTACTCTTGCAAGAGTCCCGAAAGTTGTGTATGTATACATACAGTTAGTAATTTTATAAGATACTAGGTTTCCCTATAGCTTCTTCATGTATCTGTATGCCAAGGAGTAGTATAGCTACAGTATATCTGTATATAGCTGCATATATAGTATATACTATATATACAACATAGAGCATATGTACATTTAGATGAAAATATACATCTGTATCTACAGATCTACATTTAGCATTTGGATAAGTCTAAAGAATCATCTCTAAAGTGGCTGCACTACTTTATACTCCCACAGTATAAAAGGAGTTTCTCTTATCCCACACTCATGACAGAATTTCTTATTTGATATTTAAATGATGATCATTCTGACTGAGTAAAGATAAAACATTGAAGTAGTTTTAATCTGAATTTTTCTGATGGCTAACAATGGTGAACATTTCTTTAAGTGTTTATTAGCCATATATACTTCATCTTTGGAGAAATCTCTCATCAATTCCATAGCCCATTTTTATAGGCATGGTTGTTTTCTTTTATAGTTTTTTAAAAGAAAAAAAATTTTCATATAATATACTATGATCTGTAACTAGAGTTTTCCTGCCTTGCCCACAGTTAGGACAAATCTCTGTCACCCGCCAGTCCCGCAGCCGCTCAGACCCAAACAAGTAAACACAGAGACTTATATTGCTTACAAACTGTATGGCCGTGGCAGGCTTCTTGCTAACTGTTCTTATCGCTTAAATTAATCCATTTCCATAAATCTATACCTTGCCACGTGGCTTGTGGCTTACCGGTGTCTTCACATGCGGCTTATCATGGTGGCAGCTGGCAGTTTCTCTGCCTCAGCCTTCTGCTTCCCAGAACTCTCCTCTCTCCTTGTCCCACCTACTTCCTGCCTGGCCACTGGCCAATCAGTGTTTTATTTATTGACCAATCAGAGCAATTTGACATATAGACCATCCCACAGCAATGATCATGCTTTTTCCTCCTCCAACTCCTCCCAGATCCCCTCTATCTTCAAAATAGACTTCTATTTCTCAAGTTTAGGAGAAATTTATTCTATGATTTTATTTAAAATAGTTTTGCCTTCTTTGGCTCTTTTTTTTCTATGAGCATAAGACATACTTTGTGTTCTTGTGAGATCACAAAGCTTTTCAATGTTCTATCCATATGTTTTTGTTTTAAATTATTGACCTTGAATGAATGCTCTGATTCCTCTACCCTATTTTTAAGCCCTGACATCCTATCTTCTACGTAATCCATTCTATTGTGAGAGCCAAAGGTACATTTTAAGTTTTAATGACTATCTCTTAGAGATCCATGAAACACAAATGTCTCTGATTTGCAAGCTTCTTGCTCAAGGAAAAATTACTTGGGGCTGTTGTTCATGGGAGATAATAAGCCACATGTTTTTTCTCCCCTAAACAAGTTTGTTTGACCCCTCTGCATGGGATGTGCTTGATCACATGTGGACGGGAGGTTTAAAGTCAGGAAATACATCAGGATATTTACTTGCCCCTGATTTGACCTGATGGGAAATAAGCCACTGCAAAACATGACTCAGGGCCATTTTCTGGAAACCCATAGATGGACCTGGCCAAAACCCATCCATATGGCCAGTATTTATTTAAAGCTTGCTTCAAATTTGACATTGAACTATAATAGTATCTTATTCTTGATCAAAGGGATTAACACTATTAGTTGTTGCTAGGTCCTAATGGTTCCCTCAGGGGAGGGGGTGAGAAGGCATGACACAGACCCCAGGAGTCATGGGAAAAGGCAAACAACAGATTTTTTTTATTCAGTAACAGGAAAAGCCTTATATACCCTCCTCCCAGCACCCAGGCTGTGTCCCCATCTGGTGATATTGCCTGGTCATCCCTCATTGGTGGGCATGATCAGGAGCTCTGACAGTACCTATTGCTAGGCCCTCAAGCAGGTTGGCTCATAAGGAATATGCTTGCTATGTTTATGCCTTGGCAACTAGTTTGAACCAATTTCCTTGACCATATGGGCCCATCCTACTACATATACACCCTTTTTATTTTATTACATGGGCACTCAGTGGGAGTCAGAGTTCTTTGCCTCAGCCTTGTTGACCCTGCCTCAGAGGGGCTCAGCAATTGGACTGTGCCTGTCTTAGGTATGCTTGCCAAATGAGCTCTTACCCATCATTGACTATAAGCCCTCAAAGAGTGTCCATCCCTGGGGAGTCACCCTGGGTAGGGAGAATTAGGTAGTAGCCTTTTGAATTCAGACAGCCAGTCATGAATAACCTCCATTGGAGGACTATGTGTGGTGGTAATTTAATTATACTGAAATGTGATTTTGATTGTATGTTAATAAATAAAGTTGCCCGGGGGTCAGAGCTATTAGAGCCATAGCAAGAGTGTGGCGGTGGTGGCACAGGCCTTTAATCCTAGCATTCCAGAGGTAGAAATCCCTCTGGATCTCTGTGAGTTCGGGGCCACATTGGAAATAGCCAAGCATGGTGGTGACACACTCATTTAATCCCAGAAAGCCAGCCTTTAATCCCAGGGAGTGTGTAGAAAGCAAAAAGATATATAAGGCATGAGGACCAGAACTAGAAGCATTTGGCTGGTTAAGCTTTCAGCTTTGAGCAACACAGTTCAGCTGAGAGCTATTGGATGAGGACACAGAAGCTTCCAGTCTGAGGAAACAGGACCAGCTGAGGAACTGGTGAGGTGAGATAGCTGTGGCTTGTTCTGTCTCTTTAAATAGACAAACAGACGGGAAATAGAGGCTCTCATTCGGGAGGCTGGGACACCGCAGGTGGAAGGGTGAGATTTTGGCTCTGAGCTCTGACCTCTCGGCTTTCTCTTTCGCATTGTTTCTGTGTTTCTTATTTGGTGGGACGGTTGGTTACATCTATGAGTTGAATATTTATGAGCCATTAACACCTGTAGAGTCACCTTAGTGGCTGGCCATTGTTGCTTGATGTGCTATAGGAAACACTTAAAAAGAAGAAAAATTAAAAGCACTGCCCCACCAATCAAACATAAGTGAGTATCAAGGAGGGATCATACAGCCTTTTTATACTATACCAAACCTTTACAATAAGTAGTCAAAGGTCATAGCCTCTGCCCTTGTCTGATTTAATTCGAAAATTTCATGTTAGCTGTAATGAATAATATAGAAACTTAGTTGACCATTGGCCCTTAACTTATTTAGCTAATTCCCAGTGTGCTAAAAAAATGATCCTCATCTCAAAAGGCATCATACAAAATGAGGAAATGTGGGGGTCCACAAGTCTATAGCTTTTAGGGGGGCAATGAAAACAAGAAAGGGGAATTATATATAATAACCATTCTGGGTTATTTCCTCCTTGGTGGAAGCAGGCTGATCTGTGGCTGGGTGCACATCTCTTGATGGAACCCATATTGGCATAGTGGCACTTTGAGGAAAAACATAAGCATACCCTCTCCCATGGGCCAGTGGTATGGGAAATCTTCCAGGACCCCAGAAAGTCAATGAATTGTTGAGAGGCATAGGCAGGTCCATTGTCAGTCTTAAGTGCCCAAGGTACTCCCATAATAACCATGGCTGGCTTAAGGGCCATGATAGCATTGACGGCCTTCTTCTCAGAAATGGTGAGGGCATAATCAAAGGAGGAACAGGTATCTATTATCACATGAACATATTTAAGATTGTCAAAGGGGGCAAAATGTGTGACATTCATCTGACAGATGACATTAGGCAACAAGCCTCAGGCATTAACCCCTGCACATTGAAGCAGTCCTAAAGGGGCATGAGGGGCACAAGTGGCACATGCCCAGGACAAATATTTACATTGTGGAACCAGAAATTCTGGAAGAAGTCTATGCAAATTCTTTGGAGACAGATGGAACTGCTGATGAAGAGCCCTGGTTTGCTCTAGGAGATCCATACTGGCTGTAAATATGATGATGTCTGTGATCTCATTTTCTTGAGCCAATATACTGGGTAATTTGGAGTGAGATCTAATATGTGACAGGTACCAATGCTCAGTCCTCCAATTTAGGATATCTTGTATAAGCAGCATGGTACTGGCTATGGGAATCAGTGATTCTTTGACTTGAGAAAAGGCTAGCACACAAACTTACTGTACAGTGTACTGGCTGTCAGAAAAAAAAAAATTAACAGGCTTAGTCTGGCACTCCACTAGAACCTTGAGGAGGACCAATAACTCACCCAATTGAATGGAACAACAACTGGGGATAGCATATGTAACATCTTCAGAGTCAAGGTGCTGGTTAAGAATACCATATTTGTTTTTATTGGAATCTGAAAAAAACAGGGTGGTATGAGGGATGGGAGTGGAAAAGGGGGCTGCACGAGGCTGTGTCTTTATTAGAAGTATGGGGAGTTCTGCTAAGATCTTGTATTTTTGCAAATGACTGTTCCTGTGAATCTTGCAAACATTTCCTGGAACAAGATAGAATCTGCCCAGAGGGTCTGGGTGTTCTTTAGAACAATGGGGAAAACATACTTATCTGGCCCTGCTTCATATGTACTCTGTGCCAGCATCCATGCCATGAGGCTGAGTTAGAAGGACTGGTCAAACTTAGAGGTGACTTTGTGCAGGTCAGAATGTACTTGGTGTAACTATAGAAGGGGACCAGATTTCCATAACACTCCCAAAAAATCATCTGAGTGTTCAGAGGACCATTGCCAATAAGGGTCTTTGGAGATCATGACGTTGCAGAATGGAGGTGTCTAGAATGGCCAAAACATTTTGTAGGAAATCTTTAGCTTCTTGGGTAAGCCTAACCTTAATGGAAGGACAGGTGAGGCCCTTCAACAATGAAAAGAAGTGTCTCATCTCTTGATCAGGGATGGGTAAGAAAGTTTAAGACAATTAACCATGCCACATAACTGCTGTAAATCTGAGAGTGCGTACAATTTCTTCATTTCCAAATTAAAGGAAAGTGGGCAGACCTGTTTAAGCAAGAAAAAAGCCTAAAAAGGCAAAGGGGGTACCATTTGGACCTTATCTGGAGCCACCATCAGATGTAATGATATGAGTTCCTCTAATAATCCCTTAGCAGTCTTTTGCAGGTAGGTTGTATCTGGGTGTGCCAGGAAGAGATCATCCATATACTGAATCAAAAGAACATCCCTGGGGACATTGACCAAAGATTGAGAAATATATAACTGGCAAATAGTGAGATTATTCTTCATTCCTTGGGGTAAAACAGTCCATTGATATCTCCTAGCTGGTTTATGAATATTAGGTCCCTACACAGTAAAGTCAAAATGATCTCAATCCTGTGGTGACAGAGGAATTTGAACAAAGCTATCCTTAATATCTATATTATAATATACAATAAGAAGGAGTAATAGCACTAGGGTTGAAGAGGCCTGGTTGTATAGACCCCATTTTTTTCTATTAGACCATTAACTACACAAAGATCCTGCAGGAGGTGGTAGCATTCCAATCTCTTGGGGATAACAAATATGAGGGTATTATGTTCACTTGTGGATGATTCTATGTGTTGATCTTTACCTGTTGTGTGACCAATTCCTTTAGGATTGACAGCTTGAGTTCAATTTTCAGCAACTGTTTCATCCATACTTCTTGATCTGAGGGCCAAGTCAATGGAATAGGGCTAGGGGGCTCGATTGTAGTGGATCTCTATGGGACAGTGGCATTTAGAATTGGGGGTAAAGATCTCATGCAGCATCACGGACCACAAGACCCACCTTTTGATGAATCTTGATCTCATCCAAAAGCCCCTGTCATCTGTAGTTAGGACAACATCCATATCTTCAAAATTATTTCTGCCCCACAGGTTCTTGGGTACAGTGGAAATGATAAAGTGAATGGCTCCTCAACTGCCATCAAGATCCTTCCAATGGACTGGATGGGTGGTCATCTTAGAATCTTGTTGGCCTACCACATCACTGATAGGGGGGTCTGCATTTAAACTTTCAATGAGGTAAGCAAAGCACCTCAGACTCAGTTAAAATGGTGGCATCCACACCCATGTCCATCAAGCCTTTAACTGCTTGTCCATCAAGATAGACAGTCAGCATTGGAGAGTGTGGAAAAAATGGGGGTTGTCCAGTAGACTTTTTTTATTACCAGAGCCTCCTCTTACTGGCAGGGCTGAGAAGCAACCTTCCTGAAGTTTAAAGGGGCTGGTGTTTCAGCAAGCTGTGACCTTCAATCCTTTGCCCAATGGAATCCCTTATTGCATCTGGGGCATCAGGTCCTAGGCTTTGCCTGGGGGCAGTCATGCCACAAATGGCCTAGTTTGCTACATCCCCAGCAAGTTCTATCTACTTGGGGGCCCTTGGGTGTGTTGTTGGCACACTGCCTGTCTGCAAAGGAGGTTACCCAGGGTAGCAGCAAGGGCAGTGATGGGACCATTACTGGGGTCAAGATCTCTTGTGGCCAGTACCCACTTGTGAATGTCTTCATTGTGGACCACTGCAACTGAATTGTGGGTGAGAACATTAAGCCCTTCCCAAAATAATTGTTCAATTAACATTTCCCTAATGAGGCCTGTGTCTACTCTCAGCTCTACTGTCTCACTGACACGTGTGAAAAATATCAGTAAAAAGTTTCCCTGGCTGTTGAATAAGATTAATGAAGTAAGCTGTCCCTCAGCGTGCATGCTTTAAGATCCTTGAAGGCCAGCTCAGAAACTTGTTGGTAGTAGGCTCGATTGGCCAATCTTTGCCTGATGGATGGGATGGACAAAGTTACCTCATTCAGTGAGTGTGTCAGGGGTCACTGGAACATTAATTAAGAAGTTCTTTTGTGCTGGAGCTTCTGCATGGTCATCCAAAACAGTTTTGAGCAGACTATACCAATCAAAGTATATCAGTAGTTACATTGCCCATTGAGTGAGGACCTGTTAGAAGTAAGGTGAATCAGGGCCCAAGTCATTTGCTGCCTTCCAGATGAGGGAGACTTCAGCTATGTGGGTGAGAATTCGGGGCAGGACAGTGGCATTTGGACTCAGGTTAACTGGATAAGCCTCCGTAGGATTCCTGGTTATGTGTGGGGCTGGCTGTGAGTAATGAGGCGTATACAGTGGAGCAGGGAAGTGGCCAGTCTCTGAGGCAGTTAGTACCTGGGGCAGATCACCCCAGGGATACTCTGGTGGGGGAGTTGACACCCGTGGTAGAATTGGGGCCAATGGGGAAGCAGTGCATGGGGTCTGAATGACAGCTGTGTGCTCCTGGGCAGATTTTGTGGGGCTTGAACTGTCTGCCTCATCATCATCAGATGCCATAGAGAGGTCAGACATGGAAGGGGAGGAGGTGATGAAGTTGGTGTTACCCATGCTGTAGAGGGAGACAGCAGGCAAGCAACATTCAGAGAGAGGCTGACAGTCAACAGTGATGGAATTTGCAGTTCAGATTCAGAGGCAAAGCATGACCCTATCTCAACTGTAAATTTCACTTACAGTCTTAAAATATGCACTCGATGCAGCTACAGCAAGGAGATTATTTGAAAACCTTTTTGTTGTTTAATGTGTAGATTAAGATGCAACATTTTGTCATATTTTTTAAAATATGACTTATCTAGATTAGCTATTGAAGTAGCAAAATATACTAAGGAAAAATCCATAATACTCTCCACCAAATCTTAACATAGGCTCACATTTCAATTTAAAAACTTTATTTAAAGAAATAATCAATACTAAGTTTGATTATAAACAACAATCAGCTGCAGTTTCTAATAACACATTTAATTTGTTCATTGGCTACCAATGCTTCTAGATTTATTTCCAATATAATTTAAAAATACACAATAAGTTGTCAAAAAAGCAACATTAAAACATAAACTAATGAGGTGTGAATTCAAATTTAATTTAATAAAAAGTTAACCACTTGAAAAAGAATGAAATGCTCCTTTCATGATGTGAATATTTAAAACTTTTCAAACTAGTTTATAAGGAAATATGAAAACAATCTACTTGTCATTTTACTTCTTTATAAAACAAAACAAAATACCAATGTCAGTGAGATGATGCTTAAACATAAGCAAAATATTATAAGGAAAGAGAACACAAATGTGCCTGAGTTTTAAGCCGTGAAGATGAATGGTGCACAATTAACACTGGATTACAATGGTGTCTGGCAGCGTGAATGCCCAGCATGAATTTTCAGAATTCTGTAGGAAAAAACCTATGCTTGAAGAATGAAGAGACAAGCAACACTCTGTCATTAGTTGGAACTTTAGTATCACATACTCAGAACTCTGAGAGCTCATTTACCCTGCAAATGTCTATCTTCTATTTTCTCAGCATTCTATTCAATTTTAGGAACAACAAAATGAGACATCTTCCTGATGACCTAAATTTGTGAAATTTATATTTTGAGGCAAAACGCATGGAACTAACTAATCTCACAAAATTATTTAAATCATTCAAGCTCTCCTAGCAGCTGCAGAGACTGAAGGAATTGCAATTCACAGAGAATGGAAGGGTGGTTAAGCATTTCACAGAAGTAGAAATGAATAAAGAGGAATTTGCTTGTATTAGGCTTGGGAGAAACATTGAAGGTCTGTGTGGTGTTATTTTGTTTGTGCTCTAACAAATAACGCTTGCCTGAAGATCAGGGTGTGGAGCTAAACATTAGTTAAGCATAGAAGCCTGGAGGTCTGTATAGACAGGAAGTGATATGGCTGGGTGGAGAAAGGAGTATGAGGCAGGTGGAGATAGGAGCTCAGCCCCGTTTCAGTCTGAGGAGTCGTGAAGGTAAGAGATGACTTTGGTTGCTCCTTCCCTTTTCTGATCTTTCAACATTTACCCTGATATCTGACTCTGGGTTTTTATTCAGACCAATTATAATTTGCACACCATCTGGAACCCAGCTTTGGGGCATGAATCCATGAAAAAGCTGCTTGCCAGTGGCTTTGCAGCCACCAGCACATGCCAGAGCTGTGTGCAGAGTCATTGCCTCATCCGCTAGTTTTTTCCTCTCCTGCTTCCCTAAGCTTCTGATCAAGTTTTGGGATTTTTTTTTTTTCTGTTACAGCCTCTCTGCATCGAACTCCGCAGGCATGTGGGCTCAGTACTCTGCTGCTGAAGTTAGCCCCTCACTAGCAGCCAGCTCTGCTTTTAGGCAGTTCCTGCTGCACATGTTTCTTCTCCACCATTGCCTCTGTGCATTCTTCAGACAGCGGATTCTCTCTGCTACTGGGTTGTGTTTATTTCCCTGGCCCCCCTCCTCAGGCTGCTGCCATAGTAGATAGCTGCCTTGAAACCTACTCGGGCTTCTAGTGTTCTATGAAGAAGCAGTCAGCCTCACACATCACCACCATCTGAATTGTCATTGTTGGTAGATTTGGTAAGACAATTGGGAATTAAGACAATCTTAAAGGGAGGATTTAGTTAAAAGAGAGTTTTTTCCCCCCACATTAAAAAATGAGAAACACTATTACAATAGAAAGTGGTCTCTGTATGATAACATGCTGGAAGGTTTGAAAATGGAACAATTAAGTGAAAGGATAACTAATTTAGATGGAATTTATGTAATGTCAATCATAAACATTGTTGGTTTTATCATGTTTGTTTTGTCACTGAAAAAGGTGGTTAATATGAGTGCTAAGATACAAGTTATAGAAGAAGTTATTAAAACAGATCAAAGAGATATTCATACCCACAGAGTAATTTAAAGGAGAACCAATCTCAGAGTTGTATTATAAGATTAGAGAGGAATAGCCTAAAGTTTTCAAACAACCAACTTTAATTTTTCCAGTAACCTTACAGGAATTGCCAAATGATCGAGATCCCTAAGGCTGTATAAGAGCAGAATGAACTCTCACAGAAATGTTAGATTTTAGAAGATTCAAGGAAGCAATACACTCATATAGCATGCATTCACCTTTTGTGAAACAGATGTTAAACTCATGGTCAACTTGTAATAGAATTATCCCTCAAGACTGGAGAGACTTGGTTACAGCAGTCTTGGAGCCTGGTCCTCAATTACAGTGGAGAACTCAGTGGAAAGATGAGGCTAAGACCATTGAACAAGGAAGTAGAGCTAGAGGTATGATATCTCCCAAGACCAACTTCTTGGAGAGGGAGAGTATGCTAATATAGAATGGCAAACTCTATATGATGACCACACCTTAGCTTTATGCCAAGCAGCAGCTTTGAATGCTTGGCACAGAATTGAAGAAGTAGGAAAGAAAACTGAGTCATTTACTAAAGTTATACAGGGCCCAAAAGAAACCTCCAATGATTTCTTACAAAGATTGACTTCAGCAGTAAATAGAATGATACCAAATTAAGAAGCTAGACAAATAATAATTGGATCTTTGTATTTTGAAAATGCTAATGCACAATGGAAAAGGAAATTAGACTGTTACAGGCAAGATCAGCACCCTTGGAAGAATGGGTTCAAGATACAGTCAATATTGAATCTCATAACTATAATGATGCTTGGATAGGAGAGGTGATTTCCAGAGGTTTGAAGAAAAGTCAAAATGTCAAGGGTTTCAGTTCTGATAATCAAGGTCACCTAAAAAGAGATTGTAAATAGGATATTCCTAGAAGCAATGTTTTTTTTTTTTCTAAGAATAACCCAAACAGAATGCCCTTCCCTTCTGGAGTATGCAGAGGTGTGGCAAAAGCAGACATTGGACTAATGAATGTAGATCAACAGAAGACAGTCAAGGTAACCCTTTGTTATTGGGAAATATGTTGAGGGGCCTCTCACAGGACCCCATGTTAAATCTGGTTCAGTCCTTTTCAGTTATCATGGAGGAAACTCCTTCCCAGAGTACTTAAAGTAAAATAAAAATTTCCAGTGTAAAAAAAAAATACTGCTCTGGATGATAGAACAGCTTTAGAAAATAAAACAAAAATTTTAGGTGAAACCAGAAATCAAAACTGATAAAGATTAGATTTGAACAAGAGACCTCTTGATTAGAAGAGATGATAGTTTATCATACAGCATGGTTGTCCAATCTAAATTAACCTATAAAACTAACTAATGCTTTTCATTTGATCAGATATAACTTACCATAAAGGAACCTCCCCAAATTTAGGGTTGGGGGGTATTTTTTGTTTGTTTGTTTGTTTGTTTTATCTTTTCAGGAGAATAAAGGCATCCAGCTAAGGCATCTGAAGACCACTGGACAAATGAGACATGTTCTTAAAGAAAAAGGACAAATCATCCAGAAAAAATAATGTCCCAAGAAAAAAATAAATAAATTGGCCTATTTTCAACAGGATAAAATTTCATAAATTTTCCTAAATGTTTGTTTCTGCTGTTCTCTACAGACACATAATGTCTGCACATAATGTAGTTCCAGTTCAATTGAAAACTAAAGCTGGCTCTGGAGTTGGAGTATGGCTCTCTCTTTCTCTAAACCCAAGCATGCTTGTTAAAGTAAATCCAAAATCTCTGTCTCATTTTAGAAAAGCCACCTGATATGGGGCAGAAGAATAACCCAAATTAAGGGACCATTCTATTGCTACTAATCTCTTAATCTTTTGGTTTTGTTTTGACTCTTTGATGCTTTTCTTAAGGTATAAATATTATCTCAAATTTATAAGATTAATATATATTTTAAACTTTTTTGTCATGATTTTAATGGTCATATAGAGTACTAACTAATATAGAAAAAGGCTTCATCTAGCTTTCCATACATGATTTCATGTTTCAGTATCTATCAGATAACTAGGAATTAAGTTTTTGTACCCTGGATGTACATGACAAATATTGATCATTTAACCTCTTTAAGATCTGGTGCATATGACATTCACAATGTTTAAGTTTTCTGCAATGAACCATGACCATGTCTCCAAAAGGAGAATGGGGCCCCACAATAACAATTCTACTTGCACTATTATAATACCACTAAGCTAAAAAATACCACCTAAAGGTCAGCTTTGGACTACAAACTGCTTATGTCAATTTCAAGATGGCTAGCTGGGATGATCCAGCCTCACAGACTACTTTAGCCAGGATTTGAGACAAGCTCTGCACTTTTGCATTACACATAGACTGGACAACAAGTGATATAGCTACCTCTCCCAGGACTTGACAATTGACCCAAATTTTTCTTTTCAGGATCCCCTAAAGATGCAATTGCCCCCAGACAGCAGGAATTCATTTTAAGAACACGATGCCCATATTTTCAAGAGGTGGGGTGGGTGGTTTTGGTCTTTCAATGGGTTATGGATATTTATCATTGTTTAGTTGTTTTAAATAACTGGTATTAAAAAACATGAACAAAGGGGAATAGATTCAGGGTTCTTGTTTTGGAAAAGAAAGAAAAATGGAGGAAATAGAAATGATAGGATGAAATGATAGATTATTGAATCTACACTGAAAAGAAAAAAAAGAGGATATAGAAATGATAGGATAAAATATAGATTATTGAATCTACTCTAAAAAGAAAAAGGGGGGATATAGACATGCTAGAATAAAAGGGTAGATTATTGAATCTACTTTTTAAAAGCAACTATTTATTTTAAATATTTTACATTGAAATAGATCATTGCATATTGATACAAATTTGAGATTATTTTTGTTAGAACAAACTGTACATACATTTCTACCTTTGTTCAAGGTATTGTACCTATAAAACTCATTTAACAATGTAAGGAAAAATTTTAGTCCCTGAAAATTATTATTACAAACTATTTAGGATAATAAGGAAATGTAGGTTAGTAGTTAGCCACCTATTACAGTTGAACTTGTAGTCATGTTAGGTATGTTTTCAAGGTCAAACAGATATATTTTAGGTAGACATGTGGTCTTCAAACCCTTCAGAGATTTGAAGAATACAGCATTTAAGATGTTTTAAGAATTCAGGTTCTTTTTTTTTTTATGACTATGAGACATGTCTGCTTCTAGCAGCACCAATCTACTTCAGAGAAGATGGTGGGCATTGTAGAAACTCCACACATAGTTTACTTTCTTTGTGGCCAAACTTAGCCACTGGGGAAGAAAGTGCTTTTGCCTCAACTGTTTACAGTATACTGTCCAAATTGGATAAGCAGGGCATAAAAAGAGTGACTGCCAAACTTTACTAAGACAAGGTAAGACAGCCATTCAGAAAATCCTGCTTCATTAAAAAGTCTGTCAGATAGTCTAGGCCTATAGGCTAAAGATCGATACCCCTATGTGGCAGAGGAACCTTGGGTCCATGTCTAGGCAGCTAGCTATTTCTGTCTTTTCTCAAATTTTTGCAAGTCACTTGCTTGTATTTCCTGCTTACTAAGGTAATATTACTTCCTTCTTGGGTCTCTAATAGAGTTAAAGACTTTATAGTCATAGTTTTCCTTGTTATGAGATTCAGAAAAGAAATTCACTAAAGCAGTGTAAAGTGTATAGGGTTGAGATACATTAAAAGATAATTTTGGTAATGCAAGTGAGAATAGAAAGTGAATTGGATACAACCTTTTGGACTCACCAAGTTAGGATAGATAATAAAGTAGCTTCTCTGAATTTGCCAAATATTTATGGACTAGACATTATTGATGTATTTATTGCCTGTATATATTATACACAGTTACTGTATTTATTATATATAGTTTTTCTTATATTGGTTATAAGCTTTTTTAAATTTTAGACAAAAAGGGGGAAATGTGGTGATGTTTTGTTTGTGCTCTAACAAATAAAGCCTGCCTGAAGATCAGAGGGTGGAGCTAGCCATTAGTTAACCTAAGAGGTCTAGAGGTCCTATATAGAGACAGGAAGTGATATGGTTGGATAGAGAGAAGAATATAAGGTGGACAGGTACTTGGCCCCTTTTAGATTTGAGGAGTCATGGAGGTAAGGTAACTTTGACAGCTCCTTTACTTCTCTAATCTCCTATCACTTTCCCTAATATCTGACTCTGGGTTATTATTATTAAGACCAATTAGAATTCATGCTACAGGTATGTGAAGAGTTGAATGAGGAGTGGGGTATAAGAAAAGTCACCAGTGTAGGTTATGGTGAAAGGTTTTCAATCTTGGAAAATTTTTCATGGCTTTTGACTATTTTCTAACTGTGTCAATAATAATCTACTCCTATAGCAATTGAGATGATGTGACTGAATTTTACAAACATTTTTCCTAAACAGAATAAGGAGAATGTCTTTTCCAAAATGGAAAAGGAGATAATGAGTTAGTTAAAAACAAATGCATGACAAAGGGAAAATTAATGACCAATTTGTATTTCCAACCTAAGCTCAACTGGATTTCTAACAGGACGCCTGAATTACCAGCCTTGTCTATTATCCTTCAGGAAGACTTAACCAAAGTATGTTAACTTTCAAGCATGCAATAGCAGGTTTTGAGAATGTTTGTTTATTATGTTATCATATGGTTCTCATTGTGTGAAGTGACTTTTGAAAGAGTCTAGAATAAATTTCTGTTCCATGATATGGAATGGAAACAGGTAGCTTGGGGTCTGAAAATCATGCCTAACATTGTAAATGACTGTACCTAGAGATTTTGCACTAAATATTTAATATATTTTATAATTTTCAAGAATTTTAAATCTTCTGACTGAGGAAAACTATTGCCTGATAATATTCATCATCATTATTTTCTGTCAACTTAATGGAAGCCTAGATATACCTAGGAAGAAAAAATCAAAATTAAAGAATGTGTGCCCTCCTTACCCTAAATCAATCCATCCTCTGTGACCTTCATGGCTCCCTGAAACACAGAATCTGCCAGATCTGATTGGAACAAGAGGTAAGTGCATCTCCTACCACCAAAAGAGCCCTACTTGTAGGACCTAGTCCCTGAGATAAAACCCATGCCCCCCCATTGCTGCCTCAGTTGCAGGCCAACAGGGAAGACTCCCGTGGGCAGGATTCCACACCAACACCCCATCAGACTCTGTAATCTGCAAGACCTACTCCCTACCCCAAACTCACCTATCCTCTTGTGACCTCAGCAGCTTCCAGAGACACAGAATTCACCAGCTCTGACTGGATCAAGACCAATAGTTGAACTAAGAGTGGCCCCTGAGACACAGACACAGCAGGCACAGATTAGACCAAGAGCAGCTCCCTCAAACACAGACACCTCTTGAATTTATTGAAGGAAGAGATGGGTAGATATCGGTGCAAAAGTACATACAACAACCTAAAGAGCATTGTGGTACTATCAGAACCTACCAGTTCTACAACAGCAATACCTAAACATCACAATGCAGAAGAGGTAGAAGAAAGTGACCTTAAAAATAACTTTATGAAGATGATAGAGGTCTTTAAAGAGGAAATGAAAATTCCCTTTAAGAAATTGAGGAAAAGACAAACAAAAAATTGGAAGAAATCAATAATTCCCTTAAAGAAAGCCAAGAAAAAGTAATTAAACAAGTGTAGGAACAGTTCAAGACCTAAAAATTGAAACAGAAACAATGAAGAAGACACAAACCAAGGAAATATTCAAAATAGAAAATCTGAGAAAATGAGCAGGAACTATAGATTCAAGAATAAAACGATAATACAAGAGATGGAAGAGAGTCTCTGGCATGGAGGATACAATAGAGGAAATATTTGTTAGTCAAAGAAAACACTAAAGCCAAAAAGTCATAACACAAAACGTCCAGGAAATCTGGGACACCATGAAAGAGACAAACTTAAGAATAATAAGGATAGAAGAAGGAGAAGAATACCAAATCAAAGGCACAGAAAATATACTTAGCAAAATCATAGAAGAAAACTTTACCAACTTAAGGAAATGCCTATGAAGATACAAGAAGCTTATAGAATACCAAATAAACTATACCCCCACAAAAAAAATGCCCTCACCACATAATAATAAACCACTAAACATACAGAATAAAGAAAGAATTTAAGAGTGGCAAAGGAAAAGGTCAAGTGAGTTATAAAGTCAGACCCATCAGAATAACACCCAACTTCTCAATGAAGATTCTGAAAGCCAGAAGGTCCTAGACAGACGTAACACAGACACTAAGAGACCACAGATGCCAACCTAGACTACTATACCCAGCAAAACTCTCAATCACCACAGATGGAGTGTACAAGATATTCCAAGACAAAATCAGATTTAAAAAATACCTATCACTAATCCAGCCCTACAGAAAGCACTAGAACGAAAACTCCAACCCAAGGAATTTAGATGAACCAATGAAAACACAGGCAATAAATAACCCCAAAGCAGCAAATTCCAAAGAAAGGAAATGGATACTCACTAGCACCAAAGATAACAGGAATTAACAATAACTGGTCATTAATATCCCTTAATATCAAGGGAATCAATTCACCTATAAAAAGACACAGGCTAACAGAATGGATATGAAAACAGGATCCATCCTTCTGCTTCATACAAGAAACACACCTCAGCTTAAAAAACAGACAATACCTCAGAGTCAAAGGCTGGTAAAAGACTTTCCAATCAAATGGACTTAAGATGCAAACTGGTGGAGCTATCTGAATATCTAACAAAATAGACTTCAAATTAAAATCAATCGAAAGAGACAGGGAAAGTTATTACATATTCATCACAGGAAAAATCTACAAAGATAAAGTCTCAATTCTGAATATCTATGCCACAAATACAAGGGCACGCACGTTTGTAAAAGAAACATGACTAAAGGTTAAATCATACATCAAACCACACACACTAATAGTGGAAAACTTCACTTCCCCACTCTCGCCAGTGAACAGATCTGCCAGAGAGAAACTTAACAGAGAAGTAAGAGATTTAACAGATTTTATGAGTCAAATGGACTTAATAAATATCTACAGAACATTCCACCCTAACACAAAAGAATGTGCTTTCTTCTCAGTACCCCAGGGAGCATTCTCTAA
Source organism: Peromyscus leucopus (assembly GCF_004664715.2). Classification (NCBI taxonomy): domain Eukaryota; kingdom Metazoa; phylum Chordata; class Mammalia; order Rodentia; family Cricetidae; genus Peromyscus; species Peromyscus leucopus. The sequence continues at coordinate 48,148,386 of NC_051076.1, forward strand.
AATTGACCACATGCTAGGTTACAAAGCCAATCTCTTCAGATACAAAAGAAAAATTGGTAAAACCTCCTGTGTTTTATTAGACCACCATGGCTTAAATTTAGATTTCAAAATCAACAAAAATTACAGAAAGCCTACAGTCTCATGGAAAATGAATAATTCTCAACTGAATCGTCAATGGGTCAAGGAATAAATAAAGAAAGAAATCAAAGACTTCCTAGAATTCAATGAAAATTAATGTACAACATACCCAAACTTATGGGACACTATGAAAGCAGTGCTAAGAGGAAAATTCATAACACTAAATGTCCACATAGAGAAATTTCACACTAGTGATTTAACAGCACACCTTGAAGCTCTGGAACAAAAAGAAGCAAACTCATCCAGGAGGAATAGAGGGCAGGAAATAATTAAATTGAGGGCTGAAATCAATAAAATAGAAACAAAGAGAACAATATAAAGAATCCATAAAACAAAGAGTTGGTTCTTTGAGAAAATCAACAAGATAGACAAGCCCTTATGCAAACTAGTCAAAAGTCAAAGAGAGAACATCCAAATTAACAAAATCAGAAATGAAATGGGAGACATAACAACAGACATTGAGGAAATCCAGAGAATCATCATGTCATACTTCAAAAACCTGTATTTTACAAAATTAGAAAATCTAAAAGAAATAGACAATTTTCTGGATAGGTATCACATACAAAAAATTAATTCAAAACCAGAAAAGCAACTTAAATAGACTTATAACCCTTAAGTAAGTAGAAACATTTATTAGAAGTCTCCCAACCCCCCCCCCCAAAAAAAAAAACAAAAAAACAGGACCAGATGGTTTCAGTGCAGAATTCTACCAGAATTTCAGAGAAGAGCTAATACCAATACCCCTCAAATTGTTCCACACAATAGAAACAGAAGGAACATTACCAAACTCTTTGAGACCACAGTTACCCTGATACCCAGACCACACAAAGATGCAACAAAGAAAGAGAATTACAGACTAATCTTCCTCATGAACATCGATGCAAAAATACTCAATAAAATACTGTCAAACTGAATCCAAGAACATATTTTTTTTTTCAAAAAAATCATCCACCATGACCATGTAGGCATCATCCCAGAGATGCAAGGATGGTTCAACATATGAAAATCTGTCAATGTAATACACCTTATAAACAAACTGAAAGAATAAAAAACACATGATCATCTCACTAGATGCTGAAAAATCCTTTGACAAAATCCAACACCCCTTTTTGATAAAGGTCTTGGAGAAATCAGGAATACAAGGAACATACCTAAATATAATAAAGGCAATTTTCAGCAAACCAAGAGCCAACATCAAATTAAATGGAGAGAAACTCAAAAGTAATTCCACCAAAACCAGAAACAAGACAAGACTGTCCACTCTCCTCATATCTATTTAATATAATATTCAGCTTTGGCTGGAGCAGTAAAACAATAAAAGGAGATCAAGGGGATACAAATTGGAAGAGAAGAAGTCAAACTTTTGCTATTTGCAGACAATATGATAGTATATATAAGTGACCCAAAAAATTCAACCAGGGAACTCCTACAGCTGATAAACATCTTCAGTAATGTGGCAGGGCACACAATTAACTAAAAAAAAAAAAATCAGTAACTCTCCCATATACAAATGATAAACGGGCTGAGAAAGAAACCAGAAAAACACCACCCTTTATAATAGCCACAAATAATATAAAATTCCTTGGGGTAACTTAACTAAGCAAGTAAAAGACTTGTATGACAAGAATTTTAAGTCTGAAGAAAGAAACTGAAGAAAATATCAGAAACTGGAAAGATGCTGATGGATAGATAGGTAGGATTAACATAATAAAAATTGCAATCTTACTAAAAGCAATCTACGGATTCAATACAACCCCCATCAAAATTCCAAAACAATCCTACACAGACATGGAAAGAAAAATACTCAACTTCATATAGAAAAGCAAAAAACCCAAAAGCCAAAACAATCCTGTACATAAAAGCCACCTCTGGAGGCATCACCTTCCCGGACCTCAATCTCTACTATAGAACTATAGTAACAAAACCAGCTTGGTATTGTCATAAAAACTGACATGTGGACCAATAGAATCAAATTGAAGACCCTGACATTAATCCATAAACCTATGAGCACCTGATTTTGACAAAGAAACCAATAGTATACAATAGAAAAAATGAAATCTTCTTCAACAAATGATGCTGACATAACTGAATATCAATATGTAGAAGATTGCAAATAGATCCATATCTATGGCATACACAAAACTCAAGTCCAAGTGGATCAAATACCTCAATATAAATCCAGTTACACTGAACCTGGTAGAAGAAAAAATAGGACGTAGCCTTGAATGGCACAGGAGACTACTTCCTAAATATAACACCAATATCACAGACACTGAGAGCATCAATTAATAAATAGGACCTCCTGAAACTGAAAAGCTTCTGTAATGCAAAGGACATGGTAAATAAGACAAAATGATAGCCTACAGAATGGGAAAAGATCTTCATCAACCCCACATCTGACAGGGGGCTGATCTCCAAAATATATAAAGAATTCAAGAAACTAGACATCAAAATACCAAGTAATCCAATTAAAAAATGGAGTACAGAGCTAAACAGAGAATTCTCAACAGAAGAATCTCAATTGGCTGAAAGACATTTAAGGAATTGTTCAACATCCTTAGTCATCAGGGAAATGCAGGTCAAAACAACTCTGAGATGCCATCTTACACCTGTCAGAATGGCTAAGGTAAAAAACACTGATAAAAGCTTAAGTTGGAGAGGATGCAGACTAAGGGGAAGACTCCTCCACTGTTGGTGGGAGTATAAACTTGTATAGCCACTTTGAAAATCAGTATGGCAGTTTCTCAGAAATTTGAGAATAAGTCTTCCTCAAGGCCCAGCTATACCACTCTTGAGCATATACCCAACAAATGCTCAATCATACCACAAGAACATATGCTCAACTATGTTCATAGCAGCATTATTCATGATAGCCATAACCTGGAAATGGCCTAGATGCCCTTCAACCGAAGAACAGATAAAGAAAATGTGGTACATATATACAATGGAGTACTATTCAGCAGTAAAAAAAAAATCAATGACATCATGAATTTGCAGGCAAATGGATAGAACTAGAAAATATCATCCTGAGCAAGGTAACCCAGCCTCAGAAGGACAAACACAGTATGTACTCACTCATAAGTAGATACTAGATGTAAAGCAAAGGATAACCAGACTACAATCCAGAGCTCCAGAGAATCTAGCTCACAAGGAAGACCCTAAGAGGGACACATGGATTACTCTGGGAAGGGGAAATAGATGAGATCTCCATGAGTAAACTGTGGGTGAGGGGGGGACAATAGAGGGTAGAGGATGGGGGATAAGAACATAAGGGAATGGGGTGGTCGACAGGAACAGGGAAGGAGTGGGAGAACAATCAAAGAAATACCTTGGTATAGGGAGACATCATGGGGATAGGGAGAAACCAGGTGCTCGGGAAGTTCCCAGGAATCCACAAGTATGACCCATCTTAGACTACTAGCAATAGTGGAGAGGATGCCTGAACTGGCTTACCTCAGTAATCAGATCAGTGAATACCCTATCATCGTAGAGCCTTCATCCTGTAACTGATAGAAGCAATGCAGAGATTCACAGCCAAGCACCAGGCTGAGTACTCAGAGTCCAGTTGAAGAGAGAGGAGGGATTCTGTGATCAATGGTCATCAAGATCATAATGGGGAAACCTACGGAGACAACCAAATCAAACTAGTGGGAACTCATGAACTGCAGACCAATAGCTGTGGAGCCTCCATGGGACTGGAGTGGGCCCTCTCCATAATTGAGACAGTTCTGTAGCTTGATTTGCTAAGGGATCCCCCTGGCAGTAGGATCAGGATCCATCCCTGCTGTATGTACTGGCGTTTGGAGCCCACGACCTATGGGGAGACACTTTACACAGTCTTGAGTCAGGGAGAGGGGCTTGGACTTGCCCCAATTGAATGTATCAGGTTCTGCTGACTTTCTATGGTAGGCCTTACCTTCTCTGAGGAGGAAATGAGGGGTGAGTTGGAGGGGGAAAGGCTGGGGTGTGAGAGGAGGGAAGAGAGGGGCATCTGTGGTTGGTATGTAAAATGAATAAAACATTTCTTATATAAAATAAATAAATAATGTCTGCCATCATATTCACCTTTGGGCATGTCTATGTTGCATTCTCTTGATTTCTAATTGATGTAGGAGGGCCTAGATCATTATGGTCAGTATCAGCCCTGGTCAACAGGGCCAGGGTGGTATAAAGAAGGTAGCTTAGAAAGCCGGTGAATCAAGCCAGTAAATAGAATTCCTCCAAGGTCTCTCTGCTGTATTTCCTGCTTCAAGGTTCCTGTCTTGAGTGCCTACCATGACTTGTCTTAATGATAAACCATATCCTGTCAAGCAAATAATTCCAAACTTTCCCCAAGCTGCTGTTTGCCATTGTTTTGTCACAGCTACATAGAAGTAAACTATTAAATAAATACAAAAATGAAGTAGAGAGATGTTTTAATTTTTAATGACAGAATGACCATGGCATAAGAAGGAATATAATGTTTTTTAAATAGCACATGGACCATGCATGCATTTCTTCATAGCATATTTTTCCTATGCATGCATACCTCCAAGTGTGTTGTGGTCTGTATCCTAGCAATCATGCTGAATAGTGAATCTGACTTACTTAATCTCAGTAATTAATGAGAGTCACCTGGCTCAGATCAAGCAATATACTAAACTAGTCAGACATTGGTAATAAAATAGGAGTGGAGACACTCTTAAATGACCCTCCACTGCTAAAATGTCTTCTGAAACCTTAAAATTCCTGGTAAAAATTTTGCAAAGAAAGTATATCATTCAAAGTGATGTAAGCTACAGTGTTTATCATTTCCACAAGTACCAAACAGCATTGACCTTGTGTATACCTCAAGTAACATCTTACTTGATTTATTAGAGTATTATCAAAAGTTGTTCCTCCCATCATACAAACTATGGACAGTGCACACTCTTCTAACAAATATCTAACGTTTTTGATGCTACAAGGGTCACAGACTATGCTGGATGTACGTTTAGAGAATATGTACTGAAAGTGTGTTTCTTAACTGAGAGAAGATAAAGTGGTGTTCACTGGAATTCAAACATCCCAAAGTACAGGTAGCCCCTGGGTCATTATGGAAACTCTGGTCTTCTGCTTTTGTAAATGCATCTAATGACTCGTGTTGAGGACATCTTGTGACAGAAAACAGTTCTACATCATCCATCACTAGCTTCTTGTATTACATAACTATGGTACATCTGGTCATTCCTCATCCTTTGAAATATTTACAGACACTCATAGGGAAGGTACCTATTGCTAGGCATGCTGGAAAAGAACAAATAACTCTGAGATCAGATGACTCAACATTTATGTAAAAAAAAATCTAATCAGGCAAAAGCATATTTTTAACTAATTTTAAAAGAAACATGTTTAGGTAAACAAAAAAAAGAGATTGGCATGAGAGGTGTACTAGGACTCTGAAAACAAATCATATGCATGGGCCATTTATCTCTACTATTCACTCATTGCAATCTGCTGTGTTAGTCTTTAATTTCAATAGACTATGATCTAACTGTCATCATCAAAGTACCAAGTGAACTAATAAGAAAAACTAGAAGACCATAGCTTACTTTTAAAGGATAATATAATTACACTATTCCCCTCTTTCTACCCTTCTTTAAACCCTTCTATATACCTGCCTTGCTCTTTTTTCTAAATTCATAGACATTTTTCTATTAATTGTTGCCACACGTGCATATGTATATGCATATACAGGTGTATTCATAAAGTATAACCCACACAGTGTATATAGTGTAACTAGCACATTTGTATTTATGGTTTATCATTTGGTATTGGTTATGATTATTTCTCCCACTATCAGCATTCCTTAGTTGCCTATCATTCTTTGTGTAGATTTGAGGTCTCCTGGGTTTCCCACTGTCAACCTCAGCATGCCTCTGCTGTCCATCTTCAGCTCATGTTTAAGTAGTCACACTGGGGAAACCTTATGGGTGTGGCTTCTGACATTACTAAGAGATACAATCTCACAGCAAACTCCCCAATGCTCTTGATCTTACAATCTTTATTTTCCCTCTTCTGCTATGTTCTTTGAGCCTTAGATGAGACAGTATTTTGTAGATGTATCAGTTGAGACTGCTCGCCACAATTCTTCATTTTGTTTGGTTGTAGTTTTCTGTAATGGTCTCTGTTGCAAATAGTAAGCTTACTACCAAAAATAAGAAACTATTAACAATATAATGCGATTTTATTCAGATTTCACTAGTTTTTTTTTTTTCACTAATGTGGCTTTCCTTCTGTAGTCAAGAGGGGACACTGGGTTTATGCAACATGAAGCCTTAGTAAAGGATGGAGAGGAATACTGTGAATTTCTGTCTTCTGACACAACATAGCTTTTAAAATCAGGACCTTACAACAACTGTGGTTTCCTGCATAAAAATTGTACAATATCAAGGCAGTAGTAGAAGATGTACAGGTTTGAGAGATTTTAGTGAATATGTCCACTGGTGGGTTTCCCATGCACACCCATGCAAATACAGGTAGCATTGACTGGTCAAGTATATTACAAAAAGGTGAGGGGGAAAAAAAGACAAGAGTTAGAAGAGAGTGTGTTGAGGTTGACCTGGAAATATCGGAGAAGTAATTCAGAGTAGATGTTGTGGTTGTTTGTTTTTACTCTTATAGGGGGGAGGCATCATCCAGCTCCCAAATAAATCACACATGGAGGCTTATTCTTAGTTATAAATGCCTGGCCTTAGCTTGGCTTGTTTCTAGCCAGCTTTTCTTTTCTCATTCTCTTACTTCTGTAAATCCCACTCTTACTCCATAGCTTGTTATACAGCTATGTGGCTGGCCCCTGGAGTCCTCGTCCCTCTCTGACTACCTCTTTATTACCCCCAGATTTCTTCTTCTATGTATTCTTTCTACCTGCCATCCCTGCCTATCCTTTCTCTTCTAAGACCATTCAGTTCTTTATTAGACCATCAGGTGTTTGAGACAGGCACAGTAACACAGCTTCAAGATGTGATCAAATTTTCATTGTATTCACATATAAAATTATCAGAAATAAAATAAATATGATGCCTTAGTGTCATTGAATCTGTGACTGTGTGTTTGGGGTTTTTAATTCTTCCTTTAATTTTCTTTTTAAAGAACTTGTCATTTTTGAAGATTATTGGTCTAGTAGAGTATTTCTCACTGAATTTTATCTGAAAAGTTGTTACTCAATTGTGATTTTGGACTTAATGGAACACTCCATCCTTCTCATGATCCTATACAGAATACACATTCAAAACCTGACTTCCTACAGAGTGTGCAAACTTTCATCATATGGCACGCTAAGAATTTATCTTTTTAAAAATTATTTTATTTTATTTTACAATACTATTCAGTTCTACATAACAGCCACAGATTCCCTTGTTCTCCCCCTTCCTGCCCCCTCCCCTTCCCCCCAGCCCACCCCTCATTCCCACCTCCTCCAGGGCAAGGCCTCCCCTGAGGACTGAGATCGAACTGATAGACTCAGTCCAGGCAGGTCCAGTCCCCTCCTCCCAGATTGAGCCAAGCGTCCCTGCATAAGTCCCAAGATTCAAACAGCTAACCCATGCAATGAGCCCAGGACCTGGTACCACTGCCTAGATGCCTCCCAAACAGATCAAGCCAATCAACTGTCTCACCTATTCAGAGGGCCTGATCCAGTTGGGGGCCCCTCAGCCTTTGGTTCATAGTTCATGTGTTTCCATTCGTTTGGCTATTTGTCCCTGTGCTTTATCCAACCTTGGTTTCAACAATTCTCGCTCTATAAACCCTCCTCTTTCTCGCTAATTAGACTCCGGCACTCTACCCGGGGCCTAGCCATGGAGCTCTGCATCCAGATTCCTCAATCCTTGGATGGGATTTCTGGCACAACTATTAGGGTGTTTGGCCATCCCATCACCAGAGTAGGTCAGTCCCGGCTGTCTCTCGACCATTGCCAGCAGTCTTTTGTGGGGGTATCTTTGTGGATTTCTGTGAGCCTCTTTAGCACTTTGTTTCTTCCTTTTCTCATGTGGTCTTCATTTACCATGGTCTCCTATTCCTTGTTCTCCCTCTCTGTTCTTGGTCCAGCTGGGATCTCCCACTCTCTTTCCCTCGACCCTCACCCTTCATTGCTCCCACTCATGTCCAGGTTGTTTATGTAGATCTCAGCCATTTCTCCATCATTGGGCAATCCTCATGTCTTTCTTGGGGTCCTCTTTTCCAGGAAGCCTCACTGGTGATGTGAGTAGCAGTCCAGTCATTCTTGTTCCACATCTAGTATCCTCCTATGAGTGAGTACATACCATATTTGTCTTTTTGACCAAGAATTTATCTTGTTTGATTTTTAATTGTGTGTGTCTGTGTATAGCCTGGTCTGTGCGTGTAGTGCCCTCAGAGGCAAGCAGAGGGTGTCTGATCTCCAGGAGTTAGAGCTACAAATGGCTCTCAGCTGACTGACATGGGTGCTAGGCAGGGAGCTCCACTCCTCTGCAAGAGCTGTATGTGTTCTTACCCACTGAACCATCTGCCCACCTCCGGCAGTGTTTGTCTTCTTGCTCACTCTGGTTGCTATTTTTTTCCTCATATATTCCTTACATTAAAAGCTAAATCCATGCAATGCTTCAATGAAAGTGAGAATTAATTAAGGTCTACTTCCAGGAGAAAAAAATTTAAAAATGTATTAATGCAAATAAGGACTAACATCCTTATCAATAGCCTTGTGGGGCAATGAGGTTGATAAGTTTATACCTATCTGATTCTGCTTTAAAGTTTTCCTTAGTGCTTTTCTCCTGTATCAGAATACCTTCCCTGAAGCAGTTACCCCAGCGTTTCAGTGGTCACTCTCTGTACCCCATTCTGTCCACATGAGTATTGGAATTTAACTCCTCATTTAAAATTGTATATATTTTCTCCTTGATAGCATAGTGTTCATAAAAGTATTTCTATTTTGTTACCATTGATATTTATCATTTGCTCAAATAGAGCAAGTTCTGAATATTGGGCTCTCACTTCTGCATCACTGAGACCTAATTCCATCTTTTTCAAATTTGTTATTTTTGTTATTGAAAATAGATCCTTTTCCTCATATGCTATATCCTCGTTATGGTTCCCTACTCTCTAAGCCTTTCAGTTCTTGCCTGCTTCCCCTCCCCTCCATATCCACTCCCTTTCTGTCTCTCATTAGAAAGGAATAGGATTCCAAGTGATAACAAACAAATGTGACAAAATAAAGCAAAAACTATTACATTGAATTTGGATGGTTTCCATCTTTTTAATTTTAAGTCCTGATTCTCTGACATTACAAAATTCTTTAAGCACATTCTCTACTTTTTCATTTTGCCAGTCCTAAAATCAACTATTTCAACAAGAATCCCTGATTCCTTAACTAGGGAATGATGCCTTAACTACAATGATGGGTGGAAATTTCTGGAAACAATGAGAGGAAATAAACCTTTCCCTTTATTCATTGCTTCTGTCTGGCATTTCATCACATCAATGTGAGAGCTAGCTAACACAGGCTAGAAATCTTTAAATGGTTGCCAACTACTGAGTCCAGACTGTGGGGCAAGAAGGCTAATGGCTATGCACATTGAGCAAGTCATTTGTGGGCTTTTCTTCCAAGGACTATCACCAGGTAGAAATATCACCAGGATAGACACTTGGCAAATGATTCCTTGAATGGAGGTCAGAACGCCACACATGGCTTAACATCATAACTACACAAGAGGCAAGACAATCTGTCGAGGCCATATACCCTAAGTTCACATTCCTAGTGAGAGAACACCCACATTCTTCTCCACTGCCATACTATCAGATGGAAATAAAATAAAACTAAATATGGTAAAGCCTGTACTAATTGGTTTTGGAAAGGTATTCCTGTTTGAGGTCTAAATACTGACAAATTTAAGGGATGCCCTGTGGAAACTTCTATTACCTTCCACACTAAAGAGTCGAGTTTTTTTTTTTTTTTTTTGTTTTGTTTTGCTTTATTTTTCATTCTCATCACACTTTGCATCTATACAGAGGTAGGTTGGATATAATATTCCTCCCTGGTAATTATTTCCTGTGGCCTTTTTGATTGTGGACTTAGGACATTAAGGGCAGATTTCTTACAACCAGGCTCATGATTAGAGTAGTAATTTTGCACTGTGGGGGTGGGTGTGGGAACTTAACTCAGAAGGCATTACACAGTTGAGAACAGATGAGAACTAAATATTTTCAGATGGCATTTAAGGAAAATGAAATGGGATGGCCCAGGTCTTATCACACAAGAAAGACTAGAACATGGAAAGTGTAAACTCAGGAACATTTGCAGCAAATCTACTGCAAATACAATGTTGTGATGGCCTTTGTCCTATTACATTTTTACATCTGTCATATTTTTAGTGTAAATGAATTTGTGGTCTTTTCATCAACCCCTTAGAATGTAAACATGTCAAAGGTTTACCAATAATATGCTTCATTCCCTAATACATTTAACGAAGACGTTAGTAGGTAGAAATGGGTTGTGGTTTAGAGAAGTTCATATGTGTAACATCATGTTGTTTAGATTTTGTTCATTTGATATTCGCTTGTTTTGGGGGTTTTGTTTTTTGCTTTCTTTTTGCTCAAACACAACTGCCTTCAAAAAGCACGAAGTCTTTTAAAAAAATATTTATTACTGTGGAAAGTACTTCAAATGATTTATAAAATTTAAAAAAATTAAATCGTTTCTGTTTAAGACATGCGTTCTCAAACAGCGATTCTCAGCCTTCCTAATGCTGGCACCCTTTAATACAGTTCTTCCCATTGTAGAGAGGCCCACCCATAAAATTATTTTTGTTGCTACTTCATAACTAATTTCGCTACTGTTATATATTGTAATGCAAATATCCGTGTTTTCCAATGACCTTAGGTAATCCCTACTAAATGGTCATTCAACCTCAGAGGGGTCTCGACCCACAAGTTGAGAATCGCTGTTCTAAAGAGCCTCTTGCCTTGCCTCTGGGATTACAAGTTCAGACTGCCAGCCCCAAGAACTTTCTGGAATTTTACATAGTAGAAATAAATCTCAGAAATAACATCAAAATCTAATTAAAAGATTCGTAATGCACAAGTCTTAAAGTACAGTGGCCTTTTCACTAGACGCTTTATGGTAGCTCAATTTAGCCCTATTTTCTTTAGAATTGAGAACTATTTTAAATTTGGCCACAAGATGGTGCTATGACAAAGCAATTTCATAATAAAACACCGTCTATTCCGAACTTTTTGTGTTCGTGTTTGTTTTTCACAGTAAGTCTTCAAACTTTGAAATTTCAGTTGGTGAGTGCCTTCCTCCAATTTACTTTTTATTTTAAGATCTATTTTAGTTTGCATTGGGAACTGGGCAGGGGCTTTCTGTCCCCCCTAACAACTGTTCCTTGTCTAGCATTTAAAGAAGATTAATTAATCCTAAAACTGATTAATCTTTAAGGATAAAAAAAAAAACTTTCAAAAATAAGAAATAATGTGTTCGTTTCTGTGCCACCTCTTGTCATTTATTTTTATTTATTTATTTATTGTTGTTTTTATTTAATGAAGAAGACATTCTGCCCTCCCTTACCCAGAGGGTCAGTACCGTAGCTATCAGACAGCAAATGTCTAAGAAGAGCTGAGGAGTAACGAGCCGTAAAGAGAAATTCACTAATTTGACCATGGCCTTTTCCTTCCTCACCATCTGCGGTTTTGTTGAAAGTCTGCCTCATTTATGAAGGAAGTAAACAATTAAGTGTCTCCACCAAGATAAACAGAAACGGAGAGCGCTTTTGAAAAGTTTTCCTCTCGGATTTTCGACAGCCTTCACACTGCGTGGTTGCCTCATGTCAGGAGGGCAGGGCTACTGAGCTGGGACCGTTTCACGGGGCTCAGAAAAGTTCAAGATTGCAATGCTTCCTATGAGCATAATATCTGATGGTCCTAGACAACCTGCCATCCTGATGACAATCATTTTAGTTCATTTTTAAGGCAGAACATAAATTATACTAAAATTTCAGTGGCTTGTGATTCAACAGTAAGTGATGCAATACTCTATACACTTTAAAGATTATTACAGTAGGAAAGAAAAAAAAGTTCAAGGTGATGAGGTAAAGTAAATTCTACTCTAATTACTAAACAGTGACTAATGAAATGATTTTTTTAATAAAACTTTTGATGTGCAAGCTTGAGAACCTGAGTCTGACCTCCAGTACACATCTAAAAGCCAGATATAGTGGTGTGCATCTGTCATCCCTGAGACCTACGAACAAAGAGGTAAACGCCATTTCAAAGTGTGATTCTCCCACGGACCAGGGACCCCTAGGGAATAGTTTGCAAAAGGAGGCAGCTGTTGGAGCAGTTTTCTTTGTCTCTCTGCTTCCTGGACATAGATGCAGTGTGACCAGCTACCTCAAGCTCCTGGAAACATGTCCTCACCACTTGATGGACTGTACCCTCAGTAAATGAGTCAAATGTAAACCCTGATGGAAGTTGTTCTTGGTTAGGTTTTTCCCAGAGCAATACAGACAAGTAAGCAACATGGGGAACTTGGAAAATGTAAGACCAAGAGAATCCAAACCACAAGCTTGTCGGTATCTTGCCTATCTGTTTGCTTCCATGCCATATGTCAAAATGTAAGTCACATTGACATTGAATTAAAATAGAAGTCAAGGTGTAGAAAACTGAATGTCCTTTACTTCTAAGTGAAGGAACTGCAAATGCCTAAGAAAACAAAATATTAAGATTGTATGGAGAGGTGAAAATAGAGCCAAATTCAAGCTCTGAATGGGTTCTCAATAATCATATGGAAATTTTTATCAGAAAAGATAGCTGGATCTTGGTTGCATGCCTTACTCCTTACGTGCTTTAATTTTAGGGATGAGGAAGCCATTTTGTATTTGAAGAAATACATTGTAAAGCCATAAAAGAATTGAAATTATTGTTGGTTCTTATTATAACATTGATTATGCCCTTAATAAAGCAAAGATAATTTTCATGAAAGCATGTTATTAGATTTATTTTTACTATTTTTTAACTATCTGTGTGTGTCTATGTCTTAGTGTGTATATGTGCACATTAATGCAATGCCCACAGAAGCCAAAGGAGTTGGAGCCCCTGAAGCTGTAGTTATAGGTGGTCGTGAGCCCTCTGATCCGGGAGCTGAGCATAAAGCTAAGGTCCTCTGGAAGAGCAGTACGCGCTTTTAAACTTTAAGCCATATCTCCAGCCACAAGAAATTATTGTTGTTGCAGTTTTGAAACCAATTCTCACTATGTCATCAACGCAAGTTTGAACTCATGATTTTCCTACCTCAGCCATGTGTGCATTCACCATCATCCACATTTTTGGAAGGCATTTTATATAAATTGTTTAGTCTTTCATGGAAAAGATTTCCTCAAAACCTATTTTTGTGGTGTTTTGATGTATGTCAAGCAAGCTATCATCCTTAGAAACCAAAATGAAAGTTAACACCTTTTAAACAGCTCTATTGAGGTATAATTTACAAATAAAAATATATTTTTAAAATGTAGAGCCTGATGTCTTGGTATATATGTTGTGAAATGATTACCAAAATCAAGTTGATAAGCGTATTACATGTATTATGTTTGCGCTGGAAATTTTAAACTCTACACATTTTTCTTCTTTGGGCATCCCTGCAAATGCTAAAAGTCAGCAGAGAAACTATGCGAAAGAGGCAAGAAGGAAATCTGGTTCATCATGACTTAGAGGGTGCTGGGTCAAACTTCTAGAGTCTGACACCAGGCCATTTATTTTAGCCATATTTAAGCACAGTACAATTGGGGGTGGGGAAGTTCAGGATGACAATTGTCTCAGTCCTGTATGCAGAAAAAAGTTTAAGACATCTTTACCCTGAAACACTGCAAAGCACATATGGCCTCTTCCATAGAGATGGGTAATGTTTACTCAGAAAGAGTGATCAAGACAAGAGTCTAGGGAGAATGACTGAGGTTAACACAATCGCCTGTGGGAGTTAGACTTGGTCAGCCCTAAGATAACACAGTAGTTATATGGACTGTGTTGACTTGTGACATCTCTCCTAAGAATAGGCATTATTGACTGAGACACAACACTCAAGATCTAGGGAAGAAAAATCTGGGATAAATAAACATAGGACTCTGGAGGATTCTAGTGAAGCTTGGCTCTACAGATAGCAAAAATCACTAAGCAATAAACTACATTCATTCTAGTATTTTGGGTGGAAAACAGGCAAACATCTCATTCATTTCAAGACTCAAACATGTTTGTTTAACTTTCCTGGCTTCTCTAGTGCTTATCCATGTACACAAGGACCATGTACTCTCTACACTCACCAAATATCAAGTATACAGTACATTTCTGAGCAATTTAGTTACTCTACTATGCCATTAGGTCTCCAGCATGGTTCGCATTGCAATTCAAAGTTTGTATCCTTAATGTGCAGGTGGTCTTGTCATTTTTGTGATTGGTTGTATTAACTTGACACAAACTAGAGGTATCTGGAAAAAAGAATCTCAACTGAGAAAATGCCTTCATCAGATTGTAGGCAAGTATGTGGGGCATTGTCTTGGTTAATGATTAATGAGGGAAAGCCCAGCCAACTGTGGGTGATGCCACCCCTGAGGAGATGTTCCTAGGTTGGAAAATAGGCTGAGCAAATCATGGAGAGCAGGCCAGTAAGCAGCACTCCTCCCTGGCTCTGCATCAGCTCCTGCATCCAGGCTTCCAGACTGTTTTGAGTTCTTGTCCCGACTTCCTTCAATAATGAACAGTGATGTGAAAGCATTAGGCAAATAAACCCTTCACTCCCTAGGCTGCATTTTGTTATGGTTAACTTTATTACAACAATAAAATCCTGACACTTGAAGTGTAACATGTAATTTCCTCCTCTGTTGAAGCTTCAGGTGGATCACTGTTCTAACCCTCGACTTTCATAATATCAAGGTTCTTTTAGATTCAAAATATAACTGAGTTAATACACTACACGTCTTTCTGTACCTGGTTTGTTCCATAGGATTTTGGTAGTTTTTAATATCAAGTACATAGAATAATAGGTTTCATTTTGACATTTCATGTGTTCATATATGGCATCATATTCACTACGCTGTCCTCTCTTGCCGCCTATCACTCTTACTAATCCCTCTTCTCTTTCCAACTTGTCTGTTTCTCTATCCATGTCCTTTTGCTCCATTGTGTTTATATGCCTCATTTTAATTTATCCATTTATCCACTGATGGACATTTAAGTTAATTCAGTATCTTGACAGCTGTCAATACTGTTTCTATGAACATGTAAGTTATCTTTTGAAATAATGATTTTATATGCTGTGACTATATAGCAGGAAATGAGGTTATTAGAGCATAAGGTGAGTCTTCCTTTGTCACCAAATACATGTTTATTACTTCTTTCACTTTTGAGATTATAATATAATTACATCTTTTCCTTCTTCCAAAGCCTTCCATAACCTCTCATTGCTTTCTAAGATTTATGACCTCTTTTTTATTGTTGTTACATGTGAAATATATATTCTTATACATAATATATATATATATATATATATATATATAGCTTAGTCTGTATAATCTTTGTATAATCTTGCATGCATATTTTCAGGGATAACCATTTGATATTAAATAATCAAGGGGCATGCACTTCAATGGGGAAGACTGCATCTCCTTCACTCTGCATTCCTTACTTGCCTACAGTTCTTTATGCAAGGTTAATGCTCATGGGATTTTGTCTGTATCAATTAACAGAAACACTAGCAGTCTATGGAGGTTTCCATGCCTTAATTCTCATCAACCATCTTTAGTATTTTAGTAATTGTCACATTAGTAAACGCGATGTGATATCTTATATTATTTTTGCTTTTTATGTCCCTGACAATTAGTGATATCAAGTACTTTTTCCTGTACTTGTTAGTGATTTAAATATCCTCTTTTTCAGATTGTTACGATTTTTATTAGAATTTGGTGCTTGGTTCTCTTTTGTTGTTCTTGAGTGGTTTATGTCTTTGTTTGTGTTGCACACTTCTTTCCATATGTACACTGTGCCAATGTGTGCACCTGTTTGTGTGTGAGTGAGTGCACATGCATGGCTAAATGCAAAGGACACAAGGCAATCTCACAAATGGTTGCTCAGGAGCTGCCCAATCTTTTTTTGAGACAGGATCTTTCAAAGGGACCTGAAGTTTGCTAATTAGGACAGTGAGTCCCATGAACATCCATCTCTGCCCCTCCTCAGTGCTGGAACTGCATGTGCATGATTTCATATTCAGTGTTTTCTGTGGGTACTGGGAATCAGCTGCAGAGCTTTATGCATGGAAAGCACATAACCCACTGAGTCACCACCCCAAAACTTGATTTTGCTATTAATCCTTTAAAAGCAGCGTGGTCACCAAATACACAGCTAATATTTATGTGTAGATTTTGTACCCCAAACTCACAGAACTGTTTATAACATGTTTTTGTGATGAAGTGCTTTGTGTTTTGTATAAGATCATGTCATAAGATAGAGACGGTTTTATTTTTACATGTCCAGTTTGTGTAGCTTTAATTTCTTTCTTTTGCTTAATTGTTTTGAGTAGTGTGTTCAGTGCTGTGTTAAAGAACATGGTAAAGGTGGGTATTGTTATTTTGTTCCTGGTCTCAGGGAAGAAACTTTGAGCTTTTCCACAACTGAATGTGATGTTACATCTGTCTAGTGATATGTGACCCTATTGACTTGAAGTATATGTTGATATTTTTAACTTATTGGCTTTATTGGCAATTGGCTTTCATATAGTTAATGCCATAGCAAGTTTATAGATATTTTCCCTATTCAGTAAATACCACTTCAGGGCCATGTAACTCCTTCTTACCTTCTTGCTTGCTCCCCTTCCTTCTTCCCTTGTTTTCTCCCCCACCCAGTAAATTAGAAAGAATGAGTTTAAAGCCATAAATATATAAAACATTCATCCTCATTAGCTTAAAGTTTTGTTCCCTTAGGTGATCATCAGATAACATTGGACTTTCCTTAGGGTTTATGCTAGTTAGAGATAATCTCCTAAGTGGTGATATTAAAGTTATATATATAAAACAATATATAAATTATATATAATATATTAATTATACATAATATATATTAATTATATTCTATATTAATTATATAATATAGCCAAATGCTACTATTGAGAGTATAAATTAGGGTCACCTTGTTTGACAGTGTTTTTAAAACTATGAAAATGTTCAGAAACTTAGACACTGAATTTCTATAAATAGCAACCTTATTCTCTGCCTGAGAACTAAGACCCTGAAAGAGCTTTAAGAGAACATGCTTTAGTTATGTGGCAACACAGGCTTCCTGATGTTGAAGCACAAAATCAAAAGCCTGGACATCTGATTACAGACTTCCTTGAACATCCAGGAGCCTCCCTGGCAGAACAAAGCCTGTATTATTAATGGTGAGCCACAAAGGCTCACTAGGGCACACAGTGGCTTCAGGATTATAGATTTCAAACTGAGGAGGAAAGGAGTAAGCTTCAAATTGAAACGTTTTCTTCATTCCCATTTCCAAATTCATCCTTTGAGAGGGTGAAAATGTTTTTCTGACTGTCTTCATTTCTATTGAGGAATCAAGAGTAAAAAGTGGGTGTTACAGTTCGTGTGAAATGTCCATCTCTAAGCAGAGTTGCAGACACACAGACTTAAAAAGAACTGATCACAACATTAACTATAACATCATGCAAATAAATGGTCCTAATTACATATTGTACAGCATTGTAGCCAGGAGTCATGGAGTGGTATGCATGACAGAAGGGTTGAAGTTGAAACAGAATATTTTAATAACTGATAATATTAAAATGCATTTGATATGTAAATAATGGTATATTATGGAGCTATGAAAGTGTTTTAAAGATCCTTTTGGGCAAGTCTCATCTTAAATCACTAAATTTAAAACTCAACATACAAAATAACATATGCAACATATAATAAAATATAAATGTATATTATTTAATTATAAGTTATACAATCTTTGTATGTATATTTTTGATATATTATTAGATATATAGTTATAAAATGCATATATAATCGAGGTACCTCTAAATAAAAAATATATTAACAACAGTTATACAATCTTTGTATGTATATTTTTGATATATTATTAGATATATAGTTATAAAATGCCATATATAATCGAGGTACCTCTAAATAAAAAATATATTAACAACAGTGTTGTGATGATAGGATTTTGAATAATAATGCTTTTCTACTTTATATTCTTATTGAATATTCCCAAATCTCCTCAACCTTATATTGGTTATCTAATAATAACATATCTTGCTGATATGTATCATATGCAGCCATCTTTTTCAAGTGAAAATATTGCTGGGAATAAGCCTGGTGCTGAAGAATTTTCTTTTTAAATCAGCTTGTCATGATGGATACTAGATTCAATGATACTGAATAAATTATTCTCACAGAACAATTAAATGGAAGTATTTCACTGTACATTTTATAAAATTAACTTAACACAAGAACTGTATAATTGATGACCTTTTTATTAACCTTAAGTTTTTATAGTCCTGCTAAAATCAGAGTATTTCTATACAGATTCAGTGAATTCATTTATCTTTTGAATATGAAATCTGACTACTAAAAAATTTAAGATTTTTTTTACACTGGAAATGGCTTACATTTTTATAAATCATTTTCCTAAATCAAGAGCATAGAAAATGGATCCTGGAGAGTTTGATAACATATTCTACCTGTGAGGGCAGAGGTGGCCAGTCAGTGCAGGAGAACTGGGTACACATTCATTGAGAGACACATAATGGATCAGTTCGGTGAAGGAGAACTGATGTGATTAAAGTTTGGAATCATTAGAAAAAAATTCATATGTTTTTTACCTTATTGTGAAATTAATTGAATTGTCTTGACAATGAAAGTCAGGCTAAGAGAGTAGTAAAGACTGTAATGATGAGACTAGCACAAAAGGAAGGAATCTAAGGTCAAGCAGGACACAAAGTTGAGTCAGTAAGCAGTGATAGCACAATGACTCACATATATCAGCTCAGATTGAAAAGTTATGAGCACGTGGCAATCTCGTATTAAAAACCTGGGAAGTATGCTATTGTTTTCAGTATGATAACATTCTTTTTATGACATTTTCATCCCCTGTTGACCTGTTTCTTTTAAGAGGGATGGGTACTCATGGACAGCATATATTGCCCAGTAAGGGACATAAGAGAATGGAAGATGAGTTTGTAGTAGGTGTGTTGTCCTTGCTACGGGTGATAATACATGCAATTAAGCCCTGTCTGAGGGCAGAGCACCAGTAGGGCAAAACCCTCTGTGTCCACCCTTCCTTGTGCAACATGGAACACTATGCCCTCTTGTTAAAGTAGCTTTTGTCCTTACTATGGACAGTAACATTCAACTATGGAAAATCCTTGAAAATGGAATGTCCCTGGAAGACACTGGATTCTCAAGGGACAGTGAACACTTAATTTAATTTACTTAGCATTAACATCATTTACAATCTTGGTGGTTCTCAGATTACAGTTCAAATGGTTGTTCATGTTTTATTTTTCTTCTCTCTTTCTTTTGATATGGAAGATAAAGATGTCAGGAGCAATTGTCACAAGCTATTGCAGGCCATGACACAATTACAACTTATAGCAATTGATAATTCAGATGCCAGCCCACCAGACGAATTGTTCTCTGATGGAGGAACTCTTGTCGGGCAGGACCTGCATGGTCACGGGTTCTGAAAAACTGATTGCTTTCATTTGTAATTTCATTTGTGTGATAACAGCTATGATATCTCCCCATTACCATGCATTTTCATGTAATGTGTACATGTAATCTCATGATTATATTTCAATCTTATGGGTATATATATTTGTGAGTGGTTAGGAAGAAGACTTCTCTTGGGCTGTGTAATTTTGATATATGGACTATATGTTAGGATGTACTTCATGGCTGGATCCATTGTTCCACAAAGACTGTAGACACTTCAAAGTCTGCTTTGTTCTTTTTGCTCAGACTAACTGCACACATTTAGTTCATTTTTACCTCAGAGCAAGTTCAAACTAGACTAAAGTCCTTTGTCTATTGATAATAAGTTTAAGCCTTTGCACTCATGCACAAGGTCAGAGTTGCACATGTCTAACTACAGTTATCTACATAAAGTACCCTAAGAAAAGCATGCCAGTTCTTCACTTGCCAAGTCTGCTGATAGAGAGCTGTCTCAAAGTTTGTCCTACTGGGCACTGTGCCCCCTGCCTCTGGTCCTGAAACTTTGAAACCTTGTGTTGCTATGGTAAATGGCTCAGCTCCTTATTGCTTACCCTAGAAATGTGCTTTTGACAAATGAGAGATAATAACTCTTGTAATATTTTTATTGCTTCAAGACTCCTGGTGAAAGTGAATTTTTAGACTAGATGAGAAGAAGCTGGAGGATGAGAACAGAGAACTAGAGCTAAGAAATTATAGATAATTAGGACAAGAAAATTAGAGGAAAAGAGAATAAAGAGATACGTTTGAAAGAGCACACATGTGAGTTAATTCATTGGCCCTCAGACACCCTAAGTTGCCTTCACTTCCTGTAGAGTCCTATATGAACCCTGAAGATAGTCCGCAGAGCTGGAATCTGAGGCTATCGATAGTAAATAAGGAGGATTCAGAGATGCCTTGGATGGAATTATAGTCTGAGAACTTAAAATTCAAAGCTACTAGGGTTGCACCAAGGCTTTAGTGCACACCCTTTCCCTGTAATGGACTTTCTGTTGGTACCCAAGAAGGTGACAAGCATACGATGTATAAGTAAGAAAAGATTTAAGTAACTGTTAATCATATAATTAGTTTAACTAGAATATTTGCTTAGCTACTGCCCAAAACTTCAATTAGATACCAGGGTAAGGGGCTCTTCTCTCTCTTCTCATGGACCCCCCAATTTCCCTTGCCTTTCTGTACTGCCTCAGCTCTGCTTCTGAATTTGAAAAACTTACAGTAATAGTTGAAAAATGTGGAAGGAGAGAGAAAGGTGGCGGTGAGAGAAGATCACCTGAAATTCCACCTTCACAAAAGAAGAAAGGGAAGTCAATGGCTTAGTGTGTCCTCATCTGCCTCAATATTTGCCCAGAACAGAAATCTATGGTGATCAGGAAAACTATGCATCTGAAATGCTTGATTTGGGGAAGACTTTTAAACAAGTAATGAAATAGCCTTTCAGCCAGCCTCATGAGGCTGTGGGACAGGAAGATCAGTCACGTGATGCAGCAAGTGGAGAAATGATAATAAACTCATCCTGTCAGAAAAGCGACATAATCTGAAGCAGTAAGAAAATCGCTTCTGCATGCACCAGTTCATGAAAGGCAGAAGCCTTGCTCCTCTCCTGGGGAGATGCCCTAGAATATAAGGAACTGGAAGACAACAGAGGATTGGCAGGCAACGCGGAGTGAACTGGGCATCAGAAAGGTGGTATTTGATGTGGACATGGAGGAAATAGTTTAACCATCCAAAGAACCACAAGATCATGCTAAAATATTTTTACGGAACTCTGAGGGACATGTGTGGTAGTGCCTTCTGAAGGAATGAGACCAAGATGTGTAATATACCAGAATTAAAACAAATATTTGATATAAATATACTTAGAAAAACATTGTGTTTGATAGAAGAATCACTAACAGCTAGCTTGCTACTTGGATTGAACTCAGTGATGACCTAGAATTAATAGACTGGAACTCATCAACTGCCCAGACAACATGGACTAAAACAACATAGTAAATTAAATCTTGGCTGTTTCATAGTTAACTCCTGATTAAAAAAAAAAAAAAACAAAAAACAAAAAACAAACCAATATATATACTTAGGGCTGGAGAGGTAGATTAGTGAGTAGAGTACTTGCTACATAAGCGTGAGGAACTGAGTTCTAACCCCCAACTGCAATATAAGAGGCTGAGCATGGACACATACCCTTGTAAGCCTTGTATTTTGGGGGAAGGAATAGATGAATACCTGGATCTCAGTAGCCAGCCAGCCTCGATGAAATAGTGAGGTTTATGTTCAATGATACATCCTGTGTCTAGGAAATAGGTGAAGAGTGATAGAGCAAGACATGTGACATCTTGTTCCAGCCTCTGTATGTACACACTTGGGTGCACACAACCAAACACACACATGTAACCATATGCATGCAGCACAGACACCGCTATCCACACATACACATGTTCACATGCAGGCACACACACACACACACACACACACACACACACACACACACACACACACACAAAACCCACATGCTTTTTCTATTGTGGTTGTCACGCAGTCACTGCTTCTGTATTGCTCCCATCGTACCTCATTTGCTTCAAACACTCATTTTCACTTTGAATAATTCCTCCCTAGATGTTTATTTGTAACTTTCACAAATTGCATAACATTTTTCATTTCTCTGAGGCATTTAACGGCGCTATTGACTAGGCCCATTTATTGAAATCTGAAGATTCAATGATCTGTAGTGAGGAAAATTTAATAGATTTCTGAATTAGTGTCACCTTTATATCATTTAGCATGTAATGTGTCTGATAAAATGTTTTCCTGGCGTGGAATCTTTGTATTTGAGTTATTTATTGGTACAGAACACGGCATTGGCAATTTCCTTGTGAATGATAAAATTCATAGTTCTCTCACTTTGTCATCTTAGCCTTAGCTGTTAAGGATTTTAGCTAGCTTACAGACTGCATCTGATGTTGTTAATAGAACTGAAAATGTGTGTTTGTTACTTAATTTGTGATGTTACCAATTCTAAAGTGATTAATCCTTGTCTTTTGTGAAATGATCCATTGTTGTAAGGTTTCAGCATAGATGACTTTGCACCATGCCTTTTTTATGCAAATGATCACCACAGGGTCTGGCAGAAAGAACAAAGTCCCAGGGATGTGCATATGCAAATTTAAATGATTCTTATTTGCCTGCTTTTTGATAGGATTTTTGTCTAGAATGTTAGGCTTGCTTTATGAATCTAATGTTTTATTGTTTGTTTGTTTCTATCCAAGTTAAAAATTAAGAATTTGTAGGATGGAATTATGATTGAAAAATAATACGATTAAACACATAATATTTGGAAACTAACAGACCTGTCTCTTTTCTTTAAGGAC
This sequence comes from Peromyscus leucopus, assembly GCF_004664715.2. NCBI lineage: Eukaryota > Metazoa > Chordata > Mammalia > Rodentia > Cricetidae > Peromyscus > Peromyscus leucopus. Next base: position 48,171,631 of record NC_051076.1, read on the forward strand.
CCCTGTTCTGCTTATAAATATGGTATCTCTCTCTTTTAATATTCTCTGGCTTCAGAGCCTCACCTCAGCTGGCTATGGTCATGAACCCATAATAATCTTCTGAAGGTAAAATCAATCAATCAATCAATCAATCAATCAATTTCTGAAGCGGTTTAGGAGAAAGTGAGATGGTCCAGTAGATAAAAGAACTTGCTACAGAAGGCTAACCTGAGTTTGATTTGTGTCACCCATGTAAAATACAAAAGCAACAACAACAATAAGAAGCAGAAAACTGCTGCAGTGGCCTGCATCTGTAGTGCCAGCATTTCTATGGCAAGATGTGGGCATTGCTTAGATGCTTTCAGGACAGCTAAGTTTAGGAAATACAGAACTTCAATGCTTAGTAATGAATTAATCACACAATAAAATCATGATCTTCTGATTTCCATCAGTGAATTTTATATCTTCTACTTAAAATTCACAAGTATGTGTTATCTAGTACTTTTTTCATCTTATATTTAACATATAGAGTGGAGAAATATTTTGAAATTGTTGAAAGGATTTTTTTTTTTATTCCTAAGAGTTTTCTGAGTGAAAATAAATAAAGCCTTGCTGCATACTTTTCTTGCTATATACTACTGATGATGGGACAGGCAAAGAACATTTTGCTGATGTTAGGAACCTGATGAGTAGCCCTGATCTATCTGCTCATTAACAATGTGCCAAAAGTCCTATGGCCAGCACCATGGTCAGAATGGCAGTTGTTAAAACTGGAATAGCAGCTGCCCTCAGGTCATCTGATGAAAGTCCTAATTCAGTAAATGAAGGCATTAAGGACTTTAGGAGGTAATTCGGACTCAGTAAGGTCATAAGGTTAAAAAACTCATAATGATATTTAGTATTCTTTCACAAATAACACCAAGAGGCCTGACCAGCATTAGTGGAAGCCATGGGGGCCAAGCCAGCAACTGACCAACTCAGCTACCATCAGGTCCAGATCCAGTACTTTGAATTGGTCCAGTCCAACATCTACCCCATCTATGATCTGCTAGAGCACATGAAGGAGCCTGTCCTGCAAAAGTAGAGCTATAGGATCACCATGACTCTTGGAAACATCAGGATATCCAAGACAAGTCTTAATGATGGTCCAGTACTGAAGATGTATCAGAAACCAAAAACCTTGAACCAAACCAACGATTCACTGCAATGACTCACTTTGCCAAGGGAACAAATCATAAAGAGATAGTTAAACCATGTCTCAGGTCTGAAGATGTCAAGAACAAAGTTGCAGTCTTTTTGGAGAAGACAGGATTTGTAGGTGGAACGGAAGATGTCAGAGTAGACCATGTGAAACAGGAGAAAGGCAGTTTCTGGAAACCCATTGCTAAGGTGACTGTAGAAGAAGCAGGTAGGGTTGGCTTTACAGTTTCCAATGTCACTATGATGAATGATGAAAGATTATTGGATGGAGTGGTGGGAAAGATAGAGGAATAGAGCACTGAGTGAGTGCTGGAGAGAGGTGGAACTGGGGAAGCCTGCAGTGGAACAGGGAACATTTTGTCACAGAGTAGGACAGACAGGGTGATAGGCAGCAACCTGGAGTTTGTACTACATCTCAACCTCTATCATGTGTCCAGCTGCAGGATCACCCTGATTCTGTGCTACAGCAAGATGTCCAAGATGAAGAAAGGTTCATTTTTTTTTTTTACTGGACCTCCTTGAAGGATCTCTGTGTCTATTCTGCCCCCGGAGACCAGTTAGTTATCTGTGATCTGCCCCCAGAGACCAGTTAGTTATCTCAGTTCATGTTAAAGCATGAGGTTCATGTAGATATCTCTAGTCCTACAGCCCTCAGGCCCTGTTAAAGCATGAGGAGATATCTCTAGTCCTACAACAGCTGTGAGCCATGTTGATGACCCTGGTATGAGTTACCAGCAAAGGCTGTAGGGACATCCTTTATCTGAGCTACCCACTGAGGTCATGCTGAAGACCATGGGCTGTGCTTCCACTGGAGGCCATGTTGATGTGAGTGGCTTATGTAGCCACCTGGGGCTATTTTGATATCTGTCCTTGGGCTGCCAACAAGGGCCATATCTGGGTCCATGGTGCTACTGCAGCCATAGTCTATGTTGATGTCCAAGGCTTATGTTACCACTGAAGGCCACTCAGATGTCCAATTGTCTATGCTGCTGACTGAAGCCTTTACTGCCACTAAGGACTATGATGGTGTCCATGACCTGTGCATCAGCAGAGTGCCATGTTAATGACCGTGGTCTGTGCTGCCACCAGAGACCATGTGTAAGTCTATGATTTATGTTATGGCTGACTATAAAGGGCAAGGAAGCTACTTTTGCTGTGGTATCGATGACTGCAGACTTTTGAGAAAGTGACATAGAGGACTTCTGTAGTAACCCCTACCCCCACTGCACTCCCACCTCTCCAAAGGAGGTAACAGCCTAGACAGAAAGCCAACAAAGAGAATGCTTAAAAATTTTTGATAAGGATGCTGAAGTGTAGCTCTCCACAATTAATTACTCCTGGCAGGAGTGTGGATGAAGAAGGACTCAGTTTTCTATAAAGGGCTGGCCACCAGGAGCCATGCTCCAGTGAGTATACTGGCAACAGATTGGACTTGTTTTTTTGGTTTTTTTTGTTTGTTTGTTTTTTGTTTTTTTTTTTTTCTTCTTCCATTTTATTTGCAGGGGTGAGGGAGGAAAGTCACAAGGTTGGGAGATGGATCTGGGCAGACTGGGAAATGAGTGTACTCAGAGTTCATGATGGGAAATTCCAAAATAATCAATAAAAATATTATGGAGAAAAATGGCCCCAAGAGATGTCCCTCCTTATTATGTGATGTCACAGATTAGAGGTTGCCAGAAATATAAGAGAGAAGGGAGGATCTCCCCAGAGCCCGAAACAGCAAGAAGCTTGATCTTCCATCTGCACCAGCCTTCATAACAGCAGTAATAATAATAATAATAATAATAATAATAAAAGTAGGTATTGAAGCTTCCCAGTTTCTGGTACTGAGTTTTAGTAACTTGAGAAGACTTACACAGCAGCATCCATGATGCAGCCTCTGAGCAATGGAATCTGGCTTACAACGTAAGTCTTGGATCATTTCTTGTTTATGTGACACTGAGCCATAATTTACTTTTCCTTCCTGCATCTCACTTTTATCATCAATAAAGTAGTGTGGACAATAGGAAATATCTCATAGCATGCCTACTAAAATTAAAAGTAAGTGTTTTAATGCACGTAACAGGGGAAGGGATTCATTTGCTTTCAAATGAGTAGATAAGTAAGTAAAAAAACGTCTGCAAAACGTTTGAGGAATTGATTAACTAATAAATAGTGTGTCCCTGGGATTACAGTGACAGGTGATCAGAGGAGAGAGAAGACAATCCTGATATCTACAAAATGATAAATTCAAGACAGGCAGCACACAAATGGTAAATCTACGCACTGACATCTTAAGCATGGCATTGCTCAGTAACACCCTTAAAATGCCACTGATACAGCGCTGGATAAAGTAAGAGACCAAGAACATGTTTTCATAGTCACTTTATTTTATATTATTGAGGCAAACTATTAATTCTGAATAACTTCAAGGAGAGCAAAGTGGTGTTTGCATACTCATGTACATCTTGCAATGATTGCCAGAATCCTTCACAACACAAGTTGCATTTTGTATGTGCCGAGAATGCCCAAGATTCATCCTTTTAGCAATTACAAATAAAAACACACCATGATTGTTAACTACAGTCACCCTATGCATAATAGCTCTCCACGTGTTTTTACTGATAGCCAAAAGTTTTTAAACTATGACCAGACTCTACATTTCCCCCACACTCTAGCACTGCTTAGCATTCTTCCCCCCACTTCAAAGGGATCAAGGGACTATTTGAGAATCTACATGTATATGAGATCATTTGATATTTGTATTTATGTACTTTTCTCCTTTTATTGTTAGTATAATAGCCTAGAATGTCTCCCATGTTTCACGAATGACATTCTCCTTCCCGTCTCTGCCTATCTCTCTTCCTCCCTCCCTCTCTTTCCCTCTCCCTCCCTCCTGTTGCTTTCACTCTCTCTGATGTGTGTGTGTGTGTGTGTGTGTGTGTGTGTGTGTGTGTGTGTGTATCCCCCACTCTCTCACTCTTCTTAACATCCGCCAAGGAATGCAAGGCACGCTGGCAGATTCCTTTGTGTCTTTTCAGTGCTGTACACTTGTCTGTTTCATGTGATATAACCCCTGCTCTCTTAACTTTCAAGTTGTGTCTGTCTTTAAAACAGATGTCTCCTGAACACGCAGGCAGCGCACAGCTGGGCTTTGATTCCAGCTATTCAGCAACTCCATGCTTTTAATTAGATGATTGCATACATTAGACTTCAGTAATTATTGGTATATAGGGATTTAATTTTCTATGCTGCTTATTATAGCTTATACTTGGACAAAGGACAGTCATCCTAAAAGCACATGGTACATAAAGCTTGAGCGAACTGGTTAGCCTTCTATTTGAATGTCCAAGTCGGTGTTTTCATTGTTCATGTTTGTCAATGTTTGAAGATCAAAACACAGTGAGGAACAGGGTTTGGATGGCCTACTAAAGATGAACCTCTCAACTTACAAAAAGTGAGTAATCAAAGATCTAACAGCTGAAGATATAACATTCATAACAATCTATAAATTATAGACCTCATTTTTCTGTAAAGTCATTTTTTTTCAGTGTCAGAATTTTTTTCATGTATTTGCTCAGATTTTCATTTATTTTCCAACATAGTAGTGATTGCAAAGTGTGATCTACTCACCTTTAATTATAAGAAAATTTCATAAAACGTCATCTATCATCTTCAGCAATAAAAATCATGATCTCTGTTACTTAACTGGGCTGATCTACTTGCCCCAAGTCTGAGAGATGGAAAGAGTCTAGTACAATGTGACAAGACTGAATAGAGAAAAGACAGCACAGTCATCATGTTCTCACTAGTCATATTCCCACACACAGGGAAAAATAAAAGTCTTCTAATGTGATTCATCAAACTCCAAAGACACTTGTAAAAGTATGAAATATAAATCACATAAAATCAGTAATTATCTGTGATAGTTTGAATGTAATTGGCCCCCATAAGCTCATAGAGAGTGGTATTATTAGGAGGTGTGGCCTTTTTGGAGTAGGTGTGGCCTTGTTGGAGGAAGTGTGGCACTGTGGTGGTGGGCACTGAGGTATCCTTTGCTCAAGCTTTGCTCAGTGTGACAATCAGATCACTTCCTGCTGTCTGTGGGACAAGATGAAGGACTCTTGGTTCCTTCTCCAGCACCATGTCTGCCGGCACACTGCCATGTCACATCACACCATAATGACAATGAACCAGACCTCTGAAAATGTAAGCCACCCCAATTAAACTTGTTCCTTTATAAGAGTTGCCATGGTCATGGTGTTTCTTCACAGCAATAGAAACCCTAAGACATTACCTATTCCTCACATTTCACAGAACTGTCTTTCTAATCAGCAGAAATACATCTGCTTAGAAATGAATTGTTTATTTTAGTATCCAAGCCCAGTAAGCTTTTAAGTAATTCTAGTCATTGTATTTAAATAATTTGTTTTGCAAGAAAAAAAAATCATTAGAACTTAAGAAAATCAATGAAACAGTATGACACCAAGCATAGCCAGCAGTTGTTTCCAAGCAGGTGAAAATGTAGATGGGAAGGAACTAACTTGGCATACCAATGAAGAAAACATGGTTCTCAGGCAAATGCAGGTCTTGGGTGTAGAAAATATGCTTTGTAGTGCTTTGCAGTATTTTTTTAACCTCTATTCAATTGTATACATTAAAAAGGAAAACTCCAGAAAAATCTGAGAAGAAGAAAATGGATAGGAGGAGAAGGAGGTGATGGTGGGGGTGGGAGTGGTGGGGGTGGGGTGGTGATAGTAATGGTGGTGGTGGAAGAAGGGGAGGAGAAGACGGAGGAAGAGGAGAATTATAAACTACAATACCAGGTTATCACATGCTTAATATCATGTACTTTGCCTAGGTATGCTGATACTGATAAAGTCTATTTCACAAGAGATACAATCAAACTACATTATACCATTCCACAGGTGTTTCAGAATGTATTTTAAAATCTGATCCATTAAGTACATGTGGGTATAAAATAGAGCTTATTTTTATTTTCCTGGTGTTCAATTTGCTACAAAAACTGGCACCAATGTCCCTATGAACAGATATACAAATATAAGAGCCATTCCTGACTTTTTCACTTTCAAGATAATTTCAGTGGGCTTTGTAAGAGAAAGATTAATTTATGTGGATATTTGCTAACAAACATTCCATATATATATATACATATATATATTACAGAGCTTGCTATATGTTTTCGCAATTATATTATATTATCCTTTAATTAGATAAACTTAATTAATGCATGTAATGTGTGGGTGTGTGCATGCTACTATAAATATACAAAAATAAGAAGACAATTTTCAGGACTTGAAGCTCAACCTTAGTCATATGGGTCCAGTGATAGAGCTCAAAGTCAGACCTAGAGGCATCTTAACCTGTCAAGTCTCTGATAATGTTTTCATAATTTTTGGTCTCAAAAATCTTCAACAGATATTCAAATATTTACTGATTACAAATGTAGAAGATGTATGCATAGATTCATGTTTTCAGAATTCTAGGTTCTCCAGAAATTTAGGATTCTCAATGAAATTCCAACTTTGAATAGTTGCAAATCAATGTTCTCCATATGTTTAAAAACTTCATTGCTGCTCATTAAATTTTTCTTCCTATAATTACATTCTGGAAACTATTGTAAGAAAATAATTTTTTTCTTTTCTAAAAAAATAATCTTTTAAAATTAAATTTGTTCCTTGATAATTCATACATGCACATAATGTATTCTTGTTACTCATCTTCATCTCAGATCCTTAGTAGACTCAACTATCCACCCTTTTTTAATCCCTTCCTTCCTTCCTTCCTTCCTTCCTTCCTTCCTTCCTTCCTTCCTTCCTTCCTTCCTTCCTTCCTTCCTTTCTTTCTCTTTGAGACAGGATTTCTATGTGTAGTTTTAGTACCTGTCCTGGATGTGACTCCATAAATCAGGCTAGCCTCGAACTCACAGAGATCTGCCTGCTTCTGCCTCTGTTTATTCCATCATTTCTATATCTGACCCCCTCCTTTTCCCTTCAGAAAAAGATCTAATCTCCTTTGTTTAGATTTTTTTCTAGGTATTGCCAACAACTTGTAACCACCCCTTCCAAACAATAACAAACTTCCATAACCCACCCACCTACCTCTTGGGAATGTGGGTGTCCTGTTCTCTGGAGTGCTTCCTGTTTGTCTGAGGGTGATGATGTCATCTTCTTCCCTGAGTCCTGCTTATACCTCCTGCCTAGCTATTGGCAATTCAGCTGTTTATTGCACCTATCACAGCAATACATTTTTACATAGTGTACAAATATCTCACAACACACTTGGACTTGAGTTTTTTGCAGGGTAATTGATATGGATCTATTTGCATTCTTCTACATAATAGCATCCAGTAATGCAACACCATTTGTTGAAGAGCTTTTCTTTTCTCTATTGTATAATTTTGGCTTGTTTGTCAAAAATCAAGTGTCCATAGGTGTGTGCACTTATGTCTGGGTCTTTGATTTGATTTCATTGGTCGATGTATCTGTTTTTATACCAATATCATGCTGTATTTTTTGTTTGTTTGTTTGTTTGTTTTACTTTTATTGATTCTCTGTGGATTTCACATCATGCGTTCTGATCCCACTTATCTCCCTGTCTCCTAACATCTGCTCCCTGGTCTTCCAACCTCCCCAAAACAAAACCAAATTTAAAAACAAAAACAAAAACCAAACAAAACAGAAAGAAAAACAACAAAAAATAAAAACAAAAACAGATAGAAGAATCTTGTGGTGGAAGCTGTAGTGTGGCCTTTTAAGACACAATTTACTCTTTAGTCTGCTCGTCTTTACTTGCAAGAGTTCATTACCATGAATTAATGGTGTGGTTTGAGGTCTCTGATTTCTGCTATACCACCAATAATGGACTCTCACTGTGAATCCTCTTGAATATCTTGTTTTTTTTTTCATGTGTCATGGAGACTCAGCTGTTTTGGATCTGTAGGTTCATCCCCTTCCGATGCTACGACAGTTAATACATTTCTTTGTAGTCCTCCACAGCCTCTGACTCTTACACACTCTCTGTCCTTTTTGTACAATGATCTCTGAGTCTTGCGAGGAAGGAATGTGATGTACATGTTTCATTTAGGATGGAGCATTCCAGGTTCCTATTCTGGGGACTTTGCCTACTGGTCTCACTGTCACTATCTATATCTATAGCAAACAGAATGTGCTCAGAAGAAGTTTAAAAGGCATTAATCCTGTTGGGTATTTAGAAGTTGAATTTCTATGAAATAATTTTAACAGAACACACATTAGAAGATTTTATGCTGGTAAATAATAATTGTAAACTTGACGGCATCTAGAACCATCTAAGAAACAGCCTATGGAGAGGCTAGTCAGGAAGCTCTAGATTAGGTTAACTGAACTGGGAAGAGCCATCCTAAAAGTACACCTTGGGCTAGGGTGTGGGCTGAATAAAAAAATGAGAAAGTGAACTCAGCATAAACACACATCACTCTCTATCTCCAGTCATTAGATGCAATGTATCAGTAGCCTCAGGGTCCTGCTGCCATGCTTCACCATCATGAAGGATTATAACTCCTGAATTCTATGCCAAGGCAAACTTTTCTTTCTTTAAGCTGTTTTCTTCTGAGTACTTTATCCCAGCAGCATGAAAAATAACAAATAAAAATGCAATCTGTAAGAATAATTTAAATTCTATAAGTGGAAAATATAAATATTACAAATAAAAATATAAGAAAAATATTCATTAGCACATTTTTTTCAAAAAGAAGGAAAATATCAATAGAATGAAAGGATATGCAGCATTTTCATGAAAATTATGAACAGAAAAGTATCATCCAGTCATATGGTAATGAAGTTTCTTAAAGATGAAGGATTTTTTTGGAGACAACTTAGCTGAAATACCATGCTACTCTCAAACAAATAATAAACCTATTACCCAGTTAGCTTCACATGATCACAGTTTTTTCATGAAATTTTTAATTTTTTAGTGCCAGAGTGAAAGGGAACCTTCCACTTCCACAAAGTTCTAGAGAAAATAAAGATCAGTATAAAACACTTGTAGTAAAATATTATCTTGGAAAAATTGTTTATAGACTACTTCCAAACATTCATTTAGGCTTAACACCAATTTGAAATATCACCAGATACATAAGAGCAGTGATGCTCCTAAAAGTATGTCAGTGCAGATGTGATTAAAAAAAAAATGTACAGGGTCTGGAGAGATGGCTCAGAGGTTAAGAGCACTGGCTGCTCTTCCAGAGGTCCTGAGTTCAATTTCCAGCAACTACATGGTGGCTCACAATCATCTGTAATGAGATCTGACACCCTCCTCTGGCCTGCAGGCAGAACTCTGTCTACATAATAAATAAATTTTAAAAAGTACATTTCCACCATTCAAAACCATGCCATATTTGTATTTACTTGATCTCTGTGTTGCTCTCTGCAAGTAGAGCTGGTGCTTACATGAAGCCTTCACTCCAGCAGTCTAGTATCTTTGGTGTGGGAAAGTACATCAACCCAGCCACAAGACCTTTGACCTAGAATCTGTCGTGCTGGCCAATATGTTAGGGCAATGGTGGCAGAGAACCTGCAGGAGTCATCAGCTAATGTCTGATTTGACATAAGGCCCACTCCATGAGATAGAACCCACACCTGGCACTGTTACGATAAGCAAAAACTGGAGACTAAATAACCCAGAGACCTAGGGTAATATATACACATCATGTATAATGGAAAAATTATATGTTTATAAACATAATGACACCTAGATAATCTGCTATACTCATAGATGAGTGCCTTATTAGTTATCGTTAGAGAAGCTTCCTCTGGCGGCAGATGGGAACAGATGCAGAGAACAACAGAGTCGAATTAGGAGGCCTCCATCAAATTATTCCCCTCAGAGCTCAGAGAACCCACGGAAGAGGAGGAGGAAAGAATGTAAGAACCAAAAGGGCTAGAGGATACCAGGAGAATAAGGTCCTCTGAATGAACTGAGCAAGAAACATGTGAATTCACAGAGACTAAAGCAGCAAGCACAGAGTCTACAAGAGCCTGGACCATAGCCTCTGACTATATATTATAGCTTTCAGCTTAGTCTTTCTATGGGACTCCTGAGTGTGAGAATGAGTGACTCTCTGATTCTTGTGCTTGATCTTGGGACTCTTTTCCTCCTCTTCGGTTGCCATGTTCAACTTTGAGGTGATGATTTTGCTTTAGCTTGTATTTTATTTTGTCATATTTGGTTGTTATCTCTTAGAAGGCTTTTCTTCTCTAATGAGAGCCAGAAAGGGGGTGCATAAAGAGGGGAGTGGAGGCAGGAAGAAGCTGGGAAAAGATGCTACAATAAGAATATAATGTGTGAGAAAAGAATCTATTTTGATAACAGGGGAGATCATTCCATATTTGAAAAAGCCAGCCAGCCAAATAATGTCAAAAAAAGTCATAGGAAAGTAATTTTGCTCACTGGTGAAAGTGATTTGTTTGAAAACTAAGATGTAATCAAAGGAAGATAAATTGTGTCCAAACAAATTAAAGCATAAGAGCAGTGAATGGGCAACATGGTGACCATTTATCACCATTTCTTTATTTAAAGGGAACTTTCTTAATGAGATTAAAAAACTCTGCATTTGACAAATACAAACATCTGCTTTTATTTGAAGAAAAACTAACAAACACCCAGCCAAGGAAAATGAAAATGAGGAAGTGTAATGGTTTGTAGCTGCTGTCGTTTTCCCAAAGTGGCAGAAATGTCAACACTGATAACATCAAACCTATTTGTTGGACTTGCCCCACTATATGAGCATAGGACCTGACAGAATTCGGTGTCTCCAAAGAGAAAAGACATGTTTTAAGGCCTGGAATGAATGATTGTAGCACGGATCTTAAAAGGTCTTATTAGTAAAAACAAACCTGGATTTAGGTATTGGGGTGAACGCTGAATGATCAGAGAAACAGAACAGGACACATCCAACCTCACCTTGCCAACTTCTCAACTGATCTTGTTTCTCAAACTGGAAGCCTCTGAGTGGATCTCAGCTGAACTGCTGCTAAAAGTCTAAAAACTTAAAAAGCTAAAGTTCCTGGTCCTCGTGCCTTATATACATTTCTGCTTCCTGCCATGACTTCCTGGAATTAAAGGCATGTGTCTTTCCCAAGCAAGACATGGGATCTCAAGTGCTGGGATTAAAGGTGTGTGTCACCATGCCTGGCTATTTCCAGTGTGGCCTTGAACTCACAGAGATCCAGATGGATCTCTGCTTCTGGAATGCTAGGATTAAAGGAATGTGCTACCACTGCCTAACCTCTATGTTTAATATAGTGGCTGTTCTGTTCTCTGACCCCCATATAAGTTTATTGGTGTGCATAATATATCAACCACAAATGATATAAACAAAAAGACTAAGGTTCCTTAAATAATGACATAAAACATCAGAACCCTAGGCAGAAAGGTAAGTGCTTACAAGTCACTTATAATGATTAACCTGTGAATCTTAATGAGTAAATCATTTAAAATGGATGACAACCTTATGTTTGAGGACTAACTGCTTCCTGGAGCAAAAATAAAATTATTGTTTGCCTAACATCTTTTGTTGGTCAGGCAAGAAATAAAAGAAAAATCAATCATTTTACAGAGTTACTTAGGTCAGATACAGCAAAGAATGTTTGACTTAGAATTTCTTATCAGAAGCATGGGGAAGTCTATTGCTGGGAAGAGATACCAAGACCAAGGAAACTTATAGAAGAAAGCATTTAATTGTGTGATTGCTTACAGTTTCAGAGGATTAGTCTATTATCCTGGTCAGAAGCATGGCAGCAGGAAATAAGGCATTGGCTGAGAGCTAAAATCCTGGTCTAGAGGCAGACGGCAGAGAGAAAGATACTGGATTTGGCATGGGCTATTGAAATCTTGACACCCACCCTCAGTGACTACCTACTCTACCATGTCCACATATTCTAATCCTTCCAAAACCATTCTACCAACTGGGGACTGAGCATTTAAATATATGAGTTTATGCAGGATCATTGTCATTCAAACCACCATATAAAGTATCCTGAGTTCAGGCCTTAATTTTAGCCTTTTTAGCTCAGTTTAGATTTTCTTCAGCCTCACAGGAGAGGTGAACCTGCAGTCTGTAGGAATGTGACCCATTCTGCTCTCCATTGGTGCTACTTGTGAGGCAGAGTTCCAGATGTTAGCTGTTCTAATGTATATATTTGTATCATTGATTGTTTTTTCTAAGTATGAGTCTTGGATCATTTTAGGAAATACACACTATGTAACTACACATAAAAACTCAAAGTGATATATTTGTGCATTGTAACATAGTCAGATACTAAGGGAACAACTGAGATTAGATTCCATGGGTCATTTCTGACTCAGAAGCCAAGAGATAAAAATAAAGATAAACCTAGTAGTTAATTCCAGGAGTTCAATCCTGGTTGCATAATTGCTTTAGTGGCATTAAAGAGTCCACATAAGTCTATAAAGTGGTAAATTGAATGTTCTTCACTAAAATAGATCATGTTCCATTTGAAGGAGGCTGTATTACATTAAATAACTTCATTTTTAATACCTGTTTCATTTCTTAAAACTCTTTTTGTTTTGTTTTGTTTTTTTTTTTTGAGACAGGGTTTCTCTGTGGTAGCTTTGTGCCTTTCCTGGAACTTGCTTTGTAGACCAGGCTGGCCTCAAACTCACAGAGATCCACCTGCCTCTGCCTCCCAGGTGCTAGGATTAAAGGCATGCGCCACCACCGCCTGGCCTCTTAAAAATCTTTCAAGCATGAATTCTAGAGTTTTAGAGCATTGTCTACATGCCTGTTACTTTTTATTTAGAACTCTCCATTTTGGTGTTTTGTAAGCTGTTCATGAGAAAGTTGCTGTCAAAGATAGTTTAAAGTTCCTCTCTGATGTCCAAATCTTTGAACTTAACCTTTGTTTTAGTGCCATTTCTGTTGCTGTGATAAAAATCCTAACAAAACAACTTACGAGGAAAAGGCTGCTTTGACTTACAATTCTAGGTTACAGTACATTATAGCTGAGAAGTTACCGTAGCAACATCTCAAAGCAGCCAATCATCTCATATCCACAGTCCAGAGCAGAGAGAAATAAGTGCTTACTCAACTGCATGCTTTCTCTTATTCTATAATATTCAGAATCTGCTGCCTAGGACATGTAGTTGCCCAAAGTGGACTGAGTCTTCCCAGATCAATTAAAAATCAAGGCAATCCTCCATTGAAACTCAATTTTGCAGGTGAATCTTGATTGTGTCAAATTGAAAATTAATACTAATCATCACACCCTTTTATTTATCACTTTTCTTTTGGAAAACTATATAAAAATATTAAGATTTCATGCTCCAAAATGAACTCTATTACAGAAAAAATGATTTATGAAGTGCATAGCAATTGACAAAATTACTGACTACTATCCAATTTGGAAGAATATCTAATGAAATTTTCTCTCACAAATCCAAATACAGGTAATAGAGCAAATTTAACCCTGTACTTTGGGGAAAGCTTCTCAGAAGATTTTCAAATGTATTTTCATTGTTTTTGAAACATATATAAAGGATAATTGAATGTCAATTCAGTAAATGTATATTATAAGATCTTTGATAAGCCTAAAGAAAAAAATTGGGTATATTGCATCTAATTAGTTTAACTTCATTTAAAGTCTGTGTCAGCCTTTGACCATTTATCATATGTTCCCTGTCTTGTTTGGAAGATCTATTTCTGTAACAGATTATCAACCTTGCTCTTATAAACCCTCTCTGGCTGTTTCTATAGAGACAGAAAAATGATTATTCTACATAGAATGTAAAAAAAAAATCTGAAAATCTGCTTATTTTTCAAATGTATTTGAAAAGTCATTAATTGACTGAATCCAATGACCAGTAATGGGACCAAATGATTTTTAATGTACAACTCTGATCTGAGGAATTTCGTCAGTTTTCAAGGTAAAATGAGTATGAATGTAGCAATAAGTTTGATTCTGTGTCTTATAACAAAGAAAGCATAAAGACTTAGGAAGGAACATTGTGTGTAGAGCTGTATTGAAAAAAATCACATTTCAGAACTAACAAGCAATGGTTTATATAAACAAGAATAACTGTCAGACAGATTGGTTTGGCTGTCTGGACACATGTAATGGAGCCAGACCTGCTTTGGGAGAAGAAAGGTGGGAAAGATATATGGATCTCTATTTTAAGCAACTCAGCTATACAAGAAGTACTGGAGGGCAGAGTAAGTAGGCTTTCATCTCAGAGAAGCATTTGCTGGTGTGGCAAACTGCTACTAAATTCTTATTTGCCAAGTGTGTCTAATGTGCTACCTGTTCAATGACTTTCTATAACTGTGTTAGGGATCCATGACCTCACTTATACTTCTTAAATTGCTAGAATGACTCACAAGATGTGAGAATAATGTAAATATAAGCAAGTGAAGAAGGCTTTTCCTGTAAGGAGGAATAACAAAATGAGGCATCAACTAAACACATTAAGTCAAAGAATCTGAAGATGTTTAGATATTGCTATGTAAATAGACATAAAATGCAATGTCTATCTAGACAATAAAACTGAGACAATAAGAGCACATTTATATACTGATGAGAACAATGTAGTGGCTAATGAAAAATAAACAAGAGAAATATATTTAGGTAGATATGAGACAGGACATTAAGTAAAAGCACAATCTGAAATTCTAGAACACAAAGAGGGTTTGCTTATGAAAATTTCAAGAATAAAGATTATTTTTAAAAGATAAAACCAGAGGAAATTAATTAAAAAAAAGAAAAATGGAGACAATGTGATGTACTCTGATATGCAAATGGAGTATAACAAAGGATTGATTTTTACATTTTTCAGCTTTGCAGGATACAGAGTTGTCAGTTAGAAGTTGTCAGGTAGAAGATATTTGGAAACCAAGAAAGGACTCTGAAGGAACCCTTTATAAAGAAAAGTAAATGAAAGATAATTGATGTATTATTGCCCTACATAATAAAGACACACTTTGAAACTTAAAGTTTACTATAGATTACCTATTTAAAGTATACTATTCCAGCAGACATTCTAGACTGGATAATTTCTACAGTATTTATTAAAAAATGCATAAACAAAAATACTACGCTCCATAATTCTTAGCGTGTTTAGCAAACCAAATTTATTTCACATTCACTTTAGGTAGAAATGGGGCATACAAGTGTGCTCCCTTTGACATGATCACTTTAGAACCAAATACAACATAGTTTTTTTTTTTTTTTTTTTTCCATGTGAGGATGGAAAGCCAGTTCAGGATTTTATATTTCCAACTAGGAAAGGTAATTAGTGAACTTTTATATGTCCTGAATTAATCACAAGGAAGCTTGAAAATATGGGACACGTGGCACAGTGAAAGAAAAGCATTCCACTTTTCTGTGATGAATGCAGACACATAGGAGACATAAGCTTAGAAACTATTAGGAAAGATTATTTAATTATTAAAATATAAAATAGAGGGTTGGGGATTTAGCTCAGTGGTAGAGTACTTGCCTAGCAAGCACAAGGCCCTGGGTTTGGTCCTCAGCTCTGAAAAAAAAAAAGACAAAATAAAATATAAAATAGAAAGATAATTTAAGATATACAAAAGAAGTTGTGACAATGATTAAGTCTAAATACTAACCTTGAGATAAAAGAGAGTTTGTATCAGTTCTTGTAACAAAATACCTGAGGATGAGAATGAACGAAGAAAAAACGATTCATTTAGCCCATAGTTCTATAACCAAGAGTATAGTGGTAGCTGTTAGTTACTGCCCAGGTGCCCCCCTAGCCTGCCTTCACTGATTCAGTGCCAGCAGGCATGGCATTACCAGCCTGCAAATGACACATGTACCCTTTAAAAGGTCCCTACCATCATGGCCCACTGTCTAGCTCTTGCTCTTGCTCTCTTGCTCTCTGTCTCTTAGTCTGTCATACTCTCTGTCTCTCTCTCAGAGGTGTCTCTGCTCAGAGGTGGCCTTTGGTAATCCTCCGAACCTACAAACCTCTCCTGTGAGATTTATTGCATGGTGTGATTTCTGCAGCATCCCGTGCCTCGATCTGCCACGGTACTTTTCGACCACCAAAACATTAACATTGGTACCAAGAATGGGTAGGATATCCTGGTGTCTTAGTGCTCCCCGCTCAGGGGTCTAAGCCGCTATACTAGGGCTCTGTCTCTTATATCCAGTCAGCCTATAACAGACTCACCTTCTGGCTCACAATTTGTTTTCTACCCCATCCAACAGCAGCAACTGATAAGTTTTCCCTTTGGTTGGCATAAACGCTTCCCTGAATCTGAGGGAGTGACCTTTGAGTGACTGGTACCCCTCTGGTATTCTTGCACCCTGCCACCACAGTTGACCTTTTTGCCTAACCTTCCTTTCTTTGGGTGAGGCTTCATTTTTTTTTTTTTTTTTTTTTTTAGCTTGGCTTCATTAGAAAGTCCTGGTACAGGGCACCATGTCTCCTTGGGCTTTTACCCTTACCTCAATTTGGTGAGGTGAGGATCACTCCTCATTTCATCCCCTTAAGTCCTGGGAACACCTTGAACTTCAGACCTTGGACATTTCCCTCTTCCTCAACCAAGGGAACCATGTAGCTTTTCTATATGGCACCCAATCTGAATGATTCCAAGGTTTTGGGCTTTCATACTGAAAGTGATTAGGGAGGGAGGGTCCTGCATTCCGTTTCTTTTCTCTCTTCACCATGCCCTATTTGTTTTTGTCTGATCTCCCACCTACACCATGAAAACGTGTGGTCTTTAAATTAACGTTGTTGTAAGTTTGTTGCAAAGTGGGAGCCTGGAGCCAGACCTAGCAAGAAACAGAAAAAAGCAAAGGAGTAGGGCAGTTGCAGCCTGTGCATACCCAGTCTCCCTAAGGAAAGGTGCTGGTGTAACTCTCCTAAGGTAGGGACCAACCATTTGTGAATTTGATTCCAAATTCTAGAGTCCCATTCTTCAGCTGCTGCTTCTTTCTGCCCTTCACTTGGATAGAAAAAAATGTGTAACTGTTGTGCCCAGATTGTGGGTAATCACCAAAGACAGCCACAGAGACCAAATCTCATATGTAAAAGCAAAGGGCCTTTATTTTAAGCTCCAGCTTGGTCTCTCTGTCAGTCTGAGAGCACTGAACCCAGATAGGGTAGGGGGTTTTTTTTGCTGTGGATATTGCTCTATATAAATAAAACACTGGCCAGTGACCAGGCAGGAAGTATAGGCAGGACAAGGAGAATTGAGGGAACAGGAAGAAGGAGGGGGAGACACTGCCAGGACAAGCAGCACGTAAAGATGTTGGTAAGCTACGAGCCACGTGACAAGGTATAGATTTATAAAAATGGGTTAATTTAAGATATAAGAACAGTTAGCAAGAAGCCTGCCATGGCCATACAGTTTATAAGTAATATAAGCGTCTGAGTGATTATTTTATATGTGGGTTGTGGGACTGCGGAGCTTGGTGGGATCTGGAGAGAAGCCCTCCAGCAACATTTTTTTTTTTTATCATAGTAGATGTTATGGATAAGGAAATAAACAGGGTTCAGGACCCTGATTGGCTGACATTTGTCTAAGGGTGTCTTGGCAAAAGGGGAATAGGTGTGTGCTGGGCTCTGGCATCTGGCAAATCTTATCTAACCTTATCTAATGGTTGGAATTTTTGGAATGTCAAATACTTCCCCTTAGATGCTGATCTTCCCTGAATGGTGTCAGCTTATGACTTTTTCTGGATCCAGATGCTGCTGCCTGCCAGTAAACCAAAACTCAGACCTACATTTTAGCTGATTTTTTTATGGAGCCTGTCATGGTAGCACCGTATCCTAGCTGCTGCTTGGGTCCCACATAGCATTTATAAAGGGTCTGAAGATATGAAAGCTTAAGTTGTGAGGATCTAAGAAAATGTTTTAAGATATGTAAATGCAAGTTATAAAGGTCTAAAAAAGTGTCTTAAGGTCTGTGAATGCAATTTTTTAATTTAATTTAATTTAATTTTACAATACAATTCAGTTCTACATATCAGCCACAGATTCCCTTGTTCTCCCCCCATGCCACCCCTCTCCCCTTCCCCGCAAGCCTAGCCCCCATTCCCACCTCCTCCAGATCAAGCTCTCCCCCAGGGACTGAGATCATCCTGGTAGACTCAGTCCAGGTAGGTCCAGTGCCCTCCTCCCAGGCCGAGCCAAGCGACCCTGCATAAGCCTCAGGTTTCAAACAGCCAACTCATGCAATGAGCACAGAACCCGGTCCCACTACCTGGATGCCTCCCAAACAGATCAAGCCAATCAACTCTCTTACCCATTCAGAGGACCTGTTCCAGTTGGGGGCCCTTCATCCATTGGTTCATAGTTCATGTGTTTCCATTCGTTTGGCTATTTGTCCCTGTGCTTTATGCAACCTTGGTCTCAACAATTCTTGCTCATATAAACCCTCCTCTTTCTTGCTAACTGGACTTTGGACTCCTGGAGCTCCACCAGGGGCCTACGCATGGATCTCTGCAATTTGTAAAGGTATAAAAAAGTGATTTAAGATATATGTAGAAATAAAAGATGTTTCAGATTTCTTTTCCTATCTATGCTATTGTTATATTAAGACTTTGTAGACAAATTTCTAAGTGGTCTTATTAAATGAAAAACGCAGAACCAGATATAGGGGTGAAAACCTGAGAGATCAGGGAGATAGGGAAAGCCACAGCTAACCTTACCTCACCAACTCTGCAGCTTCCAAAGGCGAGCTACTTTCTGTCTACCCATGCCTATATGCCTTGCTGTTCTGTCATCTGATTTACTCCCTCTGTCCAGTTACATCACTTCCTCTTCCTGCCCAGCTCTGTCACTTCCTGTCTGTCTATAGAGACCTCCTGTCCTTCATGGTTAGCTAGTGTTGGAATTTAAGGCATGTGCTACCACACCTGGCTCTGTTCCCAGTGTGGACTTGAACTCACAGAGATCCAGACAGATTCCTGCTTGCCAAGTGATAGGATTAAAGGCATGTGCTACCATTGCTTGATTTCTACATAGTGGCTTGCTTTTTCCCTGATCTCCAGTCAAGTTTCATTTTACTGGGAGACACAGTATATTGGGGGACATGATACATCAACACAAGACTTCAAAAATTAAGAGTTTTAACATTAATCAATGGAGCTCTGATAAGCTATTAATCTGGTTTTGGTAAGTGTTGACGACTATTGTCATAGTCACAAGCTCAAGATTTTGAATTTCTTTTGGCTACCTTCTAAGTATAAACCTAAAAGTGTTTCCCATTATGCTAAAAACAGCTGTGTAATCTATGTACCCAATTATCTGGACAGTCCATTCTTTTAATCCAGTACCATTTTTGCGTCTCCAAGCTTTTACTATGACTCAAAGGCATGAGTTTACTGTCTTTTCTACAATGTATTTTCAGTGTATAATACAGTGATAATGCTAACATATCTAAAACTTCTGTCTCTTTTTAAAAACTTCAACAAAAATGTTTGTAACCCTCAGGGAAACAACTTAGATTCACATCTCATAGGTCAAACCAATTCCATGTTAAGTATTGTCAATCAAAAACCTATTCCCCACCAGCCAATTTTACCTATTCCTTTGACTGGGATCTCTTTCCCACCCACCCCCACCTCCTCTCTTTCCACACCCTGGTCTTAGGATTCCCCTCCACCAACTACCAGGACCGTGGATCTAAAAGTTTCAAATGTATAACTGAAAAACTAATTTTCTCCTCAACTCCTTAACTTTATCTTCTTTTCCTAGTCTACCTGTTTCAACAGATTTCAAATCAACTGCAGAATGCTCCAGCACCAGTTCCAGGTGTTCCCTCAAAATCTGTATCCTGGACGCTTCAAAGTGGCTAGGCCCAGATGGTTAAGCCTCACAGAGACTACTTGTACTTCCCTAGCTGCAGATGGTACTGCAGAGGCTGGAGAGCCAGTGAAACAGCCTGATCTTTCAGAACTTGGCCAGTATTCCAGTTTCCTTGGGTCCCCAAAGGAAGGTCAAAATCCCCAGACAATAGGAAGCAATCTAAATACCAGGCACCCCCATTCCTACATCACCATCACCCCTTCCTATTTCCTCACCTTCTATAATAAAAGGGAGGATTGTTAGGGACTGCCCAGGTACCTCCCCAAGTCTACCTTCAGTGACTTAGCTCCAGCCACTGTGTTATCACCAGTTGGCAAATGCAACGTGCTTTAAAAGGTCCCCGCCATCATCACCTGCTCTCTCTCTCTCTCTCTCTCTCTCTCTCTCTCTCTCTCTCTCTCTCTCTCTCTGTCCCTCCCACCATCTCTCTCTCCATTTCTCTGTATTTCTGTCTCTGTTTCTGTCAGTCTCTCTGTCTGTCTCTCATCCTCATCTCAGAGGGTGGCCTTTCATTCCCCTCCACCCAATCTTGTGCATGAGATCTGTTGTGTGGTGTGATTTCTGCAGCATTCCTTGGCCTCATCTACCAATGTCCTCTTCTACTGCCCACACCCTAACAATAGCACCTCTTCTGCTTCTGGTGAGGGCTACATTCTCCATAACAGGAAAAGCAGAGATTAGAATCAGTCACATGCAAAATGACAGGAAGACAGATGGGGTATCCCCACTTCACAAAATAAAATAAAATAAAATAAAATAAAATAAAATAAAATAAAATAAAATCCACTCTTGAAGCAACGAGCAAGTCTAGTAAGACTAAGGTACTCAGAAAAGGCTGAATTTAATCTCCAGAGAACAACCAAAACCAAGTAATAACAGTAATCGGTTCATGACACAACCATCTACCATCAGGCTCTGCTTCCTAGAGTGCCTGATACCTGCCACAGATGTTTGCCTGGAGATCATGTACCTATAATCTGAACATTTAAAGGAAACCATATTCACATAATAATGAAGATTATTTAAGTTTTGTGGGGGATAGGAAATGTATAGTGGCTTTCATTGAGGGGATTGGGTAGCTGGAAAACCTTGTGCATACTTACACGGAAAGAAAGTTGGATATTTCCAAAATGAACACACCAGGAAATTTATAGATACTAATAAATAATGCCCTGTTTTCCAGGCCTGTTGGAATAAGGAGTACGGTGTGTGTGTGGGGGGGGGGATGAAAGGGGGGGGGGGTCATTATTCAGGATATAAGTTTAGGTATTGGTAGAGAAAAACCATTACAAAGAACAGACTCAAACAAACTCAGAGGGTGATGGTGATGGGAAGTGGGCACAACACATAGTTTGGCAGAGGTTACAATGCAGAAAGGAGAAAGTGGCCGGTGACTTCCTGTGGAGAGAGAAAAATAGCAATAATAAAGAACACATGAGACAAGACATTTGCTTTGCTCAAGTACAGTGTCTGTGACTACTTTCAGGGTCATTGTGCTGATGGGGTCATCTGCTCTCTGATATAATCTCACTGGCTTTATTTAAACTAATCCAGGCTTCCTTAAGGGGGTAGGGAACTAAACTAATAGTTAATCTGCAACGGTTAGTTTCAGTTATCTCCTGGTCAACTAAATCACCTGGAAAGAAAGTCTCAATTAGGGCTTATCTAGAACAGGTCGGCCTGTGGACACCACTGTAGAGTCTTGTGCTAAGCTAGTCACATTAATTGATATGGGAAAGACCCACTCGCTGTAGGTAGCAGCATTTCTAGGCAGGAGATTGTGTCATGTATGAGTGGAGAAGGTGACCAAACCCAGGACTCCTTGTATTTCCTGCTCTCTCTTCCTGATTATGGATGTGGTATGTTCAACTCCTTCAAGCTCCTGCCACTGTGATTTCCCTGCAGTAGTTGACTATAACCTGGAACTGTGAACTAAAATAAGCCTTTTTCTCCATGAAGATGCTCTTTTCAGAACATGAGACCCAAACAGGAGCAACATACCCTGCAAATTAAGGATCTCCCTATGTTAACGCCCTACTTAACAAAAATAGGTTTTTATTTAAGAATAACTTTGTTTCTTTTTTGTGTGTCATTTTTTAAAGTTTTATAATTAATTTAATTTTATATATCAGCCATATGTATCAGCCCTGTCCTTCCTCTCGCTCTCCCCTCCCCTCAATCCACCCCGCATTCCTACCTCCTCCAGGGCAAGGACTTCCCTTGGGAAAATCTGATGTAACGTGCAAACATGTGACCCTATTTACATGAAGTATATCCTTGTCTTCCTCTTTCATTATATTTTTCTAACAATCTCTAACAGCCAATTCCTTCTCTTCTGTAAACACACATACAGCTGTTAATCTCTTACTTCTTCTCCATTAAGGGGGCCTCAAAAGGCCAGAAAGGGCTTCTCTCTAAAATCCCGACTTAGGGTAAGACAGCTAGCTGGCCAGTCCTGGGTGCACCTCTAAACTAAAGCTTGCTTTAAATGGATAATTGTGGAACTGGTCTATCTCCTCGCGATTTTCAGGTTCAACATTAGAATAGTTTATCATGATAACCAGAAAAGAAGCAAAAACACCATCCATATTGTCTTGCTTTACACCAGAGTGGAACCAAGTAAACTCATGATGCTAGGTGGATTGATTCCTTCCAGTTGATGCTCCAAATTCCTAAAAATGAGGTGCTTACAAAGAACCAGGAGAAAAGCAAGGTGCTGATCACAACCTCACTCAGGTTGTTGGCCTGCAAGTTCCCCTTGGTTGCTGGAAGGTGCTGGCTGCTCTTTGTATTCCCTACTCTTAGTGGTTTTGCTCCTAGCACAGCCTTGCTTATCACATGTGCAGCTGGTCATCTTTGGAAAAGGATGAATCTGTGACATTCAGAGATCATCTTTATCTAGAATAGTTTTGCATATAAGAGCCAAATACTTCCCAAGTTTGTTGTGGGATGTTCTGTATGTCAAATGTGTTGCTCTGATTGGTTAATAAATAAAACACTGATTGGCCAGTAGCCAGGCAGGAAGTATAGGCGGGACTAACAGAGAGGAGAATTGAGAGAACAAGAAGGCAGAGAGGGAGACACTGCCACCTGCTGCCATGACCAGGACGATGTAAGGTACCGGTAAGCCACAAGCCATGAGGCAAAGTATACATTTATATAAATGGATTAATTTAAGGTAGAAGAACTAGATAACAAGAAGTCTGCTGCAGCCATACAGTTTGTAAGCAATATAAGTCTCTGTGTGTTTATTCGGTTGGGTCTGAGCAGCTGCAGGACTGGTGGGAGAGAGTGATTTGTCCTGACTGTGGGCCAGGTAGGACCAGAAAAGCTCCAGCTACACAGGTTCTAGATGGACATGAGTGTTCTGAAGATACCATCCAATGCAGTGAAATAAGCCAGCCTCTGTGGGCACCTGCACTTATGTGCACATACCCACACAGGCATATAATTAAAAAGTAAAATTTTATATAACTGCTTTTATATTTATTTCCTAATATGTCTTTTTAAAAAGCCACAAGACTAAATCTAAGAAGAGAGATTAAAAAAATAAACTTTTCTTCAAAATTCGTTTAATAACCAAACTTTCTAGAAATCAGTGAAAGTTAAATGGACAATTTCCAAAGGCAAACATAGCACATGTGTGTCTTAACTAGGGATAAAGACCTAGAGTGAATTCCAATGGTGAGATGGAAGTTTTAAACACAGTGCAAAGATTATGGCTTTATATTCATGTTAATTACTTTGGTCTTTATTCTATAGTAAGGGGATATTTGGGATTATTTTATTTAAAACAGATTTGATTTTTTGAAGGGTAATTCCAACCATAATTTAGAAAAATAAAAATGGAGAAGGGATGATTGTGTTTGAATGATGCAGTATAGTAATTCATATCTAGGGTGATATGTGATTGCTCTGGTCTAGAGAGGCAGGGATGAGAACTCAGATTTGACAAACTTTGATGGAGCAGAAATCATAAGACTCTGAAGAGGTGATGAATGAGAAGATCAAAGACGTGCCCTAGGCTTTTCCTTTAGTCAAATGGATTGTCTTTTTCTGAACACATATGAAAAGATGGTTTTATGTTAATGTCCTGAAGACACGTCAATTTCAATATGTGGTATACAATCATGAGCATAATCAGCTAAGTAAAAATATGACTTTCAATCTAGAACTACTTTTGGACTAAAGGGTCTTTGTAGCATCTGTTTCTTAGTCCATGAGCACAGAGCTGGTTGCTCATCATATTAAAAATTAGGATGATGTTGTGCCTATAAAGTTTGCTTTGTAAATACTTATGTTTATGGCTACAGCAGAGTCTTCCACTGAGCTTTGGTCAGATAAGCATCTTTTTGCTGTTAGAGGAGGTAACTGCAGAGACTCTTAACTGCTCAAAGTGCTGAGAATAAGTGACTGTTGAATACACAGCCTTAAATGGCATGTCTAGACATCCTTCAAAGGCTTAGGGAACATCTCTGAAGAGGTGGAACAAATCATTACAGAGCCAGAAGAAGGGATGGAACATCATGGACAGCCATCCTTCTGCATGACATATCCACTGTGCTTGTGAACAGAGACCAGCTGAATATTATTAGCAAAAGACCTGCACAAGATTGAGCCTATCAACATTGCCTCATGAATAAGAAAGGGAATCAAAAGGCTTTACCCCTCACTGCAGAGAAGATGTAGGCAGCTAATTGTTGTTGAGAGGGAGAGAGAGATGTCTTCTTCCACGGTTTAACCACTGATAAGTTATTCATGATCCTATAAGTACCCCCTCATCTATGCTTATATCAGCAGTCCCGAGTAAACTCATTGGATAACCAAAAAGGGAGCTGGAAGTCATGAAAGGAAAATGGGGACTAGTGGGAATGAAGAAGCGGACCAGAGTGAGAAGAGGGAAAAAAGAGCATTAAGGGAGGGACAAATAATTTCAAAATATATTACGTACTTGTAGGAAAATGTCTTAATGAATGTTATTATTGTTCATAGTTAATAATACACTAATAAAATTGGGACTGAAATATATCCACATATATGATATATACATCCACTTTGGTATTAAAAACTATTTTTAATTTCCTCATAAAGATACTAAGGACAGTCATTTCCTGTCCTTCAAAGCCATCTGAAGTGAGTCATAGCTCCAAGAATGAGCTCAACATGTACTATGCAGTAAAGCAGTCTATGACATGAAGCAATTCTTCTGCATGATGGTAAAAGATTAGACCAGTCATAACTTCATTATTTTGGTCTGAGAGCACAATTTTTGCCTAGTCACAGCACTAGGAAGTTGTTGCTCTGCTTAGTGACCAATCAACTTTCCACTGTTTAGTCAGGAATTGAGGGCTGTGGTACAACCACTGTCAGATGAATCCATATACAACAGAGCATCTGGAGATCAGGTCAATATTGTATGCACAAAACAAATGACTGACCCTTGATCATCATCTATGTTTTGTGGTTTATGTTATGATAGTATTGGCTGAATTACAAAGAAGCAATTGATTTCAGATTCAGATGAAAATTACCTTCTGTCTATGATGCAAAAAGATGTTAAATTACTTGGCTTGCTCATATTGAGGTTATGTGAACTCAGTAATTGCTTTCATCATTATTCGGTATAAAGAAGTAAACAAACAAGGTGTAAGAGAAATTGAAGGATGTCAGAAGAGCATAAATAGTTCAATATTGAAAAATTGTCTGAATGTTCAAATTATGTGGTAGAGCAGATATTCTTGGTCTCTTTTAATAGTGGCTGCCTAAGAATTTTATAAATCTTACAAATACTACTTTAAAATGCTAAAATCTTGCTTCTGTAGGTTGTTAACAACAATCTTACTACTATTTGGCTACCTATAGTACATATATATTAAGCATTTTAACAAAATGTAAGAAAAAAAGTTACAGAATTGTCCCAAGTCCCAACATAACAAGGCTGACCTCAAACTCAAGGATCTGCCTACCTCTGTTTCCCAAGTGCTGGGATTAAAGGCTTGTGTCACCACTAAACTGCTACCAAAATACCATTTTAAGTAAATAAAATCATTTCATTAAATGAATGAAGTTTCTGCAGTAATACACTGCCACAGAAAAAAATCTTGAATGACAGTGTGATACTAATTATCCAACGTTTTCATTGAACATATAAAGTTGAGAGACTTTAACACCTACAGATATCACAAGCATATTGGTAACTTTGCATAACTTAACAGTTAAATTGCTTGTTGTCAAAATATGTGCTGAAGATTTTATATTCAAAAACGACCAAAAAGAAAAAAATTCTGATGAACTTAGTTTTTAACTCGTACCAGTGACTCTGAGATGACTGTTTATTCTTCTGGCTGCAAATTGGATTGCAACATATTACCTAGTGCAAGGATCAATCTTGAATTATCTCAGGAAACGAGTGAGACTTGTTCACACCAACTTGGAAGATATTGGTGCTTCAAAATAAAGAGCTTTCTCCCTTTCATTAGCAGCAACAAGACAAGAACATACACTTTATTATCCATAAAAACATGTTTTTCAATCCGAGTTTCAGTCATTTCACAGCTTGTTCCTTGCCAGAAACTTAAAAGTCAATTCATTAAAACTTTATCACCAGCTATATCGTACTCAGCCCAAGGACATTTGAAATCATAGTGTTTTGTCAAGTAGATACTATTTTCCTTGTAGTTTATGTAATTTTAGAATTCTTAATAAAATAATTAATAATTTCACATTATTCCAAAATTTTGAGTATTTATATTATAGAGAATATATATATATATATGTGTATATATATATACACACATATATATATATATTCTTCTGTTTATTTCCTTTTTTTGGTTTTTGGAAAGTGACCTCAGCTTTGGTGTCTTTTAGCCCTGTAATTAAGGCTTTCGCTTTCTTGCTCGGTCTCTAAGGTGTGTCTGCCTGTGGCCAGTGACCCGACTTTCACATTGCCTCATCTCCAGCAGCATGGCTTAGGTTCTTTCTCCTGCCCACCCTCTTCCTTCGAGATCACAGCTTTCATGTCCTGAGGTTTCTTTTTGAACTATAATTAATTGTCCTCAAGCTTCTCTTTGAGTATCTTTGTTATCCTTAAGTGATCTTAAATTCTTTTGTTAATGAAATTAAGAACCCCATAGGGTTCCTGATTTCCCAGGTATCATATGACTGTACTGAGATTCTTTAAGATTCTTTCTTGACTTTTAATTTCTTTAATTGGCAGAGAAGAGGAACCTGTCACTGAACCCCTTGACAGCATTAGAGCATCAGGTCAATAATATTTCATATAAATATTATTAATCTTTTTCAATGTAAGGTTTATTCTTCATTAAAAAAATAACCTCAATTTATATACAAAGTAACTTTAAAAATTGACAACTTTATTATGACATTTTATTTTATATAAAAATTAAAATAGAATAGTAATGAGGAAAGTTAATTCCAATAAATATGTAGAGTAAGTAATTGCTTTGAAATGCACAAAAAAGCATGGTAGCTTAACTGTTTGGATGTTTTCCTCCCTCATTCTACTCTTAGCTTTGCAAATACTAGTTTTTCTAGGCTGACCATATATGTTGTACTGTTTTTTTGTTTGTTTGTTTGTTTGTTTTGTCTTTTGTTTCTGCTGGGCTTGAGTGAACACCTCCTTCTAGTTAGTATCCAGACTGGCATTTGATAAGGTAGATAATGCAGACACAATTGCTTCTGTTTGTGTTTTGTCAAATCCATGAGTTCAAGTTTCGAACTAGTGTATGAGTACATAAATTAACCTTTTTTTCTGAAGAAGTTTTGTCTTCTAACATTTCTTCCTTGTGATAGTTAAGACATCTCTATACAGGATAAGGGGAAATGCTGGTGGTGAAGAATTAACTCTTAAGGGAACACAGGAATAATATTAGATTGGCTAGCAAAGAGAACATGAAAACTATGAAGTAGTATATGAACAGTATCCACAGCTTCAGGGTCAAGATAAGGGGTTCTGGGGAAAAGCCTTTAGATTGATGCTCGCTTCATTTGAAGGCAGCACTGTGGGATCTCATACAAGGGAAAGTAGCCACAACGTTGCTGGACTAGGTGAATTCGCTAGAGTTCTGCTCCAAGATGCTAGAGAAAGGTACTCTGAAGCATGCTTGGCCAGCAGCACTTCTCCCAAGATCCACCACTCCATGTTGAGGGCATCCTTGACTCACAACGTGATAACCACTGTACATTACAATAGCCCTTGTCCTAAGTATACACCCCTTGGAAAAGCTTCCAGAGTGGGCTGGATCCCGGGACATCATACTGCTCCAGTAGCCAGTCCTTAGAGAGGATAGAACACGCCTTTCCTGGGACTGTCTGTGCCCACTGGGTTTCTGAGCATCATGATTAGGATATATGGTAGACAGCATGAAATATCAGAGAACTTACAACCCACTGCTCCGTTGGCTCTGTTCTCTCCTAGTTCTTTCTATTCCCATGGCTAAGTCTGTGTCCTCATTACCTACACTGCAGGGGTCTTCCAGGAACCACAGCAACAGAAATAGGAAGAAAAATGTCTAGTGTTTGCCTGAAAGAAAGGACCGCACAACGTTTGAAACCATGTTAATTTTCCCTTAGGTAGTAATTTTTCCGGATTATATAAATGAGCATATGAGGACCCAACACTTTCTGTAAAGTATATTTCTCTTTTGTCCTCAAATAAGTTTTATTTCCTCCCCATAATCACTTCATTTTTTTCTTCCTGTTATGTACCTCTTTTCTTTCTCTACACATCTCTCCCCTTCTCTTTTCCTGCACAGTAATTATCCACAGGCTGTTGTGTGAAGAAGTAATTCAACAGTATTTTTCATTTTTTCCAATCAGCAGCTTTCACATTTATTTGGGGTTTGATATATAAAAATGACAAGATACTTGAACAGTTTCAAACATAATTTGTCAAAACAAAGCTCTGTCATAAAAAAAACTAAGGGATTTTCATTATCATCAGAAATAATTTTATTATTATCTATTTTTAAAGCAATTCAATGAAACCGGTAGCAAAATGTCACATAGACAATAAACCAAACCAATTCTCGAAGGGCTAAGAGCATGATTACTTCATGTTTTAATCTTCATGTGCAAGTGTCATTATTTAAAAAAAACCATCAGTTTGTTCAAAGTCCTTTAATAAGCATCATTTATTCTTCAAATAATCAGAAAGACTAGAAACAACCATTGTTATAGCAAGCAATATTAATTCTGTCAAATATTAAATTTGGACTAATATTCATAATCAAAAAAATAATTACTTTAAAATTTATGAAACAAAATTTTTAGTTTTATAGGAAATATAGTCATATCCTAGCTTAAAATCCCAGTCTTAGCAACTGTCATAATGCAAAAATACTAAACTTCAGACCTCATTGGGAAATACAAGACTTTTAAAATCTGACATTTATTCCTAAAAGAACTGTAATGGAATAAAAAAATGTTAATCTAAAGAAAGCTCTTACTTGACTACTGATATCCAAATGTAAAATAAGTCAGTATATTCAATATGTTTTATCTATTGCATACATTAACTCAATTCTTTCAATTTTAACATCATGTGGTGTTTTTCAAATGTATTTCACATTCATAATACACACTTTTTGCATACAATGTTGACATTTTAAGGCATGCTCTCAATTTGAAGTACCTTGCTTTAACCAAACTTCTCTGAAAACTAGAGAGCATCTCTGTTTTTTTGGGAATGCTTCATGTTTTTCTCATTCTAAATTATAGATAATGTGAAGTACTGGTAATAAAAAAAAATCTATATTCTCCAGTAAAATTGTAAAATGGATAGAAGATTTGATTTCACATTTTATGCTTCTATTTTTCTGTATGATTATTGGGAGGATGTTAAGCTTCATATTTTAAAAGAATTTATTTTCCTTTCCTATGATTTGTTTTATGATGATAAGAAAGGAGAAAATATTTCATTTCTTACATGGACTATTTTAGGTCACAAGTGTCATGCTCATAATAAAGAAAGAGAGAAAAAACAGAATTTTTATTTTTGAAAAGTACCAATATGTCTCTCATGGGACCACTTTATTAGTCTATTTGATTTGGCAAACTGTGTATGTATTCATCCTCTTGTGAGTTTTGTTGTATTTATGAAGAAAAAAAATAGAGACTAAAGGCAAGAGTATTATTTATATTAAATATATCTGTCACATTCTGAATAATTCATATTAAATTTAAAATACAAGAAATATCTGTGTTAATGATATTTTCCTTATAATGTTAAGGTATAGATATGTTTGATTATTTTCATATTAATCAGATTTTAAGTGTGAGTATTTAATATCAAAGACATGTTTTAAAGTGTTCCTGTGGTCCATAAAATGTATAAATACTCTTCTTTTAAACTTTGACCCATTTTCCTACTGAAATTTACTATATAGCTAAATGAAATATATTAAAGCCAACAGTAATGGAAATCATCACTGCTCATATGATATATACAGGTGATATTCCAATTTTCACATTCATATTAGCTGAAAAGATATGTATTGTTTTCTCTATATTAGGTACTTTTTAGGAGAACAAAAATATTTTCTCTTAAGTAAACTTTTCTTGGCATAAAATGTGCATTAGATATGAAGTCACCAAAAAGCCCAGGTGATTAATATTTCTTTGTATTTTAGTGTCTTCTGAATAATAAACATGCTATGGATATCTTGGATTCTAAAATGAACACAATAATATATGGAAAAACAGACATAAATGACTCTAAAGATCTATTCTGAAGAAAACTATGATTCCTAGACAGAAGTCAGCCACAGAAGTTAGTGGTTAATCTCTACATAGAGATAAGCAGACATTCTTAGTGGGCTCAATTTTAGAAACAGCAAATTTAAGCAATATATTAATATATTTAATTATAAGGATAAAATCAGGCTTCAGTGCCCTTGTGATGCACTGAATATAGGTGGATTTCTTTGTTTTCATACAGTCTTAGTAATGTTTTAAAATAGGATGCATACAATTCTGATTATTCTTGAACAGTTAAATATCAGATTTCAACTTCTGTATTTTATATTCATTTTTCAGAATCTCCCAGTGATGAAATTTAAATAAATACCACATGAAGTTTCAAAATTATCTGTACTTCTGAGAGAATAGATTTTGTTTTTAAATAGAAGAAAAGTGAGAAACTGAGTACCTTCCAGTCCGTTTCTTAGGACCATCTACATTTTAGTGATTTCAAGCAAGGTCCCTATAGGGAAAATAAGGTCTCTTATTTTCTTTCCATCAGAGTTGAGTTTCCTCCCTAGAGTCTTGAACAGTGGCATTGCAGATGCTGTTTTTCCTACTGGGTTCACTGTTTGGCAGGTAGGACAGTGGATCTGGTCGAATCAAGTATCTACCAGAGGAAAACAAAGCAGGAAGCTGTATTAGTAAACCAAGGTAAACTTAATTCAAAGTGTCACCTGAAATATTCACTTATTATATGTTCTATGTGTAAATTATCTAAACTATTACTTTATACACAACCAACAGAAAGACTCACTGTAATTAGCTTGATGTGATTAGATGATAAATGCTAGTGAATAAAGTATTTTGCTCTTTCCAATTATGATGCTCTCTATGTAGGCCAGGCTAGCTTCAAAATTGTGGGGATATTCTTGACTCTTTCTGAAACTTTGGGGGTTACATGTAAGAGCCACCGTGTGATTCTTAGAAACTCATTCTTTACTCATAAGTTCTATGAGTAAATAAGAAAATGTTCACTTGACAAACTCAAATGTTCCATTAATATTTGGATTTGTCTGGGGGAGGAGATTCTTCATGCTGTGAAGTCGTATGTGGCATTATTACATTATTACATGCTACCAGTTCAGGGAACATATGTAAAGAAGAGAAGGAGATTCTAAACAGCCCCTAAACAGAAGAGAACAGGGTAATACTCTATTAAGTGATTTGGGTTTAATCTTTTAAAAAAATAGACTTGAGAAATCAAAAGCAGGAAGACCATGCCAAACTTGCATAGGGTGGGTCGGGGACAGAGGAAAGACTGTTCCTGGTATATTTTAACAAAGAGTTTGACTAAACACGTGGTTAGACCAGGAAGTAGTGGTGGGTAAAGCCATAAAGACAGACGGCACAGAGATAATGAAAACTATTAACTAATGGCTTTCTGGGACAGTCATGTTCCAGGTGAAAATCAAAGTGGAATTACATATAACTATAATAATTTTAGAAGGAAGTGGAAAAAAAAGAATTGGGAAACTAATTTAATAACCAGTACCTAACAATGATTGAACTTTTCTTCCTGAAACCTGGATGGAAAAATATTCATATAGTACAGCCCTTAATAAGTATGATGAACGATAACCAAAAGCCGCTCAGTCCAGTTTCTTCAATCAAATAAAAGCTTAAATTGGTGTCCTTGGATCTATTAACAGAATTTCACTGTCTATGCACACTGATTTCTAATTACTTGAAATTTCAAAAGCATTGTAAATCAATGAAGAAAACTAATAGCACACATTAAGCCATTTAACGACATTTCATCTAGTGATTTATTGTTTCAGAATCAAATTAATGTTGCTCTTTCATTTGGAATGAACTTCTAGAAGTGAAATTTTAGAAAAAAAAACACAAAAAGTACAAGTATAATTCATTATCCATTGATATTGTGACAAACACTGTTTTCTACAATATTATCATTACAAGCCAGAGTTTGATCAGAGCACATTCCTTTGGCTGTCCTTTGATCTGCTACGTGTTGTAGTAAGTATGATAATGTGCCATAGCTTGAGTTCTGCTAAGCCTTCTGTCAATGCCACAAATACAATCACAGGAATAATGTTAGGACCATATTTTCATGGCACTTAAATGGATGTTTTTGCTTAAATTCAATAAAAATAAAAGTGTTCAAAGAGCAGGAAATTTCTTGCAAGCATGCTTGATTTACTGTATGCACTGTAAATAAATGTGGTTCTAGGCTAGAAAGTTTCATAATTCATTTGAAATAATAAACATATATGTGTATGTATATATATGTATATATGTATACATATATATGATGGAAAAACATGTTCATACACTCAAGAGATTAACATATCAATGTTGAACAGACAACCATGCACAACTGTTGTAGCAGTCATAAGAAACTTAAAATTCATTATAAAATACAAATAAAGTAAGCCCAACTAAGAAAACCAACAGAACGGTCAGTTACGATTATTTAGAAAAGAATATTCAAGTTAAGATATGAGGTAGATTAGAAATTTCTCAAGTTCCTTCTTTAAAAAAATGGGTTTCTAGGAAAGAAGATGTACAAGTACAGGTGATAGAGAAGAGTTACTAAATTTTCTTACAGTGGTAATCCAAATGATGTCTTAAAGACAGAGCCAGGTGTGTTGTAACGTTCTTCTACAGATTTCTGTCCTCTATAAATTCAACATCATTAGCTATAAATTCTGACAGGACTGTGGAAACTCTAGTAGCTTAAAATTATGCTAACCTGATTACAAAAATCTCCTATTTTCTTACAGTAAAATATACTGTATTTGATAATGTTAGGTTTAACTTAGGAATCTTTTCCAAGTTTGAGATAGGGATAACATAGTAACTTTTTGTGAAATGTTTTTTATCTTACCCTAAAACTGATCACTACCCCACAGTTTGACATCGACTATTTTTTTCTCTATATACACATCTCTGTATAGAACAGGTTAGTCTTTTAAACTTTAGCATCACATATCCTTATGGATTTTAGACTTTTCAGTGAGACTCAAGGTAATAATATAATCCTAAGCAAAGTGGGAAAAAGTAGAACAATTACAAGGCTTACATCTTGTATAGTAAACTATACTACAGTGCTGTAGAGCAACCGACACAGCATGGTACTAACATATAAACAAGCACATGTATTTAGTCATCATTCAGTTGGCTGAATTTGCAACAGAGGATCAAGAACTTGAAGAGGAGATAGGATAATATCCTCAACAAATGGTTTTGTGAAAACTGAACAAAACCTCAAAATTATATCCCTATGTTTTTTAACCACACACAACAATCATTTCCAAACAGGTGAAGGATTTATCTGTAAACCCAACTATAACTCTAGTAGCAGAAAACAGAGGAAGCCCTTTAGGACACCAGTCTTGACAAATATCTAGAATGAGCTTCCAAGGGAAATGGCAATAGCTTTTGCTGTTTTGACCACCACTGAGGCCTCTTTCTCAATAACTTCTAGGAAAGTAATTCATGCCTGGCTCTAAAGTTTTTGTTTCATTATGTATGTCTTTGGGAGCATTATTATTGCTCAGCTTAACTAGATAGAAAGACTATTGCTGAAGATACCACACACTTTGCTTTAACATACCCAGTACTGGACCCCATATGCTACAATACCAGTGTACCAGGCAAGCTGTGCTCCTGCTACAAAAGTAGCATAGTAACTCTATTAACCAATCACCTTTTTGCTTGATTTGAGGTCTGCTCTGCAGGAGGGATTTCACGGCTGGTACTATAAAGCTGGTCAAGCCAGGTGGTGGTGATGCATGCCTTTAATTCCAGTACTTGGGAGGCAGGGGCAGGTGGATTTCCATGAGTTCAAGGTCAGCCTGGTCTACAGAGTAAGTTCAAGGACAGCCAAAACCTACACAGAGAAACCCTGTCTTGAAAAAACCAAAATAAATAAATAAATAAAAAAAAAAATAAAGCTGGTCAAGTATTGGGGAGATTGTTGGTGTTAGATGAAAACTGAGTGATATAATGTTTCATACAAAATGGTTGTGAAACTGCCTTCTAAATGTTTATGTTTATATCCACATAGTTTTGTTATTGTTGACCATGGTCAAAGAGTTTCTGCTTTTTCAGCAGGCAGAAGTCAAGGGAGTTATATCACAGCCCAGAGACCTCACCAATAGCTGAAGAACTATTGGCAGTTGATGGCTGCTGAGCTACTGAGAGCCATTTGTCTTTGGGAATGCAGCCAATAGTACGTTGTCTATGCACTGCTAGGTGGTACATACTACTGGATGGTTCCCACAACCATATGTATATACTAAACTCTAATTAGACTTGGAGCTAAAAGTGTGAGTAATAATAAAAGAGAACACAAAGGCAGAAGAGATACAGGTCGCATGGTTCCAAGAGGAGTTGGAGGGTAGTAGTAGGGAGGATGTGATGACTATTCATTGTATTTTAAATTTTGAAGAACAATATAAAATTATTTAAAAATATTATAGAAGGCTATTACACAACAAAACAACAAATGTTGACTAGGATATTGTTACACTATCTACTAGAGAGGAAATCTTATACAACAGGTTTATTAAAAAGTTTAGTTTATCCTCAAAATGATAAAGATATCACCATGTACCCAGCAATTTTACTGCCAAGTATATCCTTAAGAGAAGTGAAAACATGCATCTATTAAAAGGTCATAATACCATATCCCAAGAGTCAAAAATCAGAAAGAAATGTTAAAGAACAATGATGCAACAATAAAATGTGGCCTATCTGCATTAAATAATATTTGGAAATTAAAACATTATGGTACTGCCACATGATTGATCCTTTATTATCTTTTTTCAAAGAAGAAATAAAATAACAAAAGGATAAATACTAGGTGATATTATTTACTTGCAAATTTACTAGTAAAAGAAAACCTGTAATGATAGAATGCAGGCTAATGAGTAAGTACAAAAGTAAGAGCAGGGAGATAGATGATGGAGATGGATATCTTAACCCATCTGTGATGCAGGATTTTCTTAATGAGCGATGAAATGTTCCAAAATTGAATCGTGACAATTTCTCCATAGCCATGGGAAATACTTAAAGACAGTAACTTCTATATTGAAAGGTATAAATTGTATGCTTATTTTATTCCAGTAAAATTATTTAAATGTGCCTTCTATTATACTACAAAGACATACAGCATAATTAAATTGATTCTTACAGGATAACAGAACCCAAAACACACAACAAGAAAAAGAAAAATTGGCAAATGGCATTATACCAAGGCCAAAAGCTTGGCCAGCCAAAGAATGATCAACAAAGTGTAAACCACAAAGTGGGAGATGGTTTCTGAAATATTCATTCAATAAGTAATATTATATCTAGAATACATGGGGAGTTCAACCAATTTAACAACAGCAAAATCCCCAAAGTATTAATGCAATTAAAATTCCACAAATGACCTGAAAGAACAGTTCTCATAGAAATTACTGAAAAGAACAAAAAATTATAACAACATCCAATCATTAAATGAATACAAATCAAAACAGAGTGATTATTGTCTGACGTCTTTTAGAATGACTATTATACAAAAGATCAGAGATCAAATATTGCTGGAGATGTAGAAAAAGAGAAATACTCATTTACTATTGATGAAAATTTTAAATAGTTTAGCCATAATTAAAACAATACAGAAATTATTTTTATAGAACTAGAAAGAAAAGCAATGTGATCCAGCAATCTACTACTAGGTATATAAAGAAAATTAATTAAATAACTCAATAAGAATTATATGGTTCATTATACCATGAATTAAATTGAGCTAACTGACATTTACAGAACATTTACTCCAGCAACTGCTGAATATACGTTCTTCTCAACATATGGAAACTTCTCCAAGATAGACTGTACTTTAAAAGACAAAACAAGTGTAAAAGCAGTAAAAATGACTGCCGTTTCTGGCAGTAATTGTGGTTCTTCAGTTACCGGCCCACTTGGTAATGGCACTGATTCTCTGGTAATGGCATGTGGAACTTTTATATTCTGTTTGGTCTGCTTTCTGTTCCTGACAACACATGTAGTTTGTAAGTAAATCTCTATTGTTCTATTTGTCAATAAGACTCAGGAGTCAAAGGCTGGGGAGAAAACCTGCTAGCTCAGAGCCATTGAGGAGCAACAAGCTGAGCTTCCCTCTTTGCAGGCATCACAGAAAGACCTCCACTCTCCAAGTCCTTCCTACTACTTCCTGTGCATCTCTCTATCCATCTTCCAGACTCCCTCTGACTCTCTTTGATTACTTTCTGTCAGGTAATTGCTAGCTCTGCCTCCTGAGCAAAGGTTGATTTTCTTTAATTAACTCAAATGCAAACTTGGGGTTCACGGTGTGATCGAATATCATACAACAATATTTCTCTTAACTGAACAGAACTACCCACACTTTCATGTTTGTTGAAATATCACTAATAACAAAGGCTTCCATCTAATAATGTTATATTATTTGAAGCCATGTGGATGAAACTAGAGAACAACGTAAAAGGAATTAGACATAGAAAGATAAACACCATTTGTTCTCATTTATATGTTTAAACAAAAATGTTAATTTCTGAGATATAAAGAGTAGAGTGTTAGCTATTAGATCATTAGGAAGTGTGGAGAATGGGGTACAAGGAAAAACGGTTAATTGGTAAATGAATACATTGAATAGAAGAACTTTTAAAATATGGTAAATGAATACAGTTGGATAGAAGTAACTTTTAAAATGTTATGGCATAGTAAAGTAACAATTCACTGTATACTTCAAAATAGTTAGAGGAAGAGAATTTGGATAGTCTCAACAGAAATGATAAATGTCAAGGACATAACAAGTCAATTACATTCTGTGAATGTCAATTTCAATTTTCAACCAGATAGATCTACAATCAACTGATCGATGGTATCTGAGCTTTTCTACTGGGGATTATGTTCACTAGGTTTACTGAGGTTGGAAGATCTATTCCCTGTGATGGAATCCTAAACATATAAAAAGGGAAAAGTGGGGTGAACACAAGCATTCCTCACTTTGTGCTGCTCAATCCATAGGCAATGACAAATTATTCAAGTTCCTGCCTCTTCTATTTCCCAGCCACCGTGAATGGTAACAATGGTAACCACCATCTTTGTGCCTCCAAGCAGACCCAGAACAGGACCACTCATGACCTGAAGAGCAGATTTTCATAAGAATTTCTTTTCTATGCTCACACTATCAACTGTAAAAGTTTCATTTCTAAACTATTGACACTTTCTTTCTCAGGTGTGGATAAGCAACCTATAATAAAGTCACATTTGAACCTTTTACTTTGTTACCTAAGTCCCTTCTTAGAGTCAATTCTAATTTGATTTCCATTGTTATATTGACCAATTATTTCCTAAAATACTTCATGTCTTCCCTATGCAGAAGATTTTCTTTTATCATTATTCCAGTTCTGGAATGTGGCCCCCTCCCCACATTCAGCAAAACAAATCCTATTTAAATTTCAGAAGGTAGTTAATATCTCCCACCATTTTTGGTATTGATTCCATTTTGAAGTAATATCTTTCTCCTTGAAATTAATGAAGTACCACCTAACTTAATCAAAGATTAAATTCCTTATATGGCATAAGTCACTGTGAATTCTTTCCATTTACTTGTGATCAACTATAATTTTGTTAATTAAGTATAAGCACGTGGAAGTAAAGGAAACTGTCATATTAATTTCTGTATCTCATTTTTAGGATAGTGTCATAACTATTGTATACATACACTCCATCCTTTTAGGGCAGCAGTTCTCAACCTGTGGATTGCAACCCCTTTGGGGGGTCACATATAAGATATTTACATTATGATTCATAACAGTAGCAAAATTACGGTTATGAAGTAGCAATAAAATAAATTTTATGGTCGGGGGGTCACCACAACGTGAGGAACTGTATTAAAGGGTTGCAGCATTAGGAAGGGTGAGAACCATTTTAGTGATGTGGTTCTTCTTTCTAGCCTTTTCCTAATGTATTCCACGGTATTTTAATTTTGCTAATGGATATTTAAAGATCTTTAGAGACATATATGTTGGTTACTTCACTTTTTCTTTGACCTGCTCTCCATAGAGTAAGATTTTCTCTTGCTTTGAAAGTGTGTATTTGCCCACAGAATAGAGAATGTCTGCTATTTCCTCACTTAACAAGCCTTCTTTTCAACAATTCTACATTTTAAAGTACTACATGGAGAACCAGAGGGATGCATATGCTTGCCAAAAATAGCTTTTCCCAAGCATGGTCATCACACAAACAAATAAGAGACTATAATGGTCAATAAAATAGAAGGTAGATTAGTAATGTATATATCCCTAATCCGCTATATGAAGTCAACTTACACAACATCATTTAGCTCAAGCCTGGTATCTGGAGATGGATTGATCAGGATGTAGGACAGTGTGCTTTGATGATCATTCATTTCATCTGCAAGATAAACAAATGTTGTCTGTTATGGTTCACACAAAATCACAGAAATCTCTGTACTCGTGTTTAAATCATGTAGTTGTCAATGATTTAACAATGACTTGAATTAGTTGCTTTTGGTTCTGTTTTGTTTTTAATGGATGGAAGTTTGGTTCCTACATTTCTGTCATCTGAAATATCTTCAAAGTACCTACTTTTTGTTTCAGTAGATGATAAAAATAAAGTATCTAATTCTGTTCAGTGTAACCATAGTTACGTTCTCTCCTGAAAGTCATTACAATTAAAAAGTTTTTTTACTAAAGAAATGGTTATGAGATATTTACTTGATTCATTTCCCTTTATAATAATTAAAGATAATTAGAAGCAAACATTGTAATCCCAGAGAACATTGATACAGGAAACTCCTGAAAAATAATCTATTCATATGTATTTAGAAAGTATTAGAGAATCACGTTAAACTATGCACAGCTTTCATATGCATGTCTTCATGGCACAATTTGTTTCTTCTTTAAAAATACAAATAATCCTTTGTAAAAAATTTAACCTTACATTTTAAGGAGACTACACTGGCAAATACTTTTCTTCTCATCGGCCATGTTGGGAAGTGCTGGTACCATGAGGACATTGAAGTTAATGTCCTCAGAGCACTGGGCTATGTCCTGAGTTAGTTCTTAAAAGATCAGGTTGTTTCAAAAGGGCAAGTCTTCAATCCCTGCTCTACATAAGCTGGCTTTATACCTCACTCTGTAAGTTTCTATTTTATCTTCACACCTTATCTGATGTGATACAGACAAGGGGCCACCACAAAACACCATAACTGAACCTGTATTAGAATCCTTACCTCCAATAATATGACTTAATAAAGTTCATTTCTTGAAAAGTACACAACTTCGATTATCAGATATAGCCATAAGAAACTCACCAATACAAAACAGCATAGAAATAATCATTTTTAAAATGTGAAAAACTTTGTATGTCTTGATATTTTACATTCTAAGAGCATTCTAAGTTGCAAAGACAAAGCCACGTGGACATGTACTTCAATGACTACTCTTCTTTCCAAGGATAAAGTCTGTTGTTTTATTTGAAACCACAACAAACAGCATGAAGGTTTAGTGTTTTTCAGACACTACGCTTGTAAATAAGCAGAGTTCTTTTTTTTTTTTTTTTTTTTTTTTTTTTTTTTTTTTTTTTTTTTTTTTTTTTTAAACCAGAGTTTCTCTGTGTATGTAGTTTTGTGTCTTTCCTGGAACTCACTCTGTAGCCCAGGCTGTCCTTGAACTCACAGATATCTGCCTGCCTCTGCCTCTCAAGTGCTGGGATTAAAGGCATGTGCCACCACCGCCCAGCATTAAGCATAGTTCTTGAAGGCAATACTGTATTATTAAGTTTGAAGAAAAGTTTAAAATTGCTTCTTACCAAAGGAAGTTCCTCAATATCTAAATACTTAATTAAAGTTCATGTCAGGCCAACATAGCTGAACATAATAAGCAATTTGCTGTACTGAAATGCTATTCTCACAAAATAATGTTATTTATTACAATCATTTCGGTAGCAAAAAAATGCCCTCCCAATGTCATAATATATTCTGCTTTAGTTCAGTTGATTTGCAAATCAACTTTAATGCCTGTAAATCAAAGTTAGTATCTCACAGGACAGACAAATTATAGAATAGGTGAGCCGACCAAAAGTTTACCACTAATAATGTCAGGATTGCCAGGAAATAAACAAAGAATGCCCAAGGATGTATAAAGCACAGCTAACATCTAACAAACAAACTGCTTAGCACAAGTATGGCCTAAAGATTGCATGGGGAACACTGAAATAATTTGGGAAACACTGAAAAATTATTTGAAAGTCAAATGCAGCTGGGAATCCAGTATGTTTATTTGCTAAGTCTAGGAATCATAACAAGAGATGCATGTCTAAATCAACAGGCTGGAGTTTGAAATCCCAATTTATTATAAAAATGATACTCAAATAGTTACAAATCAAACATAAATCGTATTATACTGACACAGGTTTATCAAGATCATATATCTCTACGAAAAATAAGTTTGATTCATATGTTCTTCTCTGAAAAAGTTCTTTTTTGTGTGAATTATAATCACTTCTTTTCAAAGGAACTCAAATTGATGGTGTGCTCTGGACCCTAACTCATAAATAACAAACACTCTGAGAGGCAATAGGTACACTAGAAAGATCCCCATGCCATTTGGATGTGAGCAACTCAGTTTCTAAAATAAACAACAGTATTGCTAAGCTGCGATATGAAGAAGCTAATCTTACCAGACTACCACTTGCTCAGTGGAGATAGCCAGCTGCACTCTGATGATCTGACATTAACAGAGAACTCTCATATTTTTTTTTAATATAGAAGCCAAGGGGCAGTGGTGATCTCATTTGTTTATCCAGTGCTTTCTAGATAATTATGAGCTTTTCTAATGGTAGATGCAATTATTTTGTCAGTACTTTGGTTTGCCCTGTTAGCCTGTTTTAACACATCAAACTGAATGCATTTATTGTGTAACTGGCTCTAAGAAGGATATCAAACATGTTGATAATATACTCAGTGATTTCACAAGTTTTAAATCAAGGCATGGATGAGGTCACAGTTGGAAGCAGCAATTCCAGTTTCTTTCTTTACTCCTCAATGTCTAGTCCTCATGGAAGAGAAATACCATCCTTTTGATTTAGGTTAAAAGTGGTTGTTGAGTTCAAAACCATTCTTTCAAGTCTGCCTTGCAATAGAGCTCAGTTGGACCACAGTTTGTCTGCCACACGTTGTCTGAAGGCCTGCAGTTACCTCTTTCTCTTTGTGACTTTGCATTTGAGAATTAATAATCATGTTTTTAAATCTATTGTAGACACACTTCAAAGCAATGTTTACCAATTGTTTTAATGGCCATACACTACTGTTTTAATCTCAACTAGCCATATTCTGAGGTTATATTTTTTTTATTTCTCAATTCTATAAAGGTGAATATAGCAGGTTTGATGGATTTTTAATAGCTTAATATAATTATCATTAACCCTGGCAGACATGCATATATATGGTTGTGCCAATAACAGAATACAATACTTACTAATAAAATGGATTTGCTTTATATCTGGTTGTATGAATCAGAGAATTAAGATTCTATTTCCTAGCATCAGAGATGTACTAAGAATCTTCTATGAATATACTGTGTCCAGACAGCTAAACTCTGATCTTAGGTAACTGAAAAAATACCATATAGTCAAAATCACTGCTCTTGAAATTGTTGCACACACACAGGGGAAAAATCAGGCGACTCAGCAAATGGTGCTGACAAAATGAGATATGCACCCTCAGAACAGTGAATTTAGATTCACGTCTTTCTTCCTACATAAAGCTCAATTCAAAAGGGACCACACACTTTCATTTAAAACATGAAATGTTGGAACTTCTGGAGCAAAGCAGAGGGGATCCACTTCGGGATTGAAGTGTGCAAAAGAGCTTCCTAACAGGGCTTCAGGGGTGGGTGGGGGTAGGGAATCGGTGAACGGACTGCATGAAATCCTTGGCACAGCCAAGGGCACTAAGGGCAGGGGTAACACACAGCTCACAGATGAGAGAAAATCTTTGTCCTGTACCTCAGACAAGGGGCTATTAGCAAAAACGTACAAAGAACTGCAAAGTACTACCAACAGATTGAGTAAGGAGTTGAAAAGACAATTTTTAAAACATGCAAATGATAAATAAGTATTTCTAAATTTTTTTTTAATTGTTGAGACTGTCATAAAATTATACCATTTCCCCCTTTCCTTTCTCCCTCCAAACCCTTCCAAATACCCTTTCCTCTCTTTCAAATCCATTGACTCATTTTCTTTGTTTTTCTGAAATGGGCATGTGTGTGTCCTTAAATACATAAATACAACACGTTCAGTCTCTTTTATGTAACTTGTATGTATATAATTTCAGACCTGACCATTTGGATAACCAATTGCAGTGCTCTTCCCTGGGGAAGACTATTTCTCCTGCTCTATCATTCCTTAGTTGCTTATAGTTCTTTGTGTAGGGTTGAGGCCCCATGAGCTTTCTCTTATCTGTATTAGTGTATCTACTGGTGTCATTTAAGCAAACACGCTTGTGAGAATTTATAACTGACATTTTCAGTAGACACAATTTCAGGAGTAGTGTCATAGATGTATGAGATGCAAAATGTTACAGAAAATTACAAGTGACCAATACGTTTTTTTTTTTTAATTCCTCAAAATTTCGAGCAATCAAGAAACTGGGAATTAAGTGTAGATGGTGACTCAATAAAATTTAAGGATATATGGGGAAGCTTAATGGAATAACACTGTTTCATAAGCCAATTACAAATTTTAATCTCTTGGTTTTTTGAGACAGGGTTTCTCTGTGTAGCTTTGGCTGTCCTGGAACTCACAAAGATCTGCCCACCTCTGCCTCTGGAGTGCTTGGATCAAAGACATGCACAACTGCCACCTGGAAAATGCATTAAAATGATTCATTTACTTTTTAATTTTCTCTTTGCTTTGTTGTTTTGCCTGAATGTATGTCTGTGTGAGAGTACTGGATCCCTAGATCTGGAGTTACAGACAGTTGTGAGCTACCATGTGGGTGCCGGGAATTGAACTTGGGTCCTCTGGAAGAGCAGTCAATGCTCTTAGGCACTGAGCCATTTATTTAGCCCTCCAATTTTATTTTTTTAACTCCACATTAGTGAACAATGCTGCTTTCAGAAGACACAGGAGTTATTAAATGAAAATCTCACAGACAGGCATGTATTAATTCCCTAAGTATGATTGATTGGTCAAAGAGGCCCCAGAGTCACCCAATACAGACAATACAAGCCACTGGCATTGCTTTGGTTGTCTATCATAATCACGTAATAAGACCCTATCACTGAGACACCATTCACTTTGGGTTCAGGACACAGAGAAATTGACTCTGAGTTAGCCAGGTC
This sequence comes from Peromyscus leucopus, assembly GCF_004664715.2. Lineage (NCBI taxonomy): Eukaryota > Metazoa > Chordata > Mammalia > Rodentia > Cricetidae > Peromyscus > Peromyscus leucopus. The sequence continues at coordinate 48,215,766 of NC_051076.1, forward strand.
TCACTCCTGTCTCCCTCTTTCATACCTGCCCCCGACCATGTGGTCTCCCCTGGTGTAAAAACATACAATGCTGCAAGTCTAGTAATCTGTCATTGGTGCCACTGAGAGAACTGTGTCCATAGAAGGATAGAATGCCTTCTGTTCTATAAGAATTATCATGATCATAAAATCAACTAATTTACATAAAGATAGAATATGAGAAAGTTTTGAGAAAGATTTTCTTATAACTCCTTGATGCTTTCTTGGGTGATGCCCATACAGTTGGCTCATACAGTTTCATATTCCTAACAATCAAGACTGTGATATACAGTCCTGCTTATGGATGAATGGTATTATAACATTCTGGGACAGTTGAAATTTAGATGAAGAAATATTTGCCATATCTTCTCATTAAAAGACAAGTAATTTAGCACTACCTAAAAGGTAAAAATAGAAAATTAATCTATTAGAAATCGAATCATCTCAGATGTCATCAAACTGGCAAGTTGCCATTAGTAAATTTCTGGAAGAACATTCTGAGCTTTTCATTTACTTCCCAATGTAACATATTAAATGCTTTTTTATTAAAATTACTGGACACAGATTAGTATTCATCACAATTAAGAGAAACATAATTACAAATGTCAATTACATAAGGAACTCTGACTGGAGAAAATTCAAATGCAAGTCTTTGATCAGGGTAATCCACCTCTAAGAGGAAAACCATAAAATTTAAACAAGATACTAATATGATCACTTTGAAGGAATTATGAGAAAATTACCACAGTTTCAGTATGAAACCACTAAGTAAATATATTTTACTTTTCATGCTAAAAAAACAACTTCTTTTAAATTCTAATTCAGTGATTAAAGTGTCTTATGAACATTATCTCAATATAAAACTTTATAATAAAGATAAAATAGGGATTATATATATATATATATGAATGTGTGCAAGTGTGTGTGCAATCATGTATACATGTAAGTATACATAAACAATGAAATCACCCCATTTATCATTGGCCAATTGACTGTTTATTTTTAATTAGTTTCATATATTTTGAGAATTTCATGCATGATGGTTGAATCTGTATCATCCCTGTCCCTTTGTCTCTCAAATTCCTCTATTACCTCTCCAATATGCATGACCTTTAAAAAATATTATTGTTATATGTATGCATATGTATGCATACATATTATATATATATATATACATACATATACACATACATCATACTGAGTCCATTTAGTTTTGTTCATATGTGCATGTGTCCAGGGATAAACTTTGTATCAAACAACCTATGTGAGAAATTATCCTAAAGGCAAGGGATTCTGCCTCTCTCAGTAGTCACTGGCCTCCAGTAGTTCTCCATCTAAGGGTGGGACTGTGTGGGATTTCCTCAGTCTCTATAGCATGTTTACTGGATTGGTTATTATGCTGCCAACCACTTTTCTAAAATAAAACTTGGATAATAATAATGGCATTTCTAAGGTGACCAGTGCATTACTTCATTAAGCTTTTTGTATATGGAATCATTGATTAACATAGCAACTAGCAATTATTTAGAAAGCTTGCACAATGTCAATTAACACTATTTCTATTTCAAAAATAAAGCTTTCAAGGCCTCAGCCCTAGGCAAAGAGGAACAGAAAAGCAGGGATCTGGAGAGATGGTCTTCCGCAGAGAAAAGCACACCAATTGGCTGTAGAGAGCCCAATAGACAGCCCAGATAATATACATAAAAGTGACATAATACAAACTGAACAGGTTATATTTAAGAACACACACACACACACACACACACACACACACACACGTACATATATGAATGCAGTAATAATTAATGGAAGAAGAGCCATGATTTTGAAGGAAAGCAGGGAAGGGTATATGGGATAGTTTGAAGGAAGGAAAGGTGAAGGAGAAATGTCATAATTATATTAGAATAAAATAGAAAATAGATAAAGCTTTTGAAGTCTTTGGGTAAGAATTTAAACACAATTTCTAATTTCATCATAGTTCTCCAATGGCTATTATAGTTAGTTACTTGCAATACTTCAAATTCATTTTATCTCAAGCCCCAGAAATTAGATGGATGTGATGTTTGTGTCCTGTGTGTGTGAGCGTGTGTCTGTTGTGTGTATGTTTGAGAGAGAAAAATTGCAGCCAGATAGGCCTTTATAAATCTCAGCCATGTGCAAGCAAATCCAAAAGTTTCATGGCTTAGTTTTTATAGCTCTAAATTTGAAACTAAATCTACCTCAAAATTTCTCTTTAAATTAAAAGTGAGATATTCCCGTAATAGGTTCAAACATTGCCTAGTGATCTAAATAATTGCTGAACATTTTTAGCAACATGTTTGTTATTTAAATGTTCCACAAAAGATGAAATTTTCATCCAGGTGCCACGTACATGCATTTTCAGCCAAAAAATTCAGTTCTCCCTTCCATTAGAGCTGACTGTGTAACTAGTAACAGCAAAAACCTGACATGCTCACGTGTATAGGAGTTTTAAGGAGCATACCGTAGCCCACCATAGAAAGGCCCAGGTGTTTCATCCTATTTTTCACAAGTTCAGCAAGCTCCTGTCTTTCGGACCTCCTGTAGAGGTTCAGCCGCTGCTGGGTTATTTTTTCTGCAGTTTTACCGGAGTGTTTCGGGCCTTTTCTGCTCAGCCTCCGGGCCCACTGCATGCTCTTCCTCCGCAGCAAGGGGTGGTCCGACTGGTCGCTGGAGGTTGAGTTGCGGTGAATGCCACGGTGGTGCCCCGGCTCTTTGGCATCTTTGGTGTCTTCCCACTCTTCCACACTGATGGATATTTGAGACTTTAAAGGAGATGGATATTGATAATTAGATGCGGAGGAAAAGTCATTGCCTAGAACTGGAATACTTCGTTTGCATGATCTTGGTGTAAATGCAAAACTACACCTGAGAGTTTCCACGGGAAAAAGAAAATCAAACCATTCCATTCTAATCACCTTTTCCTAATCACTCACATGAAATGTAACCCTAGCCAAGGAGACTTTTACTGTATGGAAACATGCTCACGCTAGTCAACAGTTTCCTTAATGCTACCGGACTTATGGACCCAAGGATCTGCCATGGAGTTCCCCTCCAGGTGTGAAAGCTTGCTTGAACTTCGGCTTTCACAGGCATACACAGCTGTCTTTCAAAGTAATAGGAATTAAGTTACCAATTTAAGTCAGGAAGTAGGTCCAATACATCCTCTAAATATGAATATAAATTATGAGGCTCAGTGTGTCCCTTACCCACAACTGTAGCAACATGTTAGGCAATAATTATACACCTCAATTCAGCCAAAATATCAACTCATTCAGATTTCTACTATGAAACAGTACCATGTTAGGACAACATAAAATAGTTCATTTAGACTTCATATCTCCTGGTGAAAAGTTCACTAAAGGAAAGTAGAAACCAGATTTTATCTCTGAGAACTTAAACTAAAAGCATTAAAGATTTTACATCATGGATACCTTTATAAATCTTTGTTTATTTTTTTCTCACCAAGTTAATATTACAACTAAAATTTCCTCTGTGGAAGTAGTTTACAAACTATTGGGAAATATCTATCATTAGTAAGGACTATCTACAGTTATTTAGTAATATTTGTAATATGTCCTACATGAGCAATTGCTTGAATTTCTTCTGTGTAAAGCTTTCCATAGAAAACAGCCAAGGTGCTGAGCTCATTTAGGAGCACTTACAATTTAGGTATTAGAGTCATACACTGATAAATATTTAAGGGACAGGGGAAGAAGGATTTGGTGCTTATTCAAGCAGATCTAAATCACTATTTGTCTTTGTGAATGTTTCTTCTTAGTCCCATCGCTCAGGTACTGTGAAATGCATGCATCTAAAATATGGATCAAAGTGTATGCATGTATTATTGAAGCAATATTAAAAAGGTCAAATTTAGCATTGTTTTGAAATCCTGTATGAAAGGGATATCATGATTTCACATATACAATCATTTACAATTGCAAGTTATTTTTTAATAAGTCTACACAACAAGCAACATCTTCATAAATGCCACTTTATCTAGAAGAAAAAGGAATGAGAATAATTTGGGGATTTTTTTTAATTTTTAAATTTAGTTAAAATTTAGAGATTTCTTAGTACAAATTTGGATTTTCAAAACCTTTCTTTCTCTTTTGACTATCATGTATGAAAAGCATAGTTAGCTTTTTATAATGAGATGAACAAATTAGAGAGATGCTTCAGGATTTTTCTAGCTCAATATGAAGACCAAACATTCTAAATAAAATGATAATGTTAATATTCATCCTCTGCCCCTCACCAACCTTTTAAAAATTTATCTAACACATTACCATTCATAGAAAACAATATCATCTATAACTTTGAACTAAAGTAATAACAATAATAATGCATAAGAAATAAAGTTTACCACAGTGTAAATAACATTGCTGATATGCAGTTATTAAATTGTATGCCTATTGTGTGTTTGTGTGAAAAGATAGCTGTTTTTGAATTAATTTCCTACTGTCTCTTCATTTGGTGTTTGACACACTGTTCTGCTTTGGACTAGGCAAAAGATACAGTGTAGCACAGGAAATGAAATGGTGGCTTCACCTTAGGGGCTCTTTCTGCACTGCTAGTTTGAGGATTAGAATAGCAGATGGTGAAAACCAGGCATTCTAGGGATCACACTGGACTTGGTTTAAATTCCCATAGACTACTTAGCAGCTTCCTTTCTTTGTTATGAAATCTAAACTCTCTATTTCTATTTTCCCTTCTGAAAAAAGTGTTTCATTGCATTTTTTGTCTATCAATTATTTTTCTGATTAAATCAAAGAGACAAGGCATGGCGTTTAACTCAGAAAATGTTCTCTCTCTATATATGCACATATATATGTATATATACACTGAGAAAGCAGTACAAATGAAAAATAGATATTAAAAAGAGAGTAACAACTTTGTTACTTGGTTAAATGTTGTAGATTTGAAGACCATAAAAATACTTACAATAAAAATATATGTATATTTTTCTATAATGTTTCTCTCAATTATTCTGTGTTTATAATTAATTAAAGAACTCTGTTTTTTTTATATTTTTATCAGCAAATAATCCAATGCTGGATTATAGGCAAAAGAGGGCCACACACAAAATTTTCCCATGGGAGTTGGATTGCAAACTCAGGCAGTCATGCATGAACATCAGGTGCTCTTATTTATTTAGGTATATCTCTACCCCTCCACAAATACATTTCCATGAAATGGTTTAAGGTACATATACATTTGTATATATATACATAAAGTTGATATAAAAAAATGACAATTACATATGTGTTTATAATACGTTGCCACAATTTAAATTCTTATCATTTTAAAAAGGTGTGTTATTTATTAAGATTCATAAAACTTGCCATGATTATGAAAGGTGTTAAATGTAAATCTTTACAAAAATAATAGCATGCATTTAAAAGAAGAAATAACTTATATCTAAAATATCTTTATTATTTCATTGTTTAAAAGAATTTGGAAGAGGAACGGGAAGAACACATTAGTATGAAGGCATAAAGGGGAATAATGGAACAAGAAGGATTAAATTAGGGTAGAAATGGAGGGCAGGGTAGAAGAGGGAATAGCAAGAAGGATAAATAACACTAATATTTGAAAAAGTCCTATTGAAATATTTCTCCAAATCAGGGGAACAAGAGCTTTGACAAAAGCCTCAAAAACTTCTTGGGGTGATTCCAACCAAGCAAGTGAAAGATTTGCACAATAAAACTTTTAAGACATTGAAGAAGATACCAGGAGATGGAAAGATTTCCTATACTCATGGATAGGTAGGATAAACATAGTGAAATTCGCAATCGTTCTAAAAGCAATAACTAGAATAAAGTAAATTCTCATCAAAATTCCACCACAATTCTTCACAGATCTTAAAAAGCCCATAATCAACTTATCATGGAAACACAGGCATACCCCAGATAGTTAAAACTCTCATGTATAGTGAAAGAACTCCTGGAGGTATCCCCATCCCTGACCTCAAATTTTACTACAAAGCTGAGAAGTTGGCAAGGTGAGGTTGGATGTGGCCTGTTCTGTTTCTCTGATCATTCAGCGTTCACCCCAATACCTAGGCTACAATCCACATAAGCACAGAAGTTAGGTGTAAAGTAAAAGACTGTGTGTGTGTGTGTGTGTGTGTGTGTGTGTGTGTGTGTTGGATCTCCATATAAAGGGGAAATAGAATAGATCATTACACATGGATGGGAGTGGTGCTGGAATGAGAGGATCAAATGGGAGGAGGATAGAACGGAGATATGAGGGAGAGAATATGAGGAGGGACAGCTAAAACTAGGGGCTATCTGAGGGGCCATATGCAAACTGAATACAATAGGTGCCTCCTAAAATATATTCATATATGGGAGTGCTCTAACTGGACTCACCAAATAACTAGGGAGACAGAGTCACAACTCGTCATGTCTTGTCACAAAATGAGTAACTTTGATCCTGTCCATAAACTGATGGTAAGGCACTACTGGTAAAGACTACAGGTATTCATCTCATTGACTATGGAGAAGGCAAGCTTGTGCCTATTTAGTCTTCAGCCCTGCTGGCTAGTACTCATGGTAATGAACAGTATGCTGCATGCATAAAGGAGAAAGGTAAACACCAGCCCAGTTACAAACACTCATATTCACAGTGGTGATCTAGCTGCAAGATGTGTTGGTGCAATAGTGGCGAAAAAACTTATGGGAGTAACAAAGCACTCTATTGAATTTAAGGTTCCATGAAATGGCACCCACTCAGCCAAGAATCTGAGACTAGATAAGTCAGGGACCTACTTGAAAACCAACTACTACTGGTATGCTAAAGGAATGTAGGTATAAAATGTGTCCTAAAAACACTTATCTACTAATAGCTCTGTGTACCGCTTATCCATCATCAGAGAAGTTTCAAGTACAGAGACCCATAATTAGACAGTGTGTAGTAAGTGATAGACCCTGGAATGCTCAGTCCTAAAAGGGATGTCTCCATCAAATCCCTCCAATCAGAACTCAAGGAACTCTGGAGAAGAGACAAAATGGTCCTAAGATTCAGAAGGGCTGGAGGACATCAAGGAAAGAAGGCCTTATAAGCACGGCAGAAATGAAGCATATATGAACTCACAGAGACTTTGCACCATGCACAGAATCTTCACATGTCTGGGATAAATGGGGTTTCAGCACTGAGAGGGGACATGGACACAAACCCACATGCCTAACTCTGAAGCTATCTCCAATTGATACCAGCTCACAAGAAAACTTAGTTTTCCTCTACAGTGTTACTGGGTATACAAACCACTCTTAAGGACATGAATCATGTTCAGCAGTAGATGGCCAACACAAAATAAACACAATAGCATTTCTGAAGGTTCTTTGTCTCACAATGCTTTGTCAAGGCTTGCTGTGGATCTGCTTGGTTAATAAATAAAATGCTGATTGGCCAGTAGCCAGGTAGGAAGTATAGGCGGGACAAGCAGAGAGGAGAATTTGGGCAATAGAAAGGCTGAGTGAGGAGACGCTGCAAGCCGCAGTCATAAGAAGCAAGATGTAAAGATACTGACAAGTCATGAGCCATGTGGCAAAGTATAGATTTATAGAAATGGGTCAATTTAAGATGTAAGATCTAGCTAGCAAGAATCCTGAGCCATTAGGCCATACAGTTTTAATTAATATAAGCCTCTATGTGTTTATTTGGATCTGAGAGGCTGCAGGCCTGAGCAGAACTGGAGAAAACTCCAGCTTCAAAGACTTTTTGTTCTTGTTCTTGTCTTTTACTTTACAGGTTACTTGTATATGTGTTATGGTTTCTGTATATAATATGATTACTGTATATAATAGCATGTGTGTCTGTACATCTCTCTATATATTTCCAATACTTTTTATTTGGGTCTTTTTATTCTGTTTGTTTTGTCTTATTCTGATTTGTTTTTACTTTATCCTATTTATCCTATTTTATTATTACTATCTATTTTTAGATGCCTGTTTGTTTTCTAATGAGAGAACAATAAAGGCTGTGGATTTGGGTGGGTGGGGAAATGGGGGGTATCTAGAAAGAGCTGGAGGAAAGGAAACCTTAATGAGAACATATAATATGAAAACAATCTGTTTTTAATAAAAATATTATAGCAAAATATTTTCCAAAACTCAATTCCATATGTTTATGCAATCAGCCATTCAATCATTATAGAAAATAGCTACTAGTGTTATATGTTACATGTAGTTTTAACATATTTACAGAATTACTGGAGTAAATAGAAAATAAGGAATACACTCCTCTCTAATCTAAAAATGCTTCATGCAAAAACAGCCACATTTTATGACCTTCAGCATATTATGGAGATTCCTATGATTAATGATGATACTGAGATTTTGTGAATAACCTACAAAAATATTGAAAATTTTTTAGTGAAATTAAGTTCTAAATCCTGATAGTAAAGATTTTCACTTTCAAATAATAGCTTTTAAGAAATCAATAACTTGTTGGAGTAACTAAGGTATTTTAGCTTCTGGACCTCACCTCCATGTCTGAAAATAAGGTGTTTCCTCTCTGTAGTCTCTTAAATGTCTTTAAGCTCCAGTTACAATTCTACAAATATGAAGTTTATTGATGATAGGAACAACCTCCATCAACTGACACTTTTAAATCTGTACAGTATAAATGCCAGAGTTCAGTAGATTGGTGCACAGCTACACTCCCAACACTCAGGATTCTGAATCAGAATGTTCAGTTTCAACCCAGCCTAGGCTATAGCATAAATTTGAGGCCAGCCTACCATATGTCATAAATAAAATACTATCTCAAACAACCAAAAAATGAGGAGCTGAGGAAGAAGGACAGGAGAAAGCGTAGGAGGAAGGAGTGAGTGAGTGAAGGAGAGTAAGAAAGAAAAAAGAAAAAAATAGAAAGGCATAGAGAAAAGTGAGCACATGAGAAGCAAAGGAAACACATTAATTTAAATCCAGTTTAAGCCTAACATTACACAAATCTGATAAGGAAATAACCCTTGCTATCAAGGAAGCCTATAACTCTGAAAAAACTAATTTGGGAACCTTTGAAGGAAAAAAAATTGAGTTTATGGAAGAACAGGAGAAAGGCTTCAAAGCAGACAGAGCAATGAATAGTTAACATGAGCAAGCAAAAAACACAAGAGATAAAAATGGAGATTTAGATGTGGTGGTATTGTGTTCCTTAAAATATTGTGTACCTTAATAAACTTATCTGGGGTCAGAGAACAGAAAAGACACTAGTTAGGCAGTGATAGCACATGCCTTTAATCCTAGCATTCCAGAGGTAGAAATCTCTCTGGATCTCTGTGAGTTCAAGGCCATATTGGAAACAGCCAAGCATGGTGACTCACTCCTTTCCCAGAAAGTGAGCCTTTAATCCTAGGGAGTGATGGTAGAAAGCAGAAAGGTATATAAGGCGTGAGGACCAGAAACTAGAAGCATTTGGCTGGTTAAGCATTCAGGCTTCTAGCAGCACAGTTCAGTTGAGAGCCATTGGGATGAGGACACAGAAGCTTCCAGTCTGAGGAAACAGGACCAGCTGAGGAACTGGTGAGGTGAGATAGCTGTGGCTTGTTCTGTCTCTCTGATCTACCAGTGTTCACCCAAATAACTGGCCTCGGGTTTGATTTTATTAATAAGAACTTTTAAGATTCCTGCTACATTTAGAATTTACTCCAGTTGGAAATTCTTGAAATAATTTATAAGACAAATAATGCGCAGGGTCTGAGCGGAGGTTCAGGGGTAGAGTGCTTGCTGTATAAGCAGGAGGGCATGGCTTTATCATACTACCCAAGTTAAAAACCGGCGAGGGAGGGCGTGTGTGCCTGCAACTCCGGTGCCTGTGTGCAAAGACAAGTGGATTCCAGGGCTCACTGGCAAGCCATTCCAGCTTAAATGTTGAGTTCAAGTTTCAGTGAGAGACTCTGTCACAAAAATATAAGGAAAAGATGCAATCAAGGTAGACATGATGACTCAACCTCTGACACGTACATGAGTCTGAAGAGATGAGTGTACCTACACAAATACACACACACACACACACACACACACACACACACACACACACACACAAATATGGGAGTTAGATGGGATTGTGACTGTACAGCCTAAGATCCAATTTGTCTTTACCATCTCATGAGGTTCAGCAATTGGAAAACTTTAGGGACTTAAATAAATTTAGGACCCAAGTTGGAGTTTTAAATGGAGACTCCTGAGTTGGCCAACTTCATTTTAAAATGAATATAGCAAATATAGAAGAAAGCCAAACTTAGGCACTTGGCATCAGCTTCCTGTAAGGGGGGGGGGATGATTCCATCCTCAGTGCCTTGCTGAATGTGAAGGAGATGGAACATCTACTCATCCTAGATCCCTTGGCTATCAAAGCCTTTGGGAGCAAACGAATAAACCATATGAATAGGAGTGTCATCACTAAATGAGAAGAAACATACATAATTGCTGCTTTTCAGTCCTTATCAGGACACTGCAGTAACAGACTGCAATAAAAAAAAAATTACCATGAGTTTGGCAAAATTCAGAGGATCATCTCAACACCAGATGTCTTGGGTAATAAGGCTCATTTACACATTTAAGAGACTTGTATGCTACTGTCTGTGGCCAGCCAAATTGACTATTCATGTCATAAAACAATAAAACTGCTACTTTCTTGCTTCCTAGACATTGAAAATAAAACTTAAGGTCACATAACAAGTCTTCCTGTATTAAAGAAACAATACAAGACTCATTGTTATACCATTCCTCATCAAACTCCAGAGACAGTTAAAAGTGGCCAAGACATAGTTCAGATTTCCAAAATACTCAACACTTGGATGTAACATGAATCTTAAAAGGTCTTATTAATTAAAAAAAAACCCGGAGCCACGTATTGGGGTAAATGCTGAAAGATCAGAGAAACAAAACAAGTCACATCCAACCTCACCTTGCTGACTTCTCAGCTGATCCTGTTTCCTCAAACTGGAAGCCTCTGAGTCCTCATCCAAATGGATCTCAGCTGAACTGCTGCTAAATGCCTAAAAGCTTAAAGGGCCTTAGTTCCTGATCTTCATGCCTTTAATAACTTTCTGCTTCCTGCCATCATTTCCTGGGATTAAAAGCATGTGTCTTTCCCAAGCAAGACATGAGATCTTAAGTGCTGGGATTAAAGGTGTGTGTCACCTTGCCTGGCTATTTCCAGTGTGGCCTTGAACTCACAGAGATCCAGATGGATCTCTGCCTCTGGAATGCTAGGATTAAAGGCACGTGCTACCACTGCCTAACCTCTATGCTTAATATAGTGGCTGTTCTGTTCTCTGACCCCCAGATAACTTTTTGTGGGGTGCACAATGTATCAACCACACTTGGATATGAGGCAAAGCATCCAAAAGAATTACCATATTCGTATCAACTATAGGATACAAACCATAATGCTGTGCTATGTAAATTTAAATTCTGAATGAAAAAGTCGCATTTTAGTCACCAAAGATGTAGACTGAATAATAACAATATGACTCCACATTTGATGTTACATTTGATTGCTGACAACTCTTAAACCCCAGATCACCTCTTTCTCAATCCAAGGCAAGGGTATGACAGGCCAGTGTGTCTTGTTTTAAAACTAGTGTGACATTCATGCTCATAGCATTAGAAACTTTACCCCGGGACTGGCCACTTACTAGTCCTTTGTGCTTTCCACTCTCTCATATCACTTTGAGGAGTGTTTGGATTATTATTATCCAAACACTGCCTTATTATCTCTCCTCAAAGCTTCACTAAACATTCTTAGCACATAGGCAGGATTTTCAGTCTGAACATCAAACAAAATTTGGGCTTGGGACACCCATACCACCTTTGAGGTTGATTGCATTTCTCCCTTGCATTATTCCTGCTCAAACATTAGCACCAAGTTTTAGAAAAAAAAATTAAACAAACCATGCTCTACACCTCCCATTCTCATAGAAACTTACAATTTATGAGCAAACAAACATTTATGCAAGCAATAAGGATGAACACTTTGTTAAGTAAGTCAGTGAAACAGGCAACACAAATAAAACTGTGAATAAGGGGAGCTTGTGTAGGAACAGGTGGTATAGAAAAGATCACTCCATTTTCCAAAAGAAACTTAGGATTGGATTCAGGAAGAATGTTGGGAATTATTTTGAAAACTCTTTCAAAATTGATTTCTATAAAACAAATATTATTTACAAGAAAGTACTTGTTTATCAGGGTTTTACATATAATTTCATCATGTTTGGTTTCTCCCCCAAATTCTCCTTTATCTTCTCCATCTCCCTGCCTATCCAGTTTTATGTTCTGTATCTCTGTATCTCTTTTAAAAAATAAAAATACTATATCAAGCTGTGAAATAATCCTTCTGTGCAGTGTGTAAATACATGTCTCTATGATTTGTTTAAATAAACAAGCTGATAGGCCACTAACCAATGACAAAGCATAGATAAAATATATGGGTTAATTTAAATGTAAGAGTTAGTTAGCAAAAAGCCTGAACTATAGGCTGAGCATTTGCAAGTAATCTTAACTGTGGGCCAGGAAAACTCTGCCTACACATGGCACCCAACATCCAGGGCATGTACATCCACATAAAGCCTAAAAAAGGTTCTAAATGCACAGAAACAGAGAAAAACTCAGCGTCCTAGTCTCACAGTCTCATGCTAGCTGCAGTGCAGAGACATGTCTCCCAACAGTTGCCTACAAGATGGAGCTGGCTGCCAATCACCATAAGCTAAGTGGCGAGGCTGGCTCCTGCAGTCTCTCACATGGCTCCAGTACAGACAGGCTTCACCTAGCTGCTGCCTGCAGGCTTGAACGATCAGTGCAAGCTCTTTCAGCACACTGCATGGCAGGTTTGGAGTTTTGCTCACGGAGACAGAAAAGGATTATAGATATGCAGTAAGACAGATTCAGATGGATAAAACTTCTAAACGGGTTACAGTGTTTTTAAAAATGTGCATAGGTTTGGGAGGGAGAAAAGAATGAACATATATAGTCATAGATTAAAAAAAATATAGTTTATAAATTAAATAAAGTCCTTAAAAAGGGAGTAAAGTAATATAAAAGAGAAAATCCATGTACAGATGAAAAGCACAGAGTGTGAATCCTGTATGTAATTATGTTGTCTTTGAATTTTTTGGCTGCTAAGAGACACTGGGTTATGAAAACTGCTAGATTCAACCAACATATATATTTGAAAATATCTCAACTTCAAAATTTAAGTCAAAAGATGTGTTACTTTTGGGGAGAGGTTATGCTTTTATTTCCACAGGAAATGAGAGGCTATTGATCCTTTCTGGATTAAAGGAAATCAGGTTTGATCGAGGAAGACCCCCTGAAATCCTTATTACAGACATAAAAAATAAACCTAAAAGAACTACAAGACACATGATACATAGTTTACTTGCTCAAACACATAGCAACAAAAGCATCTTTGGCTATGTAAAATGCATAGTCTATACTTGAGTTAATACAGATATGCATGTTACTTTAAAAGTTTATATATTTTAAGAACAAGGGGACCAGAAACCAATAAAAAAAAAATGGACCAGGTGATATAACATTCAAAACAGCTTCAATGCTGCTGACTGAGATGATCTAGCTTCAGAGAACACTCCAGCCAAGACCTAACTATTCTCCTGATTTTCTCAAAGTTCCCCCAAAGATATTAGTGCTCCATAGACAAGAGGAAGTAGTCCAGAGATCTATATCCACATCCCCCCAAAATGGGTTATGGATACTTATTATCATTTAAGGGGAGTTGGTCACAAATTGTTATTGGTAATGGTCAGCAAAAAAGCTGAACAAAGGAGATTAGATTCAAGAATCTCTTTCTGAAAAGAAAAAGTGGGGATATAGAAATGATAGTATAAAAGGATAGATTATTGAATCAACTTTTAAAGCAAAAATACTACAAGCCTTAAATATTAAATATTTCACAATGGTATAGATTTTTGTATATTGATACAAACTTAAATTTCATTTTATTATACTGTATGCATATTTCTATTCTTGTTTGGGGTATTGTGTTGATACAACTCATTTAACAGTGTAATGTATAATTAAGATATAAAAATTAATAGTCATCTATAATAATCAAACTTATAGTCATATTAGATATGTTTCCAAGGTTAAACAGATATGTTTGGATAGATGGTCATCAAATACTTTAAATACCTACAGAATATAGCATTTAATATGTTTTAATAGCATAAGACTTTTCATGACAATAAGATGTGTCTGCTCCTGGCAGCACCAATCTACTTTAGAGAAGATGATGGTCATTGAAGAAACTCCATATGGAGTTTACTTTCTCTGTGGCAAAAGTTAGCCACTGGGCAAGAAACTGCCCTTGCTTCAATTGCTAACAGTATGGAGTACAAATTAGACAAGCAGGCCACAAAACAAAATGACTGCTGAACTTTGCCACGACAAGGCAGACAAAATTCCCTGCTTTGCAGAAAAATCCGTCAGAGAAGCTAGGTCCATAGGCCAGAGCTAGGTGCCCCAACATTGCAGAGGAACCTTGGGTGACTGTCCAGGTAGCTAGATTTTTTTTTTTTTTTTTTATCATTTCTTAGTTTTGGAAGTTGTTTGCTCTTCACTTCCTGTTTACTCAGGAAATATTATATCCTTCTTGGGTCTTTGATGGACTTGAAGACTGGATAGTCACAGTTTTCCTTAGTTATAATAAAAGGTGAATTAGGTATAAAACTTTAGAGTCACAAAGGTAAGATAAATAATATTTTCTCTTATTTTGCTAAATACAAGTGGACTAGATACTGTAATTGTAATTCTTACTTGATAACTGGTTTTTTTGGTATGTAATTTTACTAAGTTAAAATTAAAATTTTCCTTTTTATGTAGACAAAAAGAAGGAAATTCTGTGGAATAATCCTTGTGTATACTGTGTAAATATATATCACTATGATTGGTTCAATAAACAAACTGACAGGTCAATAGATGAACAGAATAAAGTTAGGTGGGCAGATCCAAACTGAAATTAATGGAATGCAGAAATGCAGAGTTGGGAGATGTCAGCCAGCCACTGAGGAAGCATGATTTGTAGAAAATGAGGTAGCAAGCCAGGAGCCAAGTGGCAAAGCACAGACAAGAAATATGGGTTAATTTAAATGTAAGTCAGTTAGTAACATGTCTGAACTATTGGCTGAGCATTTATAAGTAATCTTAAGCCTCTCTATGTTTATTTGAGAGTGGATGTAAGTCAGAAAAACTCTGCCTACATTATCTTGAGGAGCAATTAAGTAGGAAGAAATTAGGAATACGGGGATAAAAAAAAAATAGATTTTCATGGAAACCAAGGAAGAGATGTTTCTCATGTAAAAGATGGATGTAAAGGAATGGATAGTAGATGTTTTCAAAACATTTTATATTTTTTCAATTATTATATATTCATGTTATCAATAAAGTTGACTCTTCTGGAGGTACTGAGGCAGAGTAGAATTAAAGAAAAGTCACCAACCTAAGAAAGTAGCATTGCCTGTGGGAGAACTTTTAAAGGAAAGGTCATCCACCTTCCATTCACACAATGAATCACTGGTGACCCCAATAACAAACTTTTCTAAATAACTTTTATTAAATCCGAACTAAGATTCACAAAATTTTCACAACTATTTCTTGTTTTGTGGTATTAAGACGAATATTTTAATAATTAATGAAAATATCTGATCTATAACTTATGTTTTGATATTTTACTCCATGTGTCATTATTTTGTTCATTGTTTTTCTGATGTAATTAGGGGACTTTCATGATTTCATGCAGTAGACGTTTATCCTAATGTCTATGAAGGGATACATTTTCCTTTCTCCTAAAAAATCTATTGTTCTTTAATGAATATAATCAGCATGAGAATTGTTATCACTGTGCAATTTTAGGTCAAGATATTTTTCATCAATATATTATAATACATATTTTTATATTGCTTGACCTGTCCCAAGTGGCTATACATCTGATAGGGCACCTTTTGTCTGGAGCAAATCAGAAATGGGTTCTTCATCAACCTTAGGCTGCAAAAATCCTTAAAAGTGGATTTCTCAGACCAAATGATTCATGTTTATGTCTAACAACCACCATTAATACAGCCTTAGATCTAAATTGTTTTCTTAATGTATACAAACTTAATATACTGTTGCATTTGTATACATTGTACATGTTTATTCGTGTCCACAAGGGCAATTATTAGATATAGTTTTACTTACAAACAAAAATTTAAAAAGTCAAGGGGAGCAATCAGATCAATCATACCCTAAAATCAAATAATTTATATGGTTAAAATTGTGATCTTATCACTAGCACCTTCATATTCCTATATGGTTCTCATTATACATTTCCAGAAAAACAAGAGCACACAGCCTAAATCAATACATTGAGCGCACATTCATATATAAATAACTCTGTATATGGAATATATATATATATAGCCAGGAATGCTTTCACCATAATACATCCAGCACATGGAGCTCCAGAAGAAGAGAAGAAAATATAAAATTTTTATTTTAATAAAATTTTATCCTAAAATTATGTTAATATCAGTATAGAATTCCACCAGTCATGACCAAATTACCAAACACACAATGTGGACACACATGGAGACACACAGATTGGGGGCGTGTATTCTAATTCCTATAACCTTTCTAGTACATTGATATCAATCTATGTGTCTGTAGAATAAAATCTTCTGGTCTGTCTGTCTCTCTCTCTCTTTCTCTTTCACACACACATGTGTGGAATAATAGATATGAATATGCATTTATAAATATTTGAATTAGGCACACATACATAAAAAGTGGACGATACAAATTTTACAGTTTATGTAAAGAAGCTACTGACAGGGGTACTGGTTATGCCATCACTTCCAGATCATCACTCTTTATAAGTAATTCTGTGATGTGGATAAATATGATTTTTCTACTCCGTTCCTTCCTGCAGAATTTAGCACACACTTGGCAAGGGACAGTAACTGACAGCTTAAATTACACTGATGGCCGTGCACAGTGGAAAAGCTATCTCCATGCAGTTTAGCTGCTTTCCAATTGTCTGTTGTTGATAAGTGTGCCAGTGAGAGTACTAATGAGTACAAGTAAGTACCCAAGGAAGGTAAGGGATGATTACCTGACAGTGGAAATGAACATGATGAATCAATGGAGCTGAAAAACAGTAGACAAATAAGCAAAAAACACGAGGAAAAAAATTTAAGAACAAAATTGTATAAGATATCAGGTAAGAATTAAATTATAGAATAACTCAGACTCATGGAGTATATGAATCTAAGTTTTACTTGGTGTATGTGTGTTTGTGTGTGTGTGTGCGTATGCATGAGTATATGTGAATAACTATGATTTGGGAGTTGGTGTTGTCTTAATGCATACAAACTTAACATAGTGTTATATTTGTAAACATTGTATGTATTTATAAATATCCAAAACAAATATTCCTAGATACATACATATTTTTATTTTTCATATTTTGCTTTGCAAATTTTTTAAAAGTCAAAGTGAATAACAAGATTCATAATACCATACAGTTATATAGTTTACATTATTAAAATCATGACCTATTTGACTAATAAGGCATTTTTCAAAATATAGGGTTATTGGCTTCATAAATTACATATCATAAATTTAAATGTATTGACCTGAGCATTCTCTGAAGTAGCATTATTTACTCAAAAATAGTGCACCAGCTGAAATAGAAATAAGATCTATGACGCTGTATAAACTTTTTCACAGAATATTGTCTAGTAGCCCTGAACAAATGGCATATTTCTTTTATTTTAATCTATAAGGTAGTACATGTTCCCTCCTTCCTACTCATTATACTTCACATTCCGTATACCCTAAATTTACACACAGCTACTAAAGGGGTAGTGAAAACATAAATCTAGGGTCCGTGCTCACGGGTTGGACGGAATAAATGGATAAATGATTGATGCCCAGAAACAAGGACAGAAGTATTGCTGAGAATGGCTGGGATGCAGAAGAGGAAAAAATCCAGAAAGAAATCTTCCTGGAAATACTAGGCAGCTAATGTGCACTAATGATTCCTCATCATGTTGGTAGAGCAAGGAAATGTGGCTGATCTAGCAGTCCTATGCAAGATAGCCAAGAGAAGAGGATCTCAACATTTCAAATTCCCAATGAGGGAAGGGAATCTCTAAGCAGGCCTGAAGGCTTCACCTCAGCTTTCTTACAAATCCTGTGCTTACCAGTGCATTCTCAGCACTTCAGTGACTACATCTAGCATCACTAAGTATTGTTCTGTTGTAGGATGATAAGATAGATAGAATGTTGGCCAGGATGGCCATGCCTTTGTTTTTCATGTATAGAATTAGAAGAGCTTAGCTCAAATTAAAAGTAAGTAACGTCCGGCAACAAAGAGTAAATAGTTAAAACTATATGAAGCAGTGGGTGTTCTCAGCTAATGTGCAGAAAAAGATGAGGCTTTTGAAAACAGTTACCTAGTTTAGGTTATTTTTTAGATTGATCCTCAAAGCAAATGCTGTACTCAAAGCAGATTGTGGGAGAAGGAAGGAGTTGCCTAGAACAGTGGAATCTAGTGATAAAAAATAAACATTCTGGTGTCAGAGGGTAGTTGATTCTAAATCCAGGTCTGACACATCCTAAAGTTCAAATATTGTTCAAGGTGCCGTCTCTGACTGTCAGTAATAGTACTGCTTTTCTGTATTCAGGCTAACTTCACTTAGCATAAAGTGCCAAGATTTGTCCATGTTGTTTACTTACTTTTTAAAAAGGACAAAATTTCATATTTCCTATTTCAGTAAAGGGTAAAATTGTGCTAACTTGGATAAAAACTGGAGAAATTGGGCTGGAGAAATGGATTTGCAGTTAAGAGCACTTGCTGCCCTTACAGGAGACCTAGATTTGGTTCCCAATACCCACTTAGTGGTTCAGAACTATCTATAACTCTGTGTCTATGGACTGTGCACCCTTTTCTGACCTCTACAGGCACCAGGCATGTACATAGTACATACATACAAGCAGGTAAAACTCTCAGACACATAAAATAAACACATCTTTAAAAAAAATAAAGAAAAAAAAGGAATGACAGAAATGGAGAAATTGAGAAGTGTTTGTCAAAGGTACAAACATCTACCTGTCAAATGAATAAATTCTGGAAATGTTACATAAGGTATTGTAAATGCAGTTGATATTAATGTATTATGTACTTGAAATACCCTGAAAGGGATTTAGGAAGAATATTCTTTGTTCATTATTATACATCTCATCAAGTAAAGCAGCTCCTGAGATCTATCTATGTAGACTCAGGATTCTGGGTCTCCAACCACAGATACCCTGAAGACAAGATTAGAGTTCTCCAGACACTCCCTGAAGAGCAGCTTAATCATTAGCTTTGGAAAAAATCAAAATAAAACTAGTTTTCAGAAGGCTTAAAGGCTGGAACTTTTGAAATATATTTCATTATAAATTTTAATATACAAAATAAAATATGAATACAATTTAGATTTTAATTCCTAAAATATCAAACTTCTGAAAGAATAATTAGTTGATTAAAATGTTTTTTTTATTCTTAGTGTCTTTCCTTTTATCCCTGAATTTTTGAATAGATGCCTGCTAATTATACACCTCAGTCCTTTCAGTACAGACTATTAATTTTAGAAACTACAGAAAAAAAGAAAAGAAGTTTGTGACTGCTGGTAGCTATGGTCATTAGTTTCCCAGTGTTTGCTACAGTATTATGCAACTGATATATTGAAATTATGAAAGAGGGTCCAAAGTGAATTAATAAATGCAGTCCAAAGACAAGCAACATTATTTTGCAATCTTTTGTGGGAAAATAGAAATATACTAACTTGAAAAGGAAGTATCTATGGACCCTTCAGTAAGATATGCTTTTTACATGCAATCTGAACTTAAGTTTTCATAGTCAATCTCTTTAATAGGTCTGATACACTGAGGAATGAGACAAACAGAGGATACTTACTTGAGATGCTATTTCTCGAGACTGACACAAAGGAGAGAAAAAGAAATACACAAAATGCAGTTTAGACAAAGACAGAACTGTACATACACGGAACCACAACAAGGACAAAATACAACATATATCCACATCACACTTTTAAAGCAATTATGTGTTTACTTTTTGTAAGGCTTTTGATCAAAGTCAGATAAGCTATGTTTTTTTTATGTCTATCAAAGATTCTTTATCCTCAGATTATTTTTGTTGTATTAAAACTGGATAAGAATGATATTTATTAAAATAAATGGTAGAAAAATAAATGAACCACTCCATGAAAAAGAGAATATTGTAAATAACCATTTGCATTAAGCGCTTACTATTGGTAATGATACACACAATAGCAATATGACCTAACATTCAGGAACATTATAATTAATGACAATCTGTATAGATACACAAGATAGGGACTTGTGTATTTATTCTACTGATGTCTTTTTATTGTTGATAAAGATGTTATTTTAATAAAGTTACAAATATAATTGCTTCTATATGCATTTATGAGTAACTTATCATCAGGAAGTCTCCTGAAGTTTTCCTGTTCTCATAAAGAGGGCTTGGACTTGCCTCTACTGAATGTGCCTCCCCATAGGGGACCTTGTCTTCTTTCAGGTGGTAGTGGGAGGTTAATTGAAAGGAGGAGGCTGGGGGATGGGAGAAGGGAAGAGAGGGATCTTTGGTGTGTAAAATGAATGAAAACAGTTTTCTTAATAAAAAAGACTACATCAAAATTCTATCAAAATATTTGTATTACACTGAACATTTATGACCCACTTTTAAAGAATATGTGAAATTGAAAGCCACAGGACAATGAATGGTGTTTGGAGACAGAACTGCTGGAGAGTGATTAGGTCATGAAAGGTCTAGTGATCCCAAAATGCCTTGCTTCCTCTGCCTGAGAAGATACAATGTTCAAATTGCCAAGAATCCTAAAGCAGACACTTCTCAGACAAAAAACCTACCAGTGTACACATTCTAGGCTTCCCAGTCCTTAAAAATGTCAGATCAATTTTTCATTAAAAAAGCCTCCTTTTATTATTTTTATTATGTACACAAATATGTGCCTGTGTGAGAGTATATGCACGGGAGTACATGATCCTCCTCTAAAAGATCAGTATGTACTCTTTACTTCAGAGCAATCTTTCCAGCCACTGAAGTTTCCATTTCTATAAGCTATTGGATGTATTTAAGGAAACCCTAGCCAAACTAAGGAAATGTTAAATTACTTACATATAAAAAGAGTCCCCCCGTCTCTCTCTGTCTCTCTCCCCCCATAAAGCTCTAAAAAGGTTTAAAAAAGAGTTTTGTATTATTTACTATATATTCAAATAATAAAATTCTAAAATTTGTTCTAAAATTTGTAGCCATATTTGCTAAACTACTCCATGTATTTAACTGTCTTGAATGACTCTCCAGTCAGTTATTGTACAAATTGTTTCTTCTTTGAAAGTGCTTTCTGAAGTGACCCTAAGAGTCTATGTTCAAAGAAAAACTTAAATTTTGCTATAGAGGTGGTAAGAGAGATGTATTAAATGTCTCAGAAACAACAATGAGGTTACCAACAACACTTCATGAAACTTGAACAACATCCAGATGGCCACAGTACATATCTATGTAAATATATAATCATAACTAGACAAAAAAAACCCTCAAACTCTATCCTATTAAATGTATGCTGACTATAAAACTCTTCTGTAAGATGAATGAATTTTTTATTTAATCATGAATTTTTTCAGTGATTACTTAGACTGCAAAAATGAGTATTGTTGATCTGGGCCCTATGCTTATGATTTTGCTTAAGAAGAAAAGATCCCACTAGCCAAAATGTCTTTGTGATTTATCATAACTTTGGAGTTTGAAAAGAAATAGTTCAAGAATATCAACCGTTTTATATTAAGAAATTATGTGTGTGTGTGTGTGTGTGTGTGTGTGTGTGTGTGTGTAGGATAGTATATTTATCAAAAAAATTATGTAATAACATAATCTAATTTGAAAGTTGTATTTTCCTAAGATTATAAAAATCACCTGGAACCACAAGATATAAAAAAATCAAAATACAGATGATATAGTCTCAGTTGCAGGTGGTCATCAAAAGCTTTCTTTCCATATTAACAGGTCTAATTCCTGATAAAATTACTCTTTTTTCTTAGAAAATCAGACTCTGTTCCTTGACCTTTTTTTTATTGCTTTACATTAATTTTCAATGTAGAGACAGAGAAACATTCATTCTGATGCTTAATGACTTTTCATTAGTTAATTAATTAATGGCTTTGCATATGTGCAGCCAGAAAAATATATTAGAAACAGGCAATTTGGAGGCTTTTTTCTATCTCAGAATCTTAGGGAGACATAATTATTTTGACTCTTTAAAATGTTCTAGCAGTGGCTAATTTTAGAAAAGGAGACTGGAATCCAATATCCACAAATGCTAGAAAAGCCTCTCCCTGACAATAATTTCTGAAATAGTTGCGACTTCAGTTATTGAAAATTTACTCTGTGAATTTATGTAGAACTTCTTTTCACTCTCTATTGCATTTGTGTCAAATCAGTTACCATGTTTATGAATGACTATATTCATTATAGTAAACGTCACAGCAAAAAGGCTTTCATAGTTCCAAACCTCAGATGTCGTTAGTTTCTGAGATTCCGTCCTGTAGATCCCAATGGGAACATCTCCCGTAGAAGAACACAGCTTCTGATAGAGTCTGGCATATGTTCTGATCCACAAGTCATCTTCAGTGATTTTCATCTATAATGCATATGAATGAATCACACAATCAATGCTTAAGTATGAAAAACCCAGTGGTTATTTTTCTCTTCTTAAAAACTGAGTCAATATATATTTTGAAACCTCCAAGCAGTATTTCATAAAAGCTTGTTCACACACTAGGTTTATTTATTTTCACTCCACCTCAGCTTATCCTGGGAGTTCATCCAAAGCCATGAAACATTAAATAGTCAGTCTGGGGCAACATGGCATTATATCGGTGCAATAAAAGCAGGCAACACAACATAGGTAGTGACCTGGTGTAAACAGTACAGAAACCTTTAAGATGATGTCATGACAAAATTGACATTGATATTTAGTGAACAGAGTTTTCTAAAGGTAAAAATGTAAGGTACAGAACTGTAGAAATAACAGTCCTATCCCACAAGCTTCAGGGTTCCTACATGTACACAAGCAAATCTATTGTAGAAGGAGCACAGGGTTACAGACAGGATACCAGGGTTCTCATTCCCCTTCCCACCCGCCCAGCTGCTTGTACATCTGAACCATCAGCAATCTATGGTATGCTACTTATTACACTACTCTATAAAACAGAAGGCTTAAACCAGGTACAATGCCACAGCCTGCTCTCCCTGATACTGCAAAGGGCTGGAGTGGAGGACTCCTTGATTCCAGGAATATGATGACAGTCTGAACACCACAAGATCCCGAGAGAGAGAGAGAGAGAGAGAGAGAGAGAGAGAGAGAGAGAGAGAGAGAGAGAGAGAGAGAGAGAGAGAGAGAAACAATATTAGGGTTGAATGCCCGAATCATCCTGCTCATGGACAATGTAGCAAGTCTTGGACAACTGTCAATTTGTCAACATCAACACTGAGAGTTTTTACTCGGTTTAATACAGAATGGGTTTTTTTTTTTTTTTTTTTTTTTTGCAAGGATATTAACTGAAATGCTTGGTCCACAAAAGCAGCATACACTACATTTAATGTTTAAGGGTTTATAATGGATTAGGAGACCCCAGATGCAACACTTTGGACATAAATGAGGAAATAAATGTGATTGTAGATGAGTCACCAAAAGCACATGGTAGATAGATCTCCAAACCTTCTATCAGAATTCTCTTCTCTTCCATACATAGTTAACTTACAGAACAAAGAAACCCCGATCCTGGTATGGTGTCCAGTCCCAACAGAAGTCTGGTGATAGAAATCATATAATCTTTCACAAATGACTGCAATATAAGCAAAATATGTATACATTATGTATGTGAGGTACATAGAACAGTGAGGAGGGTAAACACAAATATTTCTAAAAAAATATTTATATCACTTCTGCAAGCCTCAATAAAATGAGATAAAATACATTTCAACTTTTCAATAGCTACTTATAGTTAAGCTGATCCTAAAGAAATATATGAAATACTTGTTATTTAGAGATAATAGGCATGATTACATTGGCTTACTAGACATGATACTAACAGTTTATATGGCTTAAAAACAACACAAAAGTCTCTAAACTGAAATAAGATGGTGAAATTAATAACTATTAAAATAAGGTGTTAAAATATTTCAACCAATCTTTTCTCTAAGATTAAGCTACTCAATGGTAAGATAAA
Organism: Peromyscus leucopus; assembly: GCF_004664715.2. NCBI lineage: Eukaryota > Metazoa > Chordata > Mammalia > Rodentia > Cricetidae > Peromyscus > Peromyscus leucopus. Next base: position 48,240,143 of record NC_051076.1, read on the forward strand.
AACTATTTCTAGACTTCTCTTTATTATTCTTTATTACATATATTCTTTCCCAAACTACTCTATGTTAAAATAAATCTCTTTAAAAAATAGTACTTTCTTAAAATAACAATGTATATCACTTAGTTATAGGAAAATAAACTATGCTATTAGCAAGTATATACAGACACCATCATCAAAAGCCATCCCTAGGAGTGGGATGCAGCTTGTTTAACATGCACAAGGCTCTGGAGTCCAATCTCAGCATCAACAAAAGATGAAAATCATTCTCAACCGTTCAGAAGTCATTATAATCAACCAAAAATCCAGGAGAATACAAATTATTTTCTAGAATTTGCTAACTCTGAAATCCTCTAGTTAGGTGTAAAATAGTAAAACAAAGTTGTAAATTGCTAGAAAAATTTTAAGTGAAATGGAAAAGTTTACCAAAACAGAAATGAATCTAATCCAGCAAATAAGTTTTGTAATATCATGTGGTATTTCTCTCAGCTGTATACATAGACATTCCGACAGATGCAGTATATATTGGGTTGAAACCTGATGTATAGCACTGACTCTGATATAATTCTGAACTTAAAATACTACATTTATTTATTAATCTATCTATTGGTACATGTGTGCCACAGAGTGCCTGTGGAAGTCAGAGGGAAACTTTGGCAGGTGGATTCTGTTCATTGACAACATGGGTCTCTGAATTGGAACTAAGGGCTTCAGGTTTCACCTTATCAACTGCACCATCTTGGCCCTAATTCAAAACTTTCGAATTCTAATTGAGCCTTTCAGCAGAAGTTTCAACAAACTACTAACTTCCTTGTGTCCTTGATAACAGGAAACAAAAATCAAACCTAAGTAAGTTTAAAAACTGGTCTCCACTTCCATGGTTACATTCTATCACATGGACATAGGAAGGACTCTCCCTTCAGAATAGTAGCTGAGCACTTCTCTGTGATTGATACAAACTCTGAGCTTGAAGATTTATGGATACCATCTCAGTTGAAGCTGAGAGTTTGCATCAAAGGCCTGCTCTTCAAGCACACTTAAAATAAAAGAAAGAAAAAAAAAACTAGGTTGTACTTTTCTCTTCAAGAGTTAAGCACATGCATATTTGGGGTGCTTGGGGGTACTGTGCCTCCTGGGTTAGTCAGATAAATTATCTGGAAACATTGTTACAAAACATTAATGCTGCTTCACTGTTTGCTGTGGCACCTCTCCAGCATAAGCAGGCTGCTCCTGACACATGTAAGCACACTGGTGCAGTTAGCCTAGAGGCCAGCAGAAACTCTCCAGATAGCTTTGGATTAGTTTAGTCAGGCAGTTGTAGAAGAGTGCAGCAAATACATAATCAAAAGCAATTTGGAAAATAAAATATGAAGGTGCTGAACTTGAAACTGATGTTATGAAATACTTCATGAATATACGTTTTTCATTTTAAATGGAAATGCTTATTGATTATATGAATAACGAGAGAACAGGAAACATTACTATTAGCTGTGGGCAGAAACAAACAAAAGCAGACTATGATATATGTTTGTGTGAAAATATATGGATTTTTTTATTGCTCTGGATTACTGTACAGTGCATAAACAGCAGTGTTATTTTGGCATTCAGGAACTAACTAAATGACTCTGGGTTGTAAAAATGTTTCTTCTATTTATATAAAGTGAGCAGAAATGATCAGATTCTTAAATACCTTCAGTTTATAATACTAACAGCTTGCTATTTTGTTTAACATCTGAAAAAAGAAGTACTATAAGCAAAGCTACTTTTGGCTTTTTGCTATTTTAAAAATCAAGTGGTTCAGAGGCAAGCTTGGGGTCATAAGAAAGTACATTAATATATTTCACAGGAAACTGATATCTAGGAACACCAAGAAATAATTTTAATACACTATTTTATTTTCATTATTGTTATTGTTATTATTGATAGGGAAGAACAAGGGAGAGAGAAAGAGAGAGACTCACACAGGCAGTCAGAGCCAGAAAGACAGAGATAGAGATAGACAGCTCACAAATGCATGTCTAATGAGATGAGAAAAACAGGGCACATATGTATACACATGTATATGCATTTTTTACTTAATGTTTTAAAAATTGCTTCTTTTATTTTTGAGATTATATTATAATTACATTGTTTACTCCACTTTCTCCCTTCAAGCCTTCCCATATACCCCTCCTTGCTTTCTTTCAAATTTATGGTTGTTATATGTATTGTACATATATGTGTATAAATATATCCCTAATACAACCAGCTCAGTCTGTATAATATTACTTGTAAGTATTTTTCAGGTCTGAGAACTTAACATCAGATCATATTTTTTTTAAAAAAAATTGAATAAAATGTTTCATATCAGTATTTATGTGATTAAATAACATGGAAACATATGAAACTGTTTCAGCACAACTTTTAAAAATTCAAAGTATCACTACCACTCATTTTTACTTAAAATCTAAGTGAAATATGAAAGAACCATTTCAAAGGAACAAGAGAGCGCATACCTGATACAGAAGCGTGTCCAACATGCTGATGCTGAACACTCGTCCAGCCGCGAAAGGCAGTCGGAACATAAAGGCCAGGTTAGAGCCTCGTTCTCGCTCTTTCTGTTCAGAATCAGAGGGAGAGGCTGTGAGCATCTATGTTTTATGCAACACTGTGTGGGAAAATTTTCTTAGCAAATATAAATAAAGTATATTCTTACTCAAATATTAATGATAAATATGCCCTGCCTTCTTTTAAAATTGCTTTTTGTGAATGTGCATGTGACTATATGTACATATGTGTGCTTAAAATGAAATTTTAAATATGTCTTAATTTTTGTTAACAACTTTTTTAAATCTGTTAGAATATCACATAACTCAGAATGTTAACATCTTCAAGTATAAACATTTGTTCTTGCTACCATAGATGACAAAATTAAACAAACAAAATAAAAGAGTTGAATTTAATATAAGCAGTGGTTAAAGTTAACATACTTTATCATGATACTTAGATTTGTCTAAAGCCTAACTGGCAGGGTTATGACATCACTGGGTTGAGAAACGAATTTCATCATACCACAAGAAGAGTTCTCACGAAAGGGATCAGTGCTCTACCAATCAAAGTCCTTCTACCATGTGCCAGCTTTGAACAAAAATGTGTGCCTTCGCTGTTTCCCTCCACAGCAAACACCTTAACCTGGGACTCTTCATACTCCACAACTGAGAGAAGTAGATGTGTCTAAGCTCTCTAGTCTATGGTACATTGGGGTAGCAGATCAAATTGAAAAGGTGTATCACACCCCATCTGATCCTCATGATCTCTTTCACACACATATTTACAGAGACGCTCCTTTACATTTTCAAAAGAAAGCTTTTGTACATTAAGAATGCATGTGTATTACAATGCACAGTAATTTCTTTAAACATAACTCTATTGTTATTTGGATGCATGGTACAGACTTGAGAGGTTGAGGCAGGAGGAGCAGAAGCTTGAGAACATCCTCTTTTACAGAAGACCTTGCCTCACAACAAAACAAACATCTATTATCTTCTTATTAAGGGCAGGAACAGAAAGGAAGAGCAAATGTTACATGTATTAACAATTGAAAGAGGCACTGTAAGAGAGCAAGTTAATCTTGTCCTTACCACTCATTAACTTCAAAAACACCATTGCTTTGCTGTAAGCTTTACTAGGGCAGACTGACACAGTTATGTGAATAAGAAATCACTTCTTAAAGAAACTGAAGACCCCATTTTTAACGTAGCAAATTTTGGGGATCTCAGAGAGAAAGAATCCCTCCTATTCTGTTCTTTAAAATGAGTTGGGGGCCATGTTCATAAAAACAAGTGCAAATATGCCCCCCAAATGAACCTGTATCTGAGGGATGTAAACTGCTGCAAACCCTGTGAAAATGGTTCTCAATCTGTGGGTCGTGACCCATATAGGGGTTGTAAATTAGATATCCTGCATATCAGATATGTACATTACGATTCATAGCAGTAGCAAAATTACAGTTATGAAGTAACAAAAAGAAATAATTTTATGGTTGGGGGGGTCACCACAACAGGAGGAACTGTATTAAAGGGTCACAGCTTTAGGAAGGTTGAGAACTGCTACACTATGGGAATCAATATGGTGGTTTCTCATACAGTGAAAATATAACTTCATTAAGGTGCTTCTGTACCATGTCTCATCCTCAGTGGCTCTAAAGTGAACATACCAGAGAGATATTTACACCTCCAATGTTCATAGCTTCGCTTTTCACAATGAAAACAGAAATATTTCACAATGTCCATCAATAGGTATGTGGATAAAGAACATGAATCCAACCCAGATTTCCTCCTGCTTCTTCATTGTGTCAGTAAACCATTGATTTTTTTTTTTTTCGGAGCTGAGGACCGAACCCAGGGCCTTGCATTGCCAGGCAAGCACTCTACCACTGAGCTAAATCTCCAATCTCAAATTCCTCATACTCCCTTTTGTATCTAACCTTAAATCCGCTCACGAGTTTAATATGAATACTACTAGGTTTAATATGAATATCCTATCATAGAATCACAACTTAACTAGTAAATCCTGGTCAAAGATGACTAATTTATCAGCGAAAGAATGTGATGACTCCCTCTATAGAATATGTATCTCTCAAATTTTCAAAATCTACCACCAGTACACTGTTCTTTTATTTCTTCTGCTAAATTCTACTGCTTTAACACTAGCTAGATCTCAAATGTGACATTTTCCAACCTCAAATCTTTGTTAGCACAAGACAGACCCCATAAGCTGCTAATTAATTCCTCTTTCCTGGCAGCTCAGTGTCTGTTTATATATTGAGTCCATTTACCCTATAATTAGACTTTTCTAGGCCTGCCTGGAGAGTGCAGAAGCAGGAATTCTGTGAATAAGAAAAATGTTCCTTATTCACAGAATTAGAAATGTTTTGATCTTCAAAATGTGTTGTCAAACCAACTTAAATCTCCCACCAGCTTAGTGGGTCAGTGTTGATGTGCTCAGGTAAACTGTGATTTCTTCACGCAGATTAATCCTGCTGGACTACTTTTCTAAGCCCAAAGAATTTCCTGTAACTTTATAAGAAAAAATAGGTGATGCCTAAAAATACCTAGTTTCACATGATTCTCCATTTCAATCACATTATTAAAATCCCTTTCCAAATTTTATGATTGGTGGAGATTTCCATTTGTTAACAATGATGAACAAGTCGTGCATTATGACATGGCTTGGTGATCTACAGAAACATATATCAGGGTGATGGTCCTTTGTTGTGATGCACCTTGAATATTGTACTTTGTTATGTGATATTTTGTTTATGTTCCGACAAATAAAGCTTGCCTGGAGATCAGAGGGTGGAGCTAGCCACTAGTTAACCATAGAGGTCTGGAGGTCTGTGCAGAGAGGAGAAAGGAAGTGATAAGGCAGAATAGAGACAGAATCCTGGCCCTTTTGGACTGGAGGAATAGAAGAGGAAGAAAGTCACTGGTGGCTGCTCCTCTGCTTCTCTGATATTTCAGGTTTTACCCACTATCTGACTCCTATTTTTTATTGATAAGATTAATTATATTTACTGATCAGCACTTGATGTCCCTGCTCGTGTTTCCTTACAGGTGAAATGAGATTGTATCGGCATCATTATCTCATGGTTATATATAGTAACCACTTAGAAAATATTATATTCTGTCATCATTAGTTCTTTTAACATGTTAAATTGTACTTAGCCTTAAAGACTTCATATCTTTCTTCTGTAAGGTTACTTCCCATGATTTTACTGCACTGGTCTGGTTGATATTGTAACACAACTATTGCTTCCCCACTGAGGTTTTTCTGTCACCTTTATGCAGGCTTTCCCTAGTTACACTTGAAAATGACCTTCCAGTACTTCCATTACACACCTGAAATATGTGATTCCTTACTTCTTTTTGTTGTTGTTGTTTATTGATTATATGTCTCCACTAGTCTCCATGTTCCATGACAGTACACACCATGCATTTGCTTCCTGCTCCTTACAATCATGTCAGAAACAGCATGTGGCCTGCATGCATATGGGCAAGGAAATTATTTGAGCAAATGAATTGTTCTACATTTAATAGCTGCTTACATCAAAATTTTACCAGAGATGTTAACACTTTTAACCTTCATAATCTACAAACAAGAAATTAAAAGAAAAAATGAGGGATATTCAATGTCTTTCTTCTCTTACTAGAGTTACTTAATGGAGTTCTGAAGTTATGAATGAGTTTACTGTTAATTTCTATTTTGCAATGTTCCATTTTTTTTAGTTTTGCTTGTTTTGTATTTTATAAAACATACTAGCTATTTCTCCAATTGCTTGTAGCACAGATATACATTGTAATCCTCTTAAAAAGCATAACTATGGTTCATGAGCCATCTTTCCCTGGCTTAGCTCCAGATCTGTGTCCTTCAAGCCTGCCTTCTCTGAGAGCCACCCTTGACTGATATTACACCACTGCTCTACTGCAAATGGGGACCATAATAGAAAACCCCAATGCAGAGATCAGTGGATCCTAGTGATCCCAGCCCTGTCGGGTATATTCATGTCACAGTTCCCACATCTCTGTCTCTGGGAACATCACAGAAAAGTTGGAAGAAAGATTGTGAGAGACAGAATACTGGGAAGTCTGCTGTGAAACTGTCCGTCTTGGAAATGGCTGACATAACCAAGACCAGAACAATGTTAATATCGATGGGCATGCTAATGCTAGAGGGGGGAAATCCCACTCTTAGACAAAGTGCTAAATTAACAGCCAAGCGGTGGTGGAGCACGCCTTTAATCCCAGCACTCAGGAAGCAGAGCCAGGCAGATCTCTGAGTTTCAGGCCAGCCTGGTCTACAGAGCAAGATCCAGGACAGGCACCAAAACTACACAGAGAAACCCTGTCTCAAAAAAAAAAAAAAAAAAAAAAAAAAAAAAAAAAAAAAAAAAAAAAAAAGCTAAGTTAATTAATCATTAGACATTTTTTTTGGGGGGGGGAATCCATTACAGAGTGGTCAGTTGTAAAACCATAAAAATAAAAATAACAAAAATGGACTCATCAGGTTGTATTTATGTGTTTGTACATTTACATATTTGTGCATATATATATATATGCAACAATAATAAGAAACAAAAAAAAGGACTGTCAATTTCAGAACAGGAGGGGGCATTGAGAGGAACATGGAGGGGATCATGGAAGGAGTTGGAGGGAGGAAAGTAAAAAGGGAAGTAATCTAATTCTATTTTCATTAAAACAAGGAAGCCAAAAATGCACTAATATCTCTGAAATGGGGACTTAACTCAGAAGTAGACTACTTGCCTATCCAGCATGTTTTCCTTCCTAACAGGATTCTGTATTCCAATGAAGCATCATTGATGACCTTCTATTTTCTTGATAAGCATTTATCTAAAGCATTTAAAAGGCTTATGTGATACTTAAGTCATTGTTTAAAGATTTAAGGTGATTTAATGCAATTGTTCACACCTGTCTTACTATTAGATTTGAGATCATGTACACATGCCTTTCTTGGAACAAGCAATTTGATTCTGGCAGATATTTTGTTTGCTCGGTGGCCACCCAGTACCATATGGAATGAAATGACAAATTCTTGGATGTGATAGAATGGTGTGGGAGGAAAAGCAAATGAAGATTCATTGGAACAAATTATTGGCTTCTGTCTCCTCTCTTAAAAACAATTCTTTGACATGCTTTCATTTCTGCTCTAGACACCCTACAACTGAGTCCGTAACTCTAGTAGCTTTTGTTAACATGAACCTATGCAACTTCTCTCAAAGTGCTTGCCCCAAAACATTCAAGCATTCAAACATTCTACTTGGTCTGATCATTGACATCACTATCTCATTCTTGATAACTCTTTCCTCATTCATTTCTTTAATCTGTCTCCTTTCAGTCACCGTTTTATGAAGTTCAAGATAAATCTGTGGCTAAACTCTGTCTCTATACAAGTCCCATCTTTTTTCGTTTTAACATTGTGCTTCTTTGGTTGGAGAAACAGTTCAGCAAATAAAAGCATCTGTCATGAAGCCTGACAACCCAAGTCCAATCTCCGAGATCCCAATAATGTAGGAAGAGAACTGACTACAGTTTGTCCTCTGATCTCCACTCATTCATGTACATGTGTATGTACATCAATGTTCATAATTAAAGTATACATATATATGTGTGTGTGTGTAAATATAAATATACATATTGAAATACACATAATATATATATATATATATATATATATATATATATATAGTCATTCACATAGTACCAACCATACAATACATACTAAAATACTGAAAAACTTTAAATGAATACCTCATCTACTTCACTAAAGTCATCTTGCTCAGAATTCTGTTTTAATCATCACAATTACCCTGCCAGGACTTCATTATCCCTTTTCTGAATAATTGAAATGACTCTATTACTTTTCAATTACTCCAAAGTGCTCTCTTTTGATAAGTACAGAATTATAATATCAACTGTACAAAATCTGATCGAGTCACTTTCTCCATGCCCTTTGACATGTTCCATCTCCTTTTCTTCTACATAGAAAATCCCAAAGCCAGAGTTTGGGCAGCCGGTGCCTGCTTCCACCATCTGCCCAGGGTGTCTGAAGAGGACTTCTCAGTCAGAGCTCCTGAGGAGTCGAGTAGTTATCTGGTTAAACCCTGAAAATTCATTTCTTGTGTCTGAGTTCCAGCACACCATGGGAAAATACTCTCCTCTTACAAAACACATTGATTTCCACAGCCTCCCTTGAGCTCTCCATGTTGTCCACAATACCACTGATGTTCCCTAAAGCTGAAAGACCTTCATAGGGAGGCGATTCTGTTCAGTGTGAGTAGTTCAGTATTTATCATTTGCTCCCTTTGTGCTCTCCACTCTTTTAAAGGTAACAATGAATCAAAGACTCTGCAGCAGCCTTTTTTGGCCTACTGGCTATAAACACAGCAGCAAGTAAAGTCTTGAACAACTGACTCAATCCTGATGAGAATATATAATACGATCACTTTTGTTACCTAGACAGAAGGGAGATGCATTCAGCAAGCTATTCTTTATTGGTGCTATTTCACTGTATGTAAAAAGTAAAATGAGTTGACAAAACCCATCAATATATATTTTATCTACACCTACCCAAAGAAACAAAAGCCCACATGGCTAGAAGTTATAGGTTGGAGGGAACTAATACATGCATAAGATACAGAGAAGTCCCACTGAGACTACATTAATGTATTAAAGCCAAGGCTATAATTGTAGATGAGTATAACATTGCCTGTCTGATTCTTTAACCGTAATCTTGCCTGTGTCCAATTTCATGATTTAATGTGAGTGAGAAATGCATGGATAAAATTTAAGAAAATTTGTTTGTAAAAAGTTCATAAGAAAAATTTGAATGTAATTATTACAAACATGAACAATTAAAGGTGCTAGAGAACTAACAATTTTACAAAAAGAATGAAAAAGATTTGAAATGTCAATATTCGATGAATCTGATAATTTGATTCTGAAAGTGAATATATCATAAAATGAGTGGCCACACAAGGACTACCATTTCTAGGTTCTCATTACATGAGTTAAAATGATTTAGAAAGAAATTTAATAATTGCAAAATAAAATATGTTTACATGTAATAGAGAAATTTATTAAGTGAAAGTGGTAAACTTATTATCTGAAACATTTACTGAACACAAATGTGGTTAGATTTAGCTAAATATGACATATAAACACAGAAGGTTTCAAGTAACTTCTGCCTGTAAGACACGGAGAAAGATTATTCAGGATGCATAGGCGTGTTCATTTTTTCAATGTATTTATCTGTTGCTGTCTTGGTTCGAAAGTATTGTTTTTATTCTATACATATTTTTGAGATATTTATATGAATTATTGTTATATGTATGTATGTGCACTACATGTGTGCCTGAAGTCTACAGAGACCAGAAGATGGTATCAGATCTTCTGAAATTGGAGTTACAGACAAGTGCAAGTCACAATGCTAGCACTAGAAATTGAACACAGATATTTTGCAAGAGCATCAAGTGCTCTTAACTGCTTAGATATTTCTCCATTACCCACTTCCAGGGTTTGTAAGTCTCTTTTTCTTTTTTCTATTTGAGTCTTGATGTGAAGTGTTTCTATCTTACTATGCTGCCTCCTATATCATAGAACTGAATGTCTTCTATTTCTAGATGAAAAATTAGTTTGTGCATTGCAAACTAGTAAGAGAATAAAATAATGAAATAAATGAAAGTGTTAATTAACCTAGAGCAGAAATAGAAGGAAATTAGTTTTTTTAAAAAATACCTTATTTAGTATATATATTATCTCATATATATATTCAAATCAACATATTTCAAAAATATTTGTCACCCTAGGTTGAAGTTTTCCATGACTCACAGGAATTTTCTTTGTGTTTTATAACCCTATCTATCTACCTTTCTCCTTTTTTCCTTTCTTTCTATTATATACCTATTCATCTCTATGTTAATAGATAACTAACACTCCTTAAAGTAGCATTACATGTACTTATTTAATATGTACTTTAAGTATCAATACTGTGAATCAACCAAGTGTCACATCAATTCATCATTTTACTGCATTTGAAATCTCAATAATAGCAGTTTTAGTATATGGACATATTCATTCATCTTCAAAAATAATACAGGGCAACTCTGTGGAATGTTCCACAGTAAGCATCTACACTATAGCCATTGCAAATAAACCTCTAGGGCTGCTCATGGCCTAGTTAGCAGCCCAATGTGAAGATCTTAAACCTATGATTTTAAAACTTAATTCACATATTAAAGTTGTTATTCATATAAATTATATTTATCACCTTTTGTAAAGAAATAAAAAACTGTATTTTCTCAAATTAATTTGAAAAAATATATATAAGGAAAGAATAAATAGTATTCATAAAGACATATATGAATCTATACTAATGGATCAAACTCAGTACTGGCATTTAGTACCACAATTCAATTTATCAATTATAGTGTCTGATTTTTTATGAATAATTCAAAAATTCAAGTTAGTTGTCTGTACAGAAAGTAAAATGTTGGACAATATTTTCTTATGCATTTTTATATATCTGTGTTACCCATCAAATTATAATTTCCAAGTTTTTGTTCAATTTTAAAACTGCCAATGTTTGCCAATGCATTTTGTGCACATGCAGTGGTTACCCAATAAATATTCATTCCCTTTAATTCAATCTAATTTAAGTTTAATTTAATTTAATTCAAGTTTGAGCTAAGATGATGCACAAAATTATTCCTCGTTGATTTTACAAAATGAACATATGCTAAACAAAACTTTAACTTTTTTATCCCCCTAATGCTTCTACACAATTCATCTCTAGTTATTAGTAAGCCCCCTTTTTTGGCTGTCCAATGACTAACAATGTTGAGTGTAGCCGTTTCCATTATGGTATCAGTTCCCCGCTGTTAAATGGATACAGTACCTGTCTCTTGTTAAGTTGCTGCACTTACTGCAGAGAACTCACAAGTTATAGGGCTCCTATCTCATATGGCTTCCCACTTCATCACATAAGCTGCATGTCCCAGGTGACTTCAAGCCAAAGGCTTTTCTGCCGGTCCAGATAGAACTCAGGACTTCTCACAATTTCTCCAGTCTGATAATACTGTGAGCCCCTCACAGACCACATGAAAGCACCTACTGAAATGCAATTTCACCAAAAAAGGATGCCAAGAAACAGCTGACAGAGAATGTCCAGGTCTGGGTGGGACTCTGATCACAGGGCCTTCTTAGAACTTATACCAGGACTTCTTTGCACAAGTACAATGAATTAAATAATTGGCCAATAATTGATATTGTAGTCTTTAACCCCTCTGCCTCTTGCAGTTGGGAAGGGCTTAAAGGACCAAAGTCACAACCTTCTAATCATATGATTAATTTTTCCTGGTGACGAGCCCCAACCTGAAGCTCTTCCATGAGTCTAAATCTGGGAGGAGTAACAGATATGAATAATAAAACATACCTCCTCATATCAAAAAAAGTCTACATTATTTTAAAACCTAAAGCCAGATGACAGGGCAAAGATCAAAAACATATTTTTAATAAACCACACTGTTCATTTTACATTACTATTACTTAGTGAAGGGACAATAATGCCGAAACCTCAGGTGGAATGCTATATGATGGACAGAATAGTTAACTAGAATGATAACACCCGTGGAAGCTCTGCTATGAAGATCATCACACTAACCCCATCACAACAAATCTACCACTTTGAGACTGCAGGGGAACAGGCAAGACTTAGCAACTGCAGGACATAACCAAGGATCATCAAGATATTTTTGAGACAAATCCTCAAAATCAAACTTTGAAAGTTGCTATGGACCAGTGATGCTTCTCTGCGTTCAGCTCCGTTTCTATTTTGAACCTGAAGCTATTGCTGTGATGATCAGCTCAGAACTCGCATTGTCACCTTTGTGTTTTCTAAAGCATCAAAACCGGGAAAATCTCTCTGGCTGTCTCTTGCACTTTTCCTTTAAGGAATATCATAGAATCCACCAAGGTGAATCCTTCTGAGAGTACTCGATAATACTCTTAGTCTAAGGTCAGCATAATGGCTTAGTGGATGAAGTGCTTGCTACAGAAGCCTGGCAACTTCAGTCAGACCCCAGGAACCAACAGAGGAAGGAGAGAACTGACCATGCTGCCTTCAGTGAGGCTCATAGGTAACACATATGCCTATATGTACACACACACACACACACACACACACACACACACACACACACACACACACACACATCTGCTACTAGTACATAAGATAAACATTTAAATTTAAAAAAGACTCATTCCATAGGTTTCTTTATAGATTCAGATCATTGAGACACGGAGGTGTCAGGACAAATCTTAAACAGGCATTGCAATATTTCCTTCATTTATACCTTGACAGCCTGAGTACAGTTTATTATTAAACATTATTTATTGTCATTGGGCTTTATTGGAGTTCATTTTAAGATTGTTATTAATAAGACAAAGAACCCCAAGAAAGGACTCCACTTTCTCCTTCCTATATGATCCACAAGATCAATATTTAATATGTAGAAAGTGCTACTTCACCAGAAAAATCTCCCATGCCTCTGCAAAAATCCCAACTCCAACTTCCTGTCATCCAATCAACAAGCAGCTTTTCCACTTTCTCTAACTTCAACACCCTAACAAATTTTCTACTCTTGACCCCTTTCCTGGACAGTCTCATAAGAAATCTTCCTTTTAACCAAATGGGATTCCACAGAATGGATTTTTATGGGTGTCCAGCAGAGGGCCCTTGTTCAGTAATATAATTTCTTGTTTATTGCAAAGATATACAAATTTTAGTTTTTCCCTATCTATGAAAAGAGGTAGAAAATTGGTTGATATACACTCAAAATGTATGTTATTGTTTATTAAAATGTTACATATAAATAACTGATATATCATTTATAATCTTAGTGCATTATGTAATACAACATACTTGCTTTTGCTATGGATATCCAAATAAAGTTTCCTATAATATTAGAAAGGATTTATAACATGTAAATAGGTTTCATTTTTAATTAAATGCTTAAAAATGATTAAAAATCTCTATTGTTTTCATCTTTTTTATACTTAGTTCAAGAAACATACAATTTCATAGGTTTAGCCATGCATAAATGCTGAAAATATCATTCACAATTATGACATTTCTTCATCAAATGTTTTTGCAAATAATTTATGATAGAGATTGGGATCATGGTTTGTGACAATATAAGCAAACACAACTTATCTTTTTTTTTTTTTGGTTTTTCAAGACAGGGTTTCTTGTGTAGCTTTGCGCCTTTCCTGGAACTCACTTGGTAGCCCAGGCTGGCCTTGAACTCACAGAAATCCGCCTGCCTCTGCCTCCCGAGTGCTGGGATTAAAGGCGTGCACCACCACCACCCGCCATCTATTTTGTATCATTCATATAGTTATTAAATTAAATATTAGGCTGTTTAACCTTATTATGAACCATAATCTTTACATGACATTATTTACTTCTTAGCATCATTTTCCAGATAAGGTTTCAAGGCTAGAAACAAGGAAATAATTAATCCAGGTTCCATTACTGAGATGTGTGGAGAGTTGGCTTCTGACCACAGAACCTAGGCTCTTCACTACTATGTCATCCCTCCTCACTTGTCAGGACAATGCTAAAAATACAGGTCACAACCAGTTCCACGCAGACTCCTAGTTACTGGATTTGTTTATGGAAGCTGGGCCAATTTGACCCCCAGCAGAAGACCTTTAAAGTCTTAAAAGTGGTGTGGCATCTGGGAAGTTGTTTGCTCTGAACACTCATGGCTCTATGTTTCCCATATATCATTGATTTGAGAACTGTATAATTATGAAAGACTTATTTAAAACGTGTCAATCTCATTTTCCATATCAGTAAGTAGAGAATACCAATGATTTCCTCAAACTTAAAGAATAGTAATAGTAAGAGGAGTAGACTAACATAGCATATGTGTTAGCTCTGGAGATTCAAATACATAGAGATTACCAAAAGCACTTCAGCACCACATATCTTTCAAAAGTTCAGTCAGTGTCTGTCATAGCAGGGAAACCCATCATTGAGGCCAGATATTCTGACTCTGTTCACCTTGTACTTGCCATAAACAACACATAAGTAAACTGTCGTTGATATATTTGCATTACCAAGTTTGGTGATCAGCAAAACTCAGGCAGCTTCTCTTGGCTTGACCATTGTGCATTATGTTTGCACTTGAGTGGGCTAATCACATGTGAGCTGAAACATTGATGTTTGCTCTTGACATTTGCAGAATTGTGAAGCATCTTCTGATTAAGTATTAATGAATCTCCTGAGTAGGCAACTACAATCTGATGTGCATTACTGAGTCATAAAGCCACGCCTCTGAGAAGTTGCCTACAAGTCTACCGTCACCCAAGAGTCGAGAATCCATGGACCACACTCAGCTTAGCCCTGAGAATGGAAACCAAACTTAATGTCTACAGAACATGACTGTAAAAGCATCAATCTGTTTAGCATCCTAATGACATAGTCCTAATTAGGCAACTTCTTTGAAACACTCTCATTAAATCAAATTTCTAGTTCTTAGTGCTCATACTCTGGTGTCCCACCACAGTTCTTTCTGTTGAAGTGGTAGTCTCCCTTGCCTAGATCAGGGGCAAACCTGGCTTTGTCTCAGGTTGTGCTAATGTTATGACTGAAGCCAGAAATTACAAAAGCCTATTATTCTTTTAAGGTATATATCTTCCATTGTTTGAACCCAAATGGATGAGCTTTCTTAATTTTAGTCTTACCTTTTCCAGTTTTGAAAGTGCAAGAGAGTAACAGTCCTTGGCTCTGAACTGCATGAATCTCATATTTGCTGGGTGAGTAAGCTCAGTGATAATACTGAGACTGGAAAACAACCTAAATTAAAGAAAAATTGCATCACACTAATAATCTAATATGGCATGTTTTTATAATAACATATTTATGAATGAGTGATTCTTGGTCTGAGGCATAAAACTACATCCAATTATAACTGCAGGCACTGCCACATAAAATGATCTGTAAAACACAAGAAAAATGCAACACTATCATTTAAAATATTTTAACCAACATATTAGTACTGCAAGAAAAAAATAAATTCAGCAATTTTCCTTTTATTAGACATTTTATCTCCATAATTATGAAACAGCATGGAAGAGAAACTCATAAAGTTGATTTAAGAAGTTATTAAGATTATTTTGTGGGTGATATTAAAATAAAATATATGACTATTTAGATAGCTAAAAAATTCACATGATGATTTTCTTGTCCGTTCGATGAGCTTTCCAAAGCTATGGCTCGCTAGCCTAATAACATAGTCTTTCTAAAGGTCAAATCTTGGTAAAATGAGCCCGAGGTAAGAAAATACCATACATTAGGTAAATTTCATCAATGAACTGGTATCAAGGTTAAAGCATTAATAAAGACATTAAAAATGAGATAAGTGTATTTGCACTACCTACTCTTCCTATGTCGCTTTTATATGTTGAAAAGTTCACATATCCACATACAGACACTTGATTTCTTTCACCCTCATAGTGAAGGGCATCATGATGGTACAAGAAATGACTCTATTTCTGCTTCTGTTGCTGCTCTGTTCCATCAGATCTTCATGTCTTACAGTTTTTCTGATTCTAATACTTTGGGATTCTCTAGTAGTTATTTCCTATGGTAATATGCTTCCTTTCCCAAACCATGCCTTTAAGTTAAACTAAGCTAATATCAATTAGAATACCAATTTTAGTTTGAACTCATCCTTGAACTCAAGAACAAGCACTGACTGAAAAGTGTGAAACATAAGTAATTTGATTAGGGCTCAAAAAAATCAACTTTATTTCCTATTAACAATGCTGAGGGCACTCCTACTTCAGCAGCTCATTGCTTGATAGCACTTTACAAAGGAATGTGCTTGTTTTTAAAAGAGGAGCTGTATCCCCGAGCCATAGTACTGAGAAGGGTTTTTTCTGACGCTGATGGAAGACTTGCTGAAACATCTCCCACCTACCAGATAATGGTGGCAAGCTAAAACTTCAGCAGCATGCAGGGACCTGTTCAGAAATGGGCCGATGGTTCACGGTGACTTCACCTCAGATCTCTTTCCAAGGGCTCCCTTGACCATTCAAGTCAACACACTAAACTGTTCTTCAGAACACTATCCTTCATTGCTCTATGTGAAACATGTACATCCTCTTCTTTACCTAGGTGGACCTTAGGAACCTTGATATCATTCATGCCTTATAAACTGGAGAAATGTAGGCAGTATTATGCCTTCATCTTAGTTTTGATGGCAGATCTTATTTCTTTGCCTAAATAACATTTAACAAGGATGAAGTAAATAGTACCAGTAAACAATTTCAACCTGATTATAATTCTTTTTTATGAGGTTTAACATAAATCATAATCATTTTTATTTGTGTAACATGGCATTGTTTTGAAAGTCTTATAAGGAAAGGAGTCCAGCAGATTGTGGGTGGCAGGAAATAGTATTTCCAAGGAACTTAAAGGTTTTTATTAATTATTATTATTATTACTATTATTATTATTGAGAGAGAGAGAGAGAGGAGAGAGAGAGAGAGAGAGAGAGAGAGAGAGAGAGGACACGACAGCATGCCACTGACATGGCAGGTTCTCTTTCTGCTGAGCCACATCACTGCTACATCTTACAGAGGCATTACTGTTTTTTCAGCTCCCCCTTCCCTTTTCTTAACCTTTCTTCCTAAGATGCCATTGCTTTCTTGTTTGCTGTTCTCTTCAACCTTTTAAAATCAAAGCTATTTTTAAAATTTCCTCTGGAATCCAGTTAAGATGAGAAGTTTTAAATCTTTTGATGTGACAATCCCTCCCTAAAGCTCCCTGGCATTTGATTTTCACACTATCTATTGCCCTAGACTGAGGGATTTTCTCTTAGAAAATAGCAACATCTAGGGCCAGGTGCTCCTTTCAGAGCCTACCCCTGCCTATCTTGTTATCTATCATTAACTAACGAATTGTTTAAGACCTATTTTCTAAAGCTGTGCTCCTGCAGTTGGGATGAAGGGTTGATAGTAGACACAGGGGTTCTGCTGCTTATTTTTCAGAGAATCTATACTATGTGCATCTCAAACAATCTGCTTTCAGCATCTTTGTCTTTTCATTCAATTATCACAATGTAGTTTATTGTGTAAAGCTCTTCATTGCTCTGGTCTCTGAGAAATACAAAAGAGGTATAAAAGTGAAATACTCATGATTTACCTCCCTGAGAACTGACTGCAGAGACTACAGAGCAGGATTATCAGCCTATGCATATTAGTTTAAGTGGTGATAAGCTGTGGCAGACTGGGCAGCTCCTACATGAAGTGACATCCAGACACTACTGAATGAATAACTTCTGAGGCAAACATAGCTTCTAAAGGATGGAAAAGTATGTTATCTTTTGAAGAATTGTTATTTTCCAACAAAGCATGAATTTTATCTATATGTATATGGCTTATTCCTCTAATTCATTAGATGGAACGTAAGAGGTAGCGTCTAAGAGTAAATAATAATTAAAATTGCAGGACCCACTTGATTTTGAGTGACTTCTATGGTTCAAATTTTATTTGCAACAAAATGTATGTGACTTGCCTCTTATACATAAGTGAACTTTGTTATTTTAACCTAAATAGTATTGCATTAGCTAAGCCTGCCACCTAGTGAAAATTTAAAAATAATATTTATGCAAGAAAGTATTATAGGGCACTTTATATATAAAACACCACTTGTATTTAATTATAATATTTATTTATATATTCATTTGCTAATACATTTAATTATGTTTCTTTTAAATACTGATAGCAGAAATTTATTTCTCAGCCTTGATATTTGCTAAACACATTGTGAATGCTAAACAGTTTAGAAATAGAATTATATAATAAGCCACTTTTCCCCAGATACCAAGACTGTGATATAACAATACTATAATTAATAAAATAATATAATTAGTTTTATTTTATCCTCTTGCTTGGTACTTTATTTTAATATAGACTAATATAATATAATTAAATAATTACAAATTTAAATAAAATAAAAAGTCACATCCTCTTGCTTGGTACTCTGATGTTTGGCTGTTGGTTCTGTAGACAGTTTTGTCCTAGCCAGGGGCTAGAAATGCCATGTTTAGAGAAACTGGCTCATTCACTGGTTTCTCATCTTTATGTTCCTTCCCTTTTAACAAGAGAATCCACTGAGGACAGAATCCTAGTGAGTGTGATTAAATACTTTATGAGCTCTTAAAGGTATGTCCTGAAACACCAGACCAGCCTGTCTGGGATATGCATGTCTCCTGAAGATCTGTGATTAGGACAGCTTGATTGACTTTTCTCTGCCCAATAATTCTTATTAATCCCCACACAAAGATGCTCAGCAGCAACCCACTTGAACCTGCCTGCCCCCCATAAAAGCTCTGTTTGCTTTTTTTCTACAATGGAACTCCCTGTAAGTTTTCTTCCACAGTAAAACTCTTTTCTAAGATACACTCTGTCTCCATGATTTTCATGCTTCAGTTTAGGAGACAAAGGACCTGGAAGCCACTGATATTAATAACTTTGGTGAACGTTAACATTTTGCCATCATAGTCCCAAAATTACGTTCAACTGAGAAAAGAAGTCTCCATCAAACTCCAGGAACTCCTCGCCTATCTCAGCACTGTTCTTCTGTTTTTAATAAGTGTGAAACATCAATACTTTAGGTAAACCCTTCGTTACATTGCTTAATAGTTTCCTTAACAGACTATTAGCACACGAAGTCATCCGGCAATATCAATGTTATTGTTCTTAATCAGTATAGTGAGAACAACTTGCATATTTTCAACACTTTCTAGATGCTTGAGAAATCTGTGAGTCAAATGTACCCCATTACTGTACATTATACTGTACTGTGCATTGACTGTAGAGGTCACTGTGTCCTGCTACTGGTCTAATGCAGGTATTGGTCTATTTTAGTGGTGACAAATCAATAAGTTGCTTGTATGTTCACAGTGCTCATTATCTTACAATTTTTTGTCACCTAAATTTTAGTAAACAAAATCAACAACACTTCTTACTGAAGCAAAAATAGTACAAATGAAGTACTTTTTCTTTCTTTCTTTCTTTCTTTCTTTCTTTCTTTCTTTCTTTCTTTCTTTCTTTTCTTTTTCTTTTTTTTGAGACAGGGTTTCTCTGTGTAGCTTTGTGCCTTTCCCAGAATGAAGTTTTGTGGGAAATTACTCCTGCATTTTTACCATTTAAATAAAACACCATATTGTGAAATGTCTTTCTGTATGCTGTGAATATGTGTTGCTCCATTGGTTGATAAATAAAGCTGTTTGGCCAATGGCAAGGCAGAATAAGTTTAGGCAGCACATTCAAACTGAGAATGGGGAAGAAGGGCGGAGTGAGGAATGATGCCAGCCCACCACCCAAGGAGCAACAAGATGCTAGCAGACTGGTAACACCACAGCCACCTGGCAACATAAAGATGAATAGAAATGGGTTAATTTAAGATGAAAGAGCTAACTAGCAAGAAGCCTGAGCCATAGGCCATACAGTTTGTAATTATAAAAGCCTCTGTGTGTTTACTTGGGACCAAGTGACTGTGGGACTGGGCAGGACACAAGGGAACTCCTGACTACAACACCAATTTAAATCTATACTTAAGGAGCAGTAAACAATTTTACTATGTTCTGTGCAGAGAAACTTTTGTTTCTCAATTATCTAAGGAAAATTTTTCCCTCTCCCTTTCACGTAATTTTGTCCTTTTGTCACATGTTGGTTTAAAACCAACAGTCAATCCTATCAATGCTGCTTTCTTTTTTCAGAACAAAGGTTGATTCTGTTCAGACTCCAAACAACTCCAGGGAAGAACAATAATAACTCAACCTGACTATTTTTAATTCAATTTTGAAGCACTTCTTCATATTTAGCTTAGGTAATAACACTTTTTCACAAAGCTATGAAAACATGAAATATTTTAAAAATGATGTGTGTGTGTTCATGTAGGCATGCACACCTGTGTGTACAGGGGCATATGAACATGTGTGCATATTTGTGTGGAGACCAGATGTTATTGTCAGACATCATCCTCAGTGTATTTTTACCTTATAACCAGTGTCACTCACTAAACCTAGAGCTCATGGGTTTATCTAGACCATCCAGCCAACGGGCTCCAAGGATCCCACTTCCCTGTGCCCCAAGCATGTAGAGTGCACATGCAGACTGCTGAGTTGGCTTTTTCTGTGTGTTCTTGGATCTGAACTCAGGTTCCCTTGTTCATGAGGCAAGGGCTTTACCAACTGAGCCAAGCAATTTGGATTTGAAACAAAGGGGCCAATTTTCTTTCCATGTGAAAATCATGTACATATTTTCTGGTTGTCTTAGTCTTTCCACTTAGTTGAAATAGGAGATAGTAAGCACAAGTGAGACAGATATAACAGGCCCAGACTTGGGACAGGCCTTCTCTCTTAATGTTTTTGGTCTTCAGAAATAGTCTCTGGGGAGGAGGAAATCAACTGCTTACAGCCTAGGAATTGAATTTCTGAGCAAAGTAACAGACATACTAGATTTCTTCCTGCTTTCCTCTAGAGACTCTGAAGTTTTCTAGGTAGTGGTTTCCCAGAGTTTCATGCTATAAAGGAGGAAGTCTATCTCAAGTAAACACACACACACACACACACACACACACACACACACACACACAAGAAAACAACAAGTACCTACTCTATATTATAAGAGAGCATAAGTAGTTTACATTATTAAAATAAATCTGCATTTATATATTTTAAGTAGCTCAGTACACATACACTGCTTAAGGTATATTTTTGGTGGGCTAAAGTATAATTTAGACATAGTCTAGATGACACATTAAGCAGAATACTAAGACTCAGTGGCTTTGGGCATAGGAAAATCCCACAACACAGAGAGTGATGACAAGGGAAAGTGCAGGAGGAAATAAGGAGAGACTCTTAGAGACAAGGTTGACCAGTTGACCAGTGACCAGTGAGGATGGAAGGGTAAGCCACTGCTGAGATTCCCTGTAAAGTATACTAGCTGGTAAACACAAAGACAATGGAAGGTTGATCTTTTAGGATGAAGATCCTGTCTCTTTCCAGATTGTCAGCTCTCTGGTAATAAAGTACAGCTGAAAGATTGAACTCCTGCCTTTGCTTATGCGCACTGGGTGACTGACAGCTTAAAGTCTGTTATTCTGGAACAGACTGACTGTTAAGAACTACATAAATTTAGAAAGCTGGAGTGTTGCAAATCTAGAGCCAAGTGGCATCAGGCTAACTTTAGTCCCCTTAACCTTTTATTGCTCACCTCTACCTGACCTAATATTCTTATAACTATTAGGTATAATGCTTTTGAAATCTCCTTTTGAAATCGGACATACCACTAGTTAAAAGTTAAAAATACTATCAGAAAGCATCTGAGACCTACAGCAAAGACATCTCTGCTTTAGTATAAGCCATCCACCAGACAGTTCCAATGATACATTTGAAAGATGCTTTGATTTTTTACCTTTCTTCTTATTCTGTAACTATAAAAACTTCATGAAACTGTTTCTGTCCTTGAACATGTTATTGGGGACAACCCGAATCTATGTTCCTGGGCCATGTTGAGTCAGATTCCAGTGTAATCTGTCTTTTACTCCCCTTGAGATAAGAACTATGATTTATATGGATACTGCTAAGAGTCCATATTGGCAAACCAGGTGATATTGAACACATCAAGATAACAACAATTAAAAAAAAAACTTTATCTATTATTTGGGCATGCAGCATGTCTATAATCCCAGAAATGAAATTGTGGTGGAGAGACAGAGGAAGGAGGATTTCTAGTTAAATGCTAGCTTGATCTACATTGTGAGAATCTGTCTAAAAAAAAAATCACAAAACAAACTACCTAATAAAGTGACTTTGTAGGACTGGAGATATGGCTCAGTAGTTGAGAACATGTCCAGTATTTTTAAGAGACTGAAGTTTCCCTAGTTCTCTAAGTTCCCTAAATTCTCATTGGTGAAAAAACATCAGAAATGAAAACAAAAAGACATATTTAATTTATTCTGGTGAAATAATCCATTTAACACAAAACATATCAGAATAGAAGCCCCCCTGAGCTCCTGCCATAACTGCACGACTTTGTGACCACTAATTAAACCAATCAGAACATAAGGGACAGATAGAGAGATAGGGATGCTTTTATAATCTGTATTGCAAAGACACACTTGTAAGTCACATTGCAGAAAGAAATCTGAAAACACCTATTCATAGCTTAGCATTAGTGTAAATACTACTAATAATTTGTTCTGAGTTAACACCTTCTTATTCCCCAGTGAAGATAGCTCTGGAGGAGTATAAGGTTGATGCTGGCAGACTCTAACTCCACTCAGTATTTCAAGAAATATCCGAGACAAGAAATCTTGAGGATGAGAAAAAGGGAAAGGAGTGATTAGAGGAGAACTGCAGATATGATATGTCTCTGAAAAGTTATTGACTATCTTACTGGAGGGCTGAGACTGAGTTTTGGAATGATTGACAGCCTTTGCCCCATCCTTGCCCCATAAAGCCTGTTGGCTGGAGATGAGAGGAAAAACAAGTCATCAGGATATTAATCAATGCACTGCCTTGTCAGGTCACTGGCTCTCTCACAAAAGCACAACTTAAAGATTCAACTTCAGCTTCTGCTCATTTGTATTTAGTTTCAGGCAGCACAAACACAACTATTTACTTATTTATTTTTAATTATGTTTGTGGGGGAGGGGGTACGTGCACATATGTGCAGGTGCTCACAGGTGCCAGAAGAGGGAATCTGATCCTGGAGCTCGAGTTACAGGTTCTGGTAAGCTGCCCAGCCCTGGTGCTGGGAACCAAACTCTGTTTCTCTGAAAGAGCTCTATGAGCTCTTGCACACGGAAATATCTCCGCAGGCTTCTTTGGCTCTCTTTTTTCCTCTGTTTCTTTTTCCTTCTTTTCTTTTCTTTTCTCTTTCTTTTTTTTTTTTTTTTTTTTGTTTTGTTTTGTTTTGATTCTTCCTTCCTTTCTGTGGTGGTTTGAATGAGAATGCCTCCCATAGGCTCATATACTTTAATGCTTAGTCACCAAGGAGTGGACTATTTGAGAAGGATTAGGAGGTGTGGATTTGTTGGAGTAGGCGTGGTTTTGCTTGAGATGCCACTGGGGGCGGCCTTTGAGATTTCAAAAGCCCATGCCAGGCACAGTGTCTTTCTCTTGATGGTATAACTCTCTCACCTACTTTTCTAGCACCATGCTCCCCCGCACCATGATGATAATAGACTAACTCCTTAAACTGTAAACAAGGCCCCAGTTAAATGTTGTCTTTTGTAAGAGTTTCCTTTGTCATGGTGTCTCTTCCTAGCATTAAAAGAGTAACAAAAATACTTTCTTTTTTCCTTTCTTTCACAGTGAATACAAAAGTGCACTAGGTCCAGAATGACATTGGGACCAAGAGCAAGTTTCCTGTTCAATATGTCAATATGCACTAAAGAGCAAAGTCTTCTGTTTTCCTCTGGTTCCTTCTGAAATAAAGTAGCTGTATACTATCTCTTTCAGTTCCTGAGAGGAATAGACACTAGTATTTTCTATCCCTTTTAGCTTGTTGCCTATACAAATTTGGTCACTTTCCAAAGAATTTCTGCCATCTTGCCCAGGCATCCCTGGTACATGACATTCTGTAACTGAGATTTTAGTGAAACAAAAACAAAATGTAGAAAAGAGCCTTTACAAAAATACAAGTGTCAGTAACATCTTTCTAGAACATGTAATATAAAAGAACTTTTAAATTTAACAATCTGTGTACAGGTTATTTGTTTATTGATTAATAGATTGACAGTATTTGCTGTAGCTCAAGCTAGTATTAAACTTGCTATATAACAAAATATGATTTTGATCTTTTGATCCTTCTGCCTCTACTTCTTAAGCACTATAGTCTCTTGTTTATATCACCATGCTCAGCATTACATGATGCCTGATATCTAACCCAGGCCTCTACATATGCCAGGCAAACAGTCTACCAAGGGAACACCTAGGTAATCTTGATGTACTGCATGGAAATTATTTGTATTTAACTCTTCTTAATAGGTTCATATTTTTATGTTGTTCTGTCTTATTATATTAAAAAAGAAAATAAAAGATATGAGAAGCAAGAAACAGGGACAAGTATGAGGATGCACTTTTGATAAGGAAGGTTTGAATGAGAAAAAATAAGAAAAGGCAGGATTTTTGTTTAATAAAATAAGGTTTTTCCTAAGAAAAGTGAGCAGATTATTCCACAATGGAAAAGGAAAATTGTTATCAAAGGGAAAGATCAAATATCATGGAAGGCCTAAATAAATCACAAAGGATTATGGGGGATAAATCTTAGGGTGTATGTAAGAAGATTGAAGATAATTAAAATCCCTAAGACTTCTCAGAAGTACTTATTTTTTTCAAACATCTTTTTGTTTAAGCTTTTGCTCTTGTATCTTTTTATTTGCTGATTTATTTGCTAAAATACAATGATTTTAAAGCATTGTAAATATTTTCTGTTGGCATGTTGTCAGAGTCCAGCTCCTCACTAGAGAGAGCCTGAACTATGGTTCTTTCAGATGCTAGGACATACGCTACAAGACAGACAAAATGAAACTAGAAAAGGAGACAGGTATGCTTGGTGGAAGAGCTACCATTCTCTTACAAACCTTGCTTGCATTTGATCCTAAAGGATTTTGGAGGATCACTAACTCCTGGACATCGGTCACCTATTTTCTGAAAGATCTCATCCTGGCAAAGGAGGGCAGTTAGGACCAACTCACTAGATAGTTAACAAGCAATGTCTTCAGGGAAAAATTAATTAAAAAAATATATATCTCAGTCAAGGGAGAAATTTGCAGAGTCAGAATGAAGTCATGCCTGGCATGGTGGGGTGCTGTGGAACAATCTTTGTACACTGTAAATATTTATTACTCTCATTGGTTAATGAAGAGCTGACTGGCCTCTAGCTGGGAAGGAAGAGATTGGGTGGGAGAGCCAGACTGGGAGGATACAAGGAAGAAGGAGGGCAGAATCTGAGGAGACACCATGAGACCCAAATCAAGCAGAATGGGAAGTAAGTACATGAGGTAAATGAGCCTTGGGGAAACATATAGGTTAATAGAAATGGGTTAATTTAAGTTATAAGAGCTAGTGAAAAAAAGCTTAAGCTACTGGCTAAGCATTTACAATTGATATTAAGACTTTGTGTGGTTATTTGGGGGAAATGGCTGGTGGGACAGAAAAGTCCACCCACAGTGGAGAATGTTTATAATTCCATGACTTGTGAGGTGGAAGCAAGACAGTCATGGGTCTGAGGTCTGCCTGGACTTCACAGTGACATGCTTTTACACAGTCACCAACATAAATAGGGTTGAGGTGTGATATAAGAAAGGTTCTTTTACCTGACACTGAATAAATGTCTTATAATCTTGGCTTCTACTTGCGTTCTGTTTATATTTGCTTAGGGCACAGTCATTTTCCAGGAATTTTCACATAAACTTAGAATATCATCATAAGTCCCTCAAGGCTGAGGTATAAAAACAAAACAAAGGGAATCCTAACTAATAATTTTTTGCAAGTAAACAACAGACAGGTGAAAGAAATACTTCAGCAGAGGCTGGGAGAGAAGATAGATTTGAAAACACAAACTAAGGTTTTCTCCGTCAGAGTCACTGAAATTCATTTAAAATAATTTGTTCACCAGTTCTTGTGAAATTCTGTTGGAATTTATTCACCCCAAATGCCATAAAAATTATATAATTTCCAAAATATCCTACCCATTAATTTTATTTTTTTAATTATAGGGATTAAGATAATATCATTTCTTCCTTCTCTTTGCTACCTCTAAATCTTCCCCCCATACCCTCTGTTGCTCTTTCAAGTTAATAACCTTGATTTCTTTAATTGTTGATAGATATATTCCTAAATATATTAACATTCCCTATAAAGTAACTTGTACAAATATAATTTCAGGGCTGACCACTTGGAATTGGATAACCAATTATTGTACTCGTTCCTGAAGAAAATTGTTTCTCCTGTTCTCAGAATTCCTAGTTGGCACTAATTCTTTGTGTAAGATTGTGTCCTCCTTGAAGAAAGATAAAACTAGTATTTGAGGAATCTTAATTGTTCATTCATTCACGCATCCATCAGTCAGGTCCTCAGAGAAGGGTTGTTTCCTGTCAGTTGTCAAGAATATATCTTCTCTAAATAACTCTGGTCAGTTAGTTTCAAATTGTTAACTAATACCTTGATACCTCTCAACAGGACAAATATTTATTATCTGGGAATCAAATAATCCATTCAAAGAGTAGATAATAAAGATTAAACCACTCTTAACTCTGTCATGATAGAATTAAACACAGTACATTGGAAATAAAATAGCACATTTAGTTTGAAACTATCATCTCTAAAAACTATAATTAGCTTCTGCAAAGCATGGAAGGAAAAAAAAACCAATTTTTTTAATTCATCCATTGGCTATGAACCTCATCATTGAATCGATTCCTTTCTTAATTCTCTAAAGAAACAAGTTGCTTATAAAGTGATATTTTCAAAATGCCCTACATTAGTTTTCAATGCACTATTCAAGACGGTCATATTCGCTGTATTCTGCACGAGCTGCCACATTGTAAGAATTTTAGCGTGTATATTTTTCCTGCTGGAGCCAGAACTTCTTATGCAAATTCAGCGTATATTTTTTCGGGTCTCGTAGTGTGATGGAGTCTTTACATGTCTCATCTCTAGTTGTTGCATTGCCATTTCAGGGTAGGTTGATTAATTTTCTCCGAAGTTTATGGATGTAGGAAACTGAATTTCATTGAGGTTAGGAACACACTTAGGTCATAAAGCTAGTGATGTCAGGGGAGGCTCCAGATGCATATGGTGCCAAATGGCCTCTGCTGTTGTCTGTAATCAGTTAAGTTTTTGGATTTTCCATTCTGTCATATGAAACTGGCAGTACTATGGCTCATAATTATAGCACATAATGCTTAATACATACATTAAAATATGAAGTATGTTCTAAGGCATGATATATTTTTGATATCTTGATATCAAAATAATTATGTGTTACAAATATTTAAATTACAAGTAGCCTTGGAAGTGACATATTGAGATTTAGAGAAGGTAAGTTCCTGAAAATCAAAGATCAAAATGTCAGTCCAGTTGGGTCTCATACTTCAGTTACTACCTGTGAATTCTGAACTCAACCTATCAACAGTATAAAGATGACGGGGAGAGAATGGTGAAAGCATTGAGAAGATTTGGGTTACTGTAATACTTCAGTAGCTCCCATGTTCGTTCCCTTTGAGCTTCTAAAATCTCATTCATAAAATGGAAATAAGGCTGTTTATGACATTGAAACTTGCCAATTATGTGCTATATACTATTTGCTTCATGATCAAATGAATGAATGAAGGGCCCAAGGCTTCAGGTCACGTGGTCACTCCTTCTGCCCAGATAGAATCATATATTTTACATATGGAAAACCTAAGAACACGATCACAGGGCTAGGCCTCCAGACACATACCTGAAAAGGGTCTGCACGTTCACAATGGTTTTAGCGTCTGCCATGTAGTCTTCCTCTGCACTCATGGTGCTCTCTTTGTCCACAACCACCATGTTGGCAGCAAATGTCACTCCACACCTGAGCAAGTCATCTAGGCTTTGATAAAAATCCACAGGGGCAGGGAGGAAAAAAAAAGGCGGCTTTAAATAAATCACAATACTGAAATTCATGTCAAAATTTACTTATTGGTAGGTTTATATATGTTGTCCTTATAGCTCAATTTATAAAGAAGACAGGTAGACACTAAGGAGAATTATAATGCAATATGATCTGGTGATATGTGATTCAGAATTCCTCAGATGCCAACTATTCCAAAGCACCCATGTTTGGAATCTGTTCTGAGTAATATTTACTATATATAAACAGTAAAATAGAAAGTATGATAATGATAACAATTCTTTATTGCAGTTAACGTTCTATTTCAAGGACACAACATGACAATTGGTTCAAGTTTCTAAGGAGATTTTTGTGACAGTGTAAGAGGGGCAAAGACTACTAATAGAGATAGTAAAGCTAATGTAGAAATATAAAGGTATATGATAAGTATTTTTATTTTTATTTTTATTTTATTTTTTTGAGACAGGGTTTCTCTGTGTAGCTTTGCGCCTTTCCTGGAACTCACTCTGTAGCCCAGGCTGGTCTCAAACTCACAGAGATCTGCCTGCCTCTGCCTCCCAAGTGCTGGGATTAAAGGTGTGTGCCACCACTGCCCTGGCTGTGATAAGTATTTTTAAATATCTATATTTATTTATGTAGGATCTATATACTACAGATTGTTTCTACACTACAAAGGTATATATATATATATATATATATATATATATATATATATATATATTATATATATATATACTAGAATAAGATTTGAACAAGGGATTGAATGGCCCAAGTTTCTTTGTCTGCATGGGGTGACTAGAAAAACTAAGGTACATGCACTTATTACCTATTCTAGTCAGTTTTCACTCCTATCCCTGTAAAATGTCTTGACTAACATTTTCCCAGTAAATTAAAGAAAAGGATGTCTACCATTGAGGCTGAAAAAGAGCAACTGTTTCACTGTCTTTGCTTTGTACAGACAAAGAAAAAAGAGAGAGAAAAAAAAAATCTAAAAACCAGGACAAAATGAAGTGAGACTAAACTTGACCCAGTACAAGGATGTAGTAGTTACAGGGTTCAGCGGGTTTTCAATAAGAAAACCAACCCAGACATCCCGATTCAAGATAGCAAAAATAAAATGTGAACAACTCCATTCACTACTCATACTTATTAAAGTTTCTAGACAGGTCTTTAAAGCACAGGATTGGTTCACATGGCCATATGCCTCACAGTGGTAGACATTACCAAGGCCTCAACCTAAGACCTCCAGGAATAATCCAGGGAAGAGGGGGGCACAAATACTGTGCTTAAATTTGGAGCAATTTTCTGTGACAGAGATTTTATAGCCAAAACTGTGGGGGGGGGGGAAGGAATTTTATTTCAAATAAATTCACCGTGAGCAAAGAGGCCAGAATCACAATAACCGATCAACACAATGATCTTCAAAACTAAATCCCTAGTATATTAGATTTAATTTAGATATATGGTATTCATTGTACTTTTTGAATCGCTTAAACTCTGTTTTAGAAAGCATCAGGGACTGGGGGCTCATGCCAGTGGTAATGTGGTTGTCATTGTGTGCAACTCCTTGGTTTAAGCTACAGCATCCCAGGAAAAGGTAGAAAAAGCTGTGGACCCTTGTGGAGAATATGATGATCACTAAGTCATCTCACTTCTAGCCACCTAGTCATTTCAAGTTATTTCCTCATATTTAATCCTTCAAAAGCTTTTTCTCCATCAGAATTCTCTATTAGAATTTTATAGAAAAAGGGGAACAGAAACTTGTAAGAAGTCAGTTTTACTGATTCAAAGCATAAACAATTTCACAAAACGGATGCTGATGCTAGACAAACACTTTTCTAAGTGAGCTGTTCCAAGCTTGTTGAATCTGCCTCCTCTCAGGTGCATCTGTTGATTCTATCTTTACAGTATTTCCTATTGTAGTTACTCAGGACCTTGAATTATTACTAAGTTGTGTATTAGATAATACTTATGCTTGGGATGGTTTTAGTGAAACATATAGAATCTTTATGCTCTTCAGGTTTTAATTTTTCTAATTAACATGATAGATTTTTCCAGTAGGCTATGAACTTATTTTTATGAGACCTGGCTTTCTTTCTCCTCTCTGCTACTTCTCTATTTTGTATCATTTCTTAAAGCATGGTTGCTTTACACAGTTCAGCCACCAGATGGCAGCCAATGAAAATCAATCTGAGAGAAACCCTAAAGTTGCTCTAACCTGGGATACCTTTTTCACCAACTCATGACTCAGTTTTTCTAAGGACTAGAGTGTGCAATTTGTAAGCGCAAGGAAGTATTCTTGTTCCAAATAGGATTTATTTTTCATGAAAATTTCAAATAAAGCAAACAAGAATTATACAGGGACATTCCATATATAATTCCCTCTCTCATATATACACGTGCATATAGATATGGTGACCCACCGTCAATACTGATTAATCTACAATTAATCAATCCTAGTTCATCTACTCCTTGGGAATTTAATTCTCTATGTTTCCTTTTTGATGACCATTAATATTTTACAGTATTATTTCATGTTGTTTATCTGGTGATAATTTACATTTTCTGATTAATGGTTTCACAATAGTGTTTATGTAGTTTTATATTTTAGGTTACTGAATTACATAATGACATGCATTACATAATATTTCAGTTAACAAATGAGATAATTATGAATTATGAAATAAAAATACATTGTCAAGACATTTTTACTATTTATATCCAAGTTATGGTAATGGTTTCATTGCATTGCAATGTGGAATTTTTAAAGTACTATTTGATGTCACTTTAGCAATAATATTACTGCAAAAAATGCTGCTTTTGCAAGAGCCACAAGACTGAAAGAGCTTTGCAAATGGTGTGCACCTGACCAGTTTGACATGCAGGAAGGTCTGTTGCAATTCTACAATGAATTACGGCTTAGGCAGTATGATAGGAGATGCACACCACAGGGACATGAGCTCTGCATGCATGGGTCACCATATTTACTGTATCAACACGACAAAGTACACTCATCATGCAGGAACAAGACACAGCACTTGACAGACCACAGGACACTACACTAGTCATGTGCCATAGACATTGTCACCTACTTGTCAATAGAGCCCACCATGTAGTAAACCATTGGAAACCAACAGATTGCATCCAGAAAATGCATATCTGGCCTATGTAGCAGATGGGTTACAAAATGAAACACAGTGTCACAACAGAGTCAGCACTGCTAGGGAAGGGAAGCAAGTTCATTTAGTTTGCATTTCCAAAACCAAAGACAAGATACATCCTAAATGGCTCTTCTGTTTAAGAATATCATTTGCACTTCTCATGAATCACATGATACACTAAGAACTGTGAGTTATAAATCAGAAACATTATGGTATAATTCTACAAAATCCTTAATTAAGACTTAATGTTCATCTATGAGTTCAGTTACCCAGGGCAGAAGAGGATTTGACAATGAAGAGCAAATGGTTTTTATTTTCTCAAATGACCTCAAGCACTACAAAAGCCTCTGAAGACTAATTAGTAATCTTGAGTATCAAAAAGAGCTTTGTCTAAAGAATATACCTAAGGAGGGCATGCTCCATATCTCAGTGTGTGTCAAGTATAAAGTTCATAGATGCATGGAAAAAATGTGTTATATAAAGTTACATTGACACTATTTCACCTTTAACTCTAATGTCTTACCCAATGTATATTGTTGGACAAAAGTTCATTATAACTGAAATCTTTATTTCTAAAAACAGCAAAAGAAAGAACCACAAACTCCAAGCTTAATTATTAGATTATTAGAAATCACTTAATAAGTTCCATCAACTTAATAGCTTTTAATTCATACATGTATTCACTCAGCATATACAGACCCAAACTTTATTTAATAATCGCTGAAATGTATTCTTTTATCTTTAAAACCTGCACTCGATTAATTTACAAGGTATGTAGAATTTTAAATGCATATACAAAATCATGAAAATGCAGTATGTTGTATTCTTCAGAAACACACACACACACACACACACACACACACACACACACACACACACTCACACACACACAAAGCACTGGGTGCACCCAGGAGGAGGACTTGGAGACTATGACAGAGAGGTAATAAATACTTTGTTTGTGGACAGATGAGTAGGAATTTGGCAAGTACAAGAGAGGAGGGAAATTCCGGGTCAAGGTAATAAGGGAGTACTTGCAATTTCCCAGGTACTGATCCCCGGTTGGATCAGTTCTTTTCCTAACTATTTTCTTCCCATAGATTTCCCTCCTATCTCTTTAAACTCTTAAGAAATAGAAAGTTCAATATGATAATATATTAACAAGACCTTCTAAATAATGATACTGCTAAGATTTTTGACTAAATTCTTACCACCATTGAATTTATTTATACAATTGAGTGGACCAGTACTTTTACATTGTTTTAATCTACATAATTCAGTTTTGAAAATGCTGAATTATTTAACCCATAAATTGTATTAGCTTTTTTGTAATCAAGTCTAGTTTATTTTACATATAACATCCACAGGCGCACCTTTAGATGGTTTTGGTGCATCAGTTTTTAAACAAGATTCCAAGCATCCACAGAGTAGATACTATTGTCAGCATTTAACCATCCTTAAAACTCTTGATATATATATATATATATATATATATATATATAATATATATATATATATATAAACATATATATATATATATATATATATGTTTGGGGGGAGTTGGGATAGAGTGTTTAATTCTGTTTCTAGACACTTTGTTGCTCCTCAACATTAGGAGGCAATGTTTTAAGAATCTCAATACACTTAACAATTTTAGAAGCATGTTTATGGACACAAGCACCAAAGACAGGGAAAGATCAAAGTTTGGGGTCTGAAATATATTTTTGCTTGTATTTTTTGGGCTAATTTTACATTACTAACCTTTTTGTTTCTGGCTTTTAAAGTACCATTCTTAATTATTAATTGTATATCTGTACATGTGTTATAATGATATCTATTGCAATCTGCCATTTTCTTTTAGGTTTAGATCATTTTAATTTCTTTACACTATCTCTTTGGGCAATTTTCCCCACTAGGTCTCTAGTCTATGCTTTTCTGAACTATTGTATAATTGAATCATTAAATTCAATAAGAGATTTGGCCCCCAACTGCATCAGGCCCCCTGAACGGGTGAGACAGTCATTTGGCTTGATCTGTTTGGGAGGCAGCCGTGTGTTGGTGCCGGGTCCTGGCTTGTTGCATGAGTTGGCTGTTTGAATCCTGGACATATGCAGGGACACTTGGCTCGGTCTGGAGGGGGGATGGTCTGGCTGGACTGAGTCTACCAGGTCGATCCGGTCTCGGGGAGACCTGATCTGGGAGGTGGGAATGGGGGTGGGATGGGGAGGGGGAGGGGGCGAGAGTGGGAGAACAGGGGAATCTGTGGCTATTATGTTGAACTAAATGATGTTGTAAAATAAATTTACTTAAAAAAAATTCAATAAGAGATTCAATTTTTCTGAGTAGTAAAGTGTACCTAGGTCATTGGGGGCAAATAAGTCTTTATGTTATAGCTGCCATCATGTGAGATATAAAATTCAAGATGAGACTTTCATAGATTTTTCTCTCTTCTTTGACTGGTAGAGATGGCAAACTTTAATTGTTAGAAGAAAGGCATTTTAAAGAAAACTCATGAATTTTGTTTATGATGCATTTACAACATATATTTAAAATTAGCTAGAAATTGTTCAAAATTCTTAGAACTTGCCTTAAATAGGGATCAAACTATTCATCTTCATGTGACTTCAGCTACATCAAGGGAAAATCAAGTATCCTAAACTTTGTAAATACATATTTTTGATGAAACATACCAACTTTAAAGACTTCTCTATGATTTAAAAGAAGCTATAAATATATAAAAAACAATTTTTCATTCATATTGTACTTTTTTGACTGTTCACTTATCTGTGTTGACAACAGTAGTTACTACAGCCAGCTAATTAATAATTGAATAACATATAATGGCCAATTTTTCTACTCATTGGGAGACAGTGAATTGGCAAGCATAACTTTACATTGAGAAGCATTATTATTGAGAAACTAAACAAGCACATAAAGCATTCATTACAAGTATGTCCCTTGTCTATATTTTATGGTATGTCCCCAAGGTACAATGAAAAGTTTAATATACAAGAAAATTATTAGTAAAACAGAATAAAAATGGGTGATATTTTTTTCTGGCTGCCAAATAGAGAAGCCTATCTGTTCTATCACAAGCAACACCAAAGAAACACGGTGAAAAGGATCAAATGACTTATCTATAAATTTCATAAAAATCTATCCATATACAAATAAATGAAAAACTTGTTATTTATACAAAATAGATAAACCAAGTTTTTTACACATAAAGAAATATTTTAGTTTTTTTTTTTTAGTCTAAAAGACAATAATAAAATAGTCAAGGAAATAGATGTAGATCAGAATAAATTCATAGACAAAAGCCAAACAAAAGAGACTAATTAACCAGTTATAAATAAAATAAAATGTCAAAAATTATACAAAGCAGCCAATGTTAATAAGTAGAACTAATACACACATTAGTTGATGGCAGCCCTAACTGTAGAGTCTATTAGGAACACTCTCAATATAAAGACTCACATCTTCATAAATTTCATACAACAACAGTTTGTATATTAAAACTCTAAGCAGCTCAACGTTGCCAGACAGTGAAAAGGTTCATAAATTTTACCAATTTGCAAAACTCAAGAGCACCTTTTCTATCAAATTCAATTAATACACACAATATTTCCACTTCAACTTCCAGGAAAGAAAGTAACACTTTTATGAGTGAAGTTTTATTTCATCAATATTTGACAACTATACTTTTAGGTAGTTGATTTATTTTTTAAATTGTTTGAAAAGGAGCCGTAGAGACAGCTCAGCAGTTAAGAATACTGCCCGCTCTAGCAGAGGACCTGGATAATTCCCAGCACCCGTATGGCAGCTCCCAACTCTAATTCCAGGGTCTCAAACCCCGACTTCTCCCTTTTGTAGGCTCCAGTCAGGCAAGCATTGCACAGAAATACATGCAGGCAAAACACTTGTACACCTATAATTTTTAAAAAATGTTAAGATTTGTTGCAAGTGCTTAAAATCAATGTGTATGTGTCCGTGTATGTGTGTGCATGTGGTGTGTGTTCGTGTGTGTGCATGTGTATTTGTTGCTAGTGTTCAAAGCTAGAGTCTCTCACATGCTAGGAAAGCATTCTTCCACTGAAATATATCTTCAGACTGTGTTTTCTTATCAATTGGGTTTTTACATAAGACCTTTCATTAATTTAAATAGTAATAATTTTAATAGGAGAAGAGCTGGAATGTGTGGGCTGTCATGTATGTCAGATCTTGTCCTAGTAAGCTACTTATATTGTCTAAGTCTGGGAATAATTTAGATTTTCAAATTAAAGAAAAAAATGAGATGAGGCCACAAGAATAAATATGATCCAGGCTGTTCTAGATGTTAAGCTTAGATCTCATCTTGTCTGCTTGAATCAAAAGCATACATTTCTATAGGATAAGGGTGGGTGATTTATCATATATTTTAGCAATAGTTTGTAAATTAGCTGAAGTGTTTAGGTACTATATGCAACAATGTTGGTTGATTTAATAAATATTCTGTGCAAAAATTAAGGGCACCAACATGGATCTGGAACATCTTTTTATTTTGGTTTTTCAAGAGAGGGTTTCTCTGTGTAGTCCTGGCTGTCCTTGAACTCACGTTGTAGACCAGGCTGGTCTCCTACTCAGAAAGATCTGCCTGCCTCTGCCTCCCAAGTTCTGGGATTAAGGGTGTGCACCACCACTGCCTGGCTACCCCATACCATGCTGAATGTGCCCAAATTTGTCTGATCTGTTACTGTTTTATCTAACTTTGGGTAATATATTCCAGCTTTGACTGCCTCCTAGATTCCAGATGGATGACCTTTAAGGTAGTGGCTATAATAAAAATATTTGGAATCTTTCCAACACCACATGCCAAGGAGAACTGATGAACTGTGGACAGGTCAGAGTTGTTCCATAGGGCTACAGAAAAAGATGATTTCAATATGCTAGGTTCTCATTTGATAACCATTGAAATGTGCAAGCTTTTCTATTTGGAAGTATTCTGAACATCTATTCCATACTATAATGTGTTGAGAGTATTAACTGGATTTACATTTTAATATTTCATATTTAGGGCACTTCTGTATTTTATATGGAATTAATTTTGTCTTTTTGATTAATTTATCTCCATAGTCATTCACTTAATATTAGTTTCACCATCGCTCATGTAAACTTGGTCAAATCCTCAAAATTAAATAATACTTGCCAAAGTATAAAGGATTATGATTGTAAAAGCTATTGGAGTTTGAATCTATTTTAGGGAGAAAAGCATCATTTTATGTAATTTTGTACAATAAATGGAGAACAGAAGCCATTTCAGAACAACAGGTATTTCATTGTTTCAAAGGGGAAGAAAAGAATGCATAGAGTTCCCGGGAGCATCAGTTCAGTTTGTGATTCCCCCTTCTTCATCAAAGGAACATAGATGAGTAAAAATGTTCGACATCACTTTTGAGACATACACAGGAAGGTCAAGGTTTTATATTATGTCCTTGGAATTTAGTAAATAAATTGAAATAATCATAATATTTAATGTATATTAATTAAATAGCCATGTTAAACTTAAAATTATGCTCAGCAGAAATCCACAAACAACAGCACCATGTGGAAATTTACAATCCAAACTGTCAACAATTGGTAAGGGTGATACATTTCCAATGGGTAAGTATCGGAAGTTAAGCTGAATTGTGGCCTATAAAACTAACTGAAAACAACGTATACTGTTCATAACAAAGCCAATGAGTTAGGTAAAATACAGAGGAAAGAACAATGCATCAGTTGTGGCAGAGCTGGTTCTAATTCTAGAATTGATCATGGGAACTTTATCTGAATGTCATTACATCTTTAGCTCTGCTTCATATCATTGACAACAAAAAAAGTTTATTCAAATGTTTCAGTTAAACACAAGCATTAAGACTCCCAGATCCCTGAGTACATCTCTCTGGTGCCATGATTTCTATGTAATATGAATATATACACATAAAAAAATTAAAATGTCAAATATGATGACTCATAATGAATACTCAACATTCACTACTATTACAAACTATGAGCAAGGAAAGCACATCAGCTTTCTAAATTAATCTCCATGGTTTCATACAGGGAAGATAGTCCTGAAAGGCCATATGCACACAGAAATAGTGACCTTAAAAAGAAATAGTGACCTGTCAATAATCCAGAGAAGGGAGTTTTCAGATGTTTTGTGTGATTAATCACCTTCAGGAAGTTAGGCTATACAAAGAACCACAGAACTGTATAACCCTGATGAATGAAGTGATACTCTAGGAACCAGAAATGTTAATGACTTTGTATTCAAAATCAAATAGTATGGGATGGTTGGGACCATGTTTGATACGATAATGAGAATAAGGGGGATAAATGGCTGAGTCAAGATTACTTCATAAGACTGGAGACAGAAAATGAGGAGTATACCTCTATTCCCTAAGAAGAACATCGCCCCTAAATTTGGAGAAAATTCATATTTTTAGGGAAGAGTGATGTATCAGAAACCCAAATTTTATATTGAAATAACATGAGGAAGAGGACAGATCAGACCACCGCCAGAGGATATTCTGAACACAGTCCCACTTCTTTCTTTTGAAGGTTCTTCCTTCTTTATTTCAATAACTGGGGGCTTTAAGTGAGTCAGTTTGACCTAGTCATTCAAAACGAGGACACTATGAAAGTCTGAAATGCCCATTTTAAATTCTGTTTGTAGTGTTATGAGGGCAACCTATAGAAAAACAACCACAAACTGAGCACTTTACTTAGTTAACTAAGTGTCTGTATTACCAACTTAGAGGCCTGGAAGCTTCCCTATGGAGAACTTCCAGAATTCAGGGAGGAGCTTGACAATCCTTTATTGTGAAGGCTAATCTACATGCTGATTGTCACGCTCCTGTTTTTGTTTTTGTTTTTTCCATATACTTTAATATCTTCTAACACTGTGCTTATGACAACCAATTTATTTATAGTTACAGTGAAGGGCACTGTAACTTTAAAATAAAATGACTTTGACCATTTTATTTAGGGACCTATGTACTCATCTGTAAGATTTTTTCAAAATGCTTAAGTGGTCATATTTAGCAGAGTAAGTCATCCTAAAATTTTCCAGACATACACAAGTGATACAGCACAACTTGTTCTTTGTTATTGTATGTGAACATTAGCATAAGTAAAACACACAATGATATTCCATGGTATAACACATAAAAGCAGATCAATTATTGCTTCTCTGATAATAAATGGTTAAAGAAAAAAACTGTACAATTTTGGCAGGTGTCTTCCAGGCTTGTTGTTTAAATAGAGGAAATTTGCGATAGGTATTTCAGTGGCTTCTTTCCACTGGTCCTATGAGTAGATGACCATTTGCATACTAATTTCAAATAAAAGTATCCATTGCAATGACATTTAAGTAGTACTGGTGAAACATGATCATGATCAATAATGTTTTGCACCATAGCATATACTCTATCTCCCAATGAATTCTGCACCATAATGTATCTGATTTAAAGTAGTATCAGTAAATTTAAGTAAATTATTTTAACGTACAGTAAAATTAAAAGTTCTGTCTGTTTGTGTATCTTAAAATATACTTACGGGTTATCCAATAGCAGAACTATGGGATTTAATTCTTTCTTTGGTCTATAATATGCCCTGAGAGGTACAATAAAATTATATAATCCATTCCCAGCTGTTTCAGCTGCAACTATAATTAGTTTATTTTTGAATCCATAGGCTTTTGCGTCCTCATAGTAGTTATGCTGGCAACTCTAGAGAAGAAAAATTATACAAAGAAATGCCATTTTTATACTCCAATAAAATTTGGTCAAAGAATTTAGGATATATGGTTATGTAAAATTGATCTAGCTAATTTTCTAACAGATTGGATCATAGTTACATTTGTCGTTGCCTAGTTCTCCAACCTGATGTAGGAAATAAACGTGTGATGAATAATGCAAAGGAGAGGGAAGTACACAACGTGATGCTGAGAGAGGACTGTGTGTACGGGCTGCATGGCAAGTTAAAAAGTTACAAGTTATTGTTGTATAGCCACTCAGTATCTGCTTTGCTGTAGCATAGGCATGGGATTTCCATTTCCAAAATATATTGATGCTATGATTAAAAAGCCTCAGGGATATTCCCATTCCTAGGTACCTAAATTCATGCAATTAAAAAAGAAAATAAAA
Source organism: Peromyscus leucopus (assembly GCF_004664715.2). Taxonomy (NCBI): domain Eukaryota; kingdom Metazoa; phylum Chordata; class Mammalia; order Rodentia; family Cricetidae; genus Peromyscus; species Peromyscus leucopus. The sequence goes on from NC_051076.1 coordinate 48,279,710, forward strand.
CAGAAAAGCAATACAAGAAGAAAAGTGAGCTGTTGAAGTGCATAGAAGGGCTAAAGTGTAAAAAGCAATACACAAGAAACAAAGCACAACTCTTGATCAGAACTCATCACAAGAGCTGCAGTGAGCACTAAGTTGTTGGAAAAACTGACTCAATTGCTGAGAGATCAGACTCAGAAGAAACTAATTAACATTACTAAATCAAGACTGTTTTCAAGCTAAATTATCTGTATACTTAGCAGCTTTGGTAGTTTTTCTTCATTATTATACACCTCTACACAAACTCCTTTTTATTTACCTGGATTGATATTAGTTAGTTCTCTGTGTGTTCCTTACCTATGAAGTATTCATGCCATTATTCTTTAATAAAATTATTTTTGAAATGGTGGAAATGAAGCACCATGTGTGAAAAATGATAGAAACAATTAAATCTATAAAGACTACAGATTTGGATATTATGAGAGTCACAAAATAATGTGCAATATGTTTAAAGAAATAAGAAAAAACACTTAAAGAATTAACAAAATCCTATTTAATATCCAAGACAGTTGTTTAAATGTGTTATATTTATTTTTATATATCCTTTCAAGCTGAGCAATGTAACCCAAAATTTAATACAGATCTGAAGTTACAGGTCAGTATTATAGCTCATTCTGAGCCTGTATGAAACACCAAGCTCAAATTCCAATAGTGAAAAAATTCAAATAATTTATCAACTGCAGAAACAGAGATGAAATATCATCCCAAATGGAAAATACAGGACAAAAAATAAAAGCTAGAAACTGAAATAGAAATCAGAAACCTTATTCAAATAAACATTAATTGAGGATTTTCTAGAAGTGACCAAGTCACAAAATGCCCAAAAGTCAGTGAACCCTAATCCAAATGAATAGTCAAAATTGCATAGTCCTATACATTATTATGAAAGCATAGAACAGCCAAGATTACAGGATATTAATCAGCCATGGAAAAAGAGTGATTAGCTGCAATGGATAGCAGTAGTCAGAAGGACAGAGGCATGGAAGAAAAAAACTATTGTAGAGTTGGAAACCAAGCAAACTATCCTTCCAGGATAAAGGTAAAAAGAAAGACATAATGAGAAACTTTGTGAACCACCTGATCTCACTTGCAGAAATTCCAACAGCTGAAAATGAGGCCATAGGAAAATGATATTAGGAAAGCAGGAGAAAAATATCTAAAGGAAGAAAACAGCAAAGGACATGGGCAACAAGTCTCCATAGGATGCAGGTTCCAAATTTTTTTAGTTCTGATATTCAAGATCTACAGCCAAACAAAGAAATAAACAGTGTCACTAAGAAAGGGGTTGGAGAACACTAATGGGTGAAGGCTTAGAACAAATAGAACTGCAAAACGATGAAATATCAAAAGGTAAGAGAACTATATGGCTTATGAAGACATGGAAGGGACACAGTCATTAAGAAAATCCAAGGAGACAATGAGAAGGTAATGGTGAAACAGCTTGGCCAGAACAGTCAATTGACACTGGGACAGAATGATAATGCCATCCCAATCCATACACTTCAAGACACAGTGGAGCCAACTGATTAATGCCATCCCATAATCCCAAAGTAAACTTCAATTTTCAGAGCAGACCCTATTATACCAGCCTGACATTACTCAAATATCCAATAATCTCCTCTATAGCCATGAATCAATAAAACTACACAATTTTCCTTTATTAATGGAGCAGAACACTGTTAATAAACTGCTTTTAAAGATCCTCTACTGGGCCCCTAATCCTCTTCTTCAAGAGCTGAGCCTTACAGCGAGAATTAGATCAATTGCTTGGTGATAATTCACTTTTACTCTTTTGGTTTCCTGATCCTCCTTGCCACCTCCATAACTATATATTTTTTAATAAGAAGTAGTGCCACCAATAATGAGTCCAGGCACCACGGTCCTTAAAATATATGCTAAGAATCTTATTGAAGGAAAACTTCCAAAGTACTGTACTTGCAAAGAACATGGCTCAGGAAAATGTAGCCGTGGAAGGAGTCAATGCAGGTGAATAACACTGTTGACATCCATTAATTTAGCAACACAAAAGAGTTGACCAGTAATATAAAATGCTTCAAAAATAAAAAAAGGACATCAAACTAATAAGGCCCTGAGAAATAGAATTCCCAATGAGAATGGAACTACATGGGATACTTAGGAGCAAGAGAACGATGCACTGGCCAACTTCAGATAGATAAAGTTTGGAGCTTTCAAATATTCTTGAGATATTCTTCAAGAGCAGCAACAGACAACATTTGTAACAAAGAAAACATCAAGAATATGAACAAAATGAATGGAAACCGGACTTAATAATTAACTGCCTTAACTTAAATATACTGACTAACATAACCCTTCTAAGAGCACTGTGGAGTTCATAGCATTAAAATTATGTTCATTTTACAGATGAGAGAGCTGAACTTTTATGTGTGAATTGATTTTCTTAAGTTGTACAGGCTTTGAAAGGTACTGGCATTATAATTTTAACCCCAAATAAAGAATAAATGAAGAAATCCTTGTTTAAGATTCAGGGCATGCTTGAATCTCTTTAGGGGGTGCAATGTTTCACTTTAACCTATTTCCTCATTACTCGGGAACATAAAATTAATGAAAAGGACAAAAATGTTCACATTCTCAGACTGTTCTGTTCTGAGGAAATTCTTTAAATCATTCAGGAAGGAAGAGAGAGAACTACATAAAAAATGTGGGAAGGAGATATGAGGCAGGACAGATCAGCTTCAGTCTACTCGTAAATGTACTTTTCTCATTTAGTCAAGAAATTATTTTTAAAATATAGATTTAATATACTACCTACCACAAATTACAATTAAATAATAACCAAAAAGTTTTTTTAAGAGTTTTGCGCCTCTGTCTTCAATTTTAAAAAACATAACTAAATTGGTTAATTAAGTATAAGGATAAAACATTTGTGTCATTTATTTTAGTGAGGATAAAAAATATAATTAACCATTATATAACCGAGTTTATATGTTAAGCAATACACTTTCAATGTATTTTAGTCAAATAATATAAAATTATTTAAATATGTTCAATAGCTCATGCTATAATTTTATTATTGGGGCAATCATGTCAATAGGAAATCATTACCTTGTCTAATCTTAAGCAGCAGAAAGGTACTTTTTCTTGAAGTAGATGACAAAAAGTAGGTGAACTTCCTATGTATGGAGAGTAAGGAGGGTAGCCCTTGGCATATCTGGAAAGCAATAGGAGATGTTAGTCCTGGAGGTGTCAAGGAAAGCCAGAACCCTCAGATGTGACCCTTATCTACTGCATGATCATATTAGAATCAGTAAAGCCATGCTTCCATCATATTATGAAAATCACACAGTTTAGGAAAAGTGAGGCAAATTATAATGAAATATGACTCATTATAAAGTTTTGAGACCTATAATTTTAAATAGCAAAAAAATATTTCCTGTCACATAAAATTATATGAGGTCTGAATTTTCCACTCATGAAATTAGCATCATTGGACCACAGTCATTAATACTCATGTTGAACTCACTAAAGGGGCATTTGTCTTTGATTCACCTAGAGAAATGAGTAACTGCAACAAGAAACATAAATACGTGACAGTTGTTCCTTTCTAGCAAACATTTCTCAATCCTCATCCTTGGAGACATAAACATGTATCCATAACAAATAGTAATATTATGCCTTACAAAGTATATTTAAAGCAAAATGCATTATAACATTTTGCTGTATCAATATTCATTAGCCATGCACACATAACTAAAGGAGAAAAAGTAAGTTAATTAGTCAAAAACAGGATTTTTTCCTGGAATTGTTCTTAAAATATTATCAAAGACATTTAGTTTGTTTACTGACTTTTAAAAACAGCCACCTGCACATTTTGGCTACACCAGTGTGGAACATGGAACTTCTAAAGGGCAGAAGCATAAATGTTAATTAGCAAATAAAAGGAAATTACTTGAAGCAATATTTTCTCATCCAAAAGGGAAGCTCTTGATTTGTGATAACTTTTCCTGAGACACCAATGAAGTTAAGACCTTGTTGAAAGTATTTTCTAGACACTATTTTTTGGGAGATTAAATTGTGCACATTTTATAAATTTAGAAGCTGTAATCATCATTGTTACTTTAATATTTCTTTGATTTTCTTATAAAACACTCTTTTTTACACTCCATGGTTTAGAAATCTAAAAAAAAAAGTTTCATTCACACTTTAAAACATCATTTCCTAGAAGGATGGTTGCCGGCAGGGATGGTTGCCCATTCTGCTGGTTTCCCCTCCTGTATTCTACAAATGTACTTGAGTATTTGGAAAACAGAATTCTTTAAGACAAGACTTTGTCTACAAGCACATTGACATTTTCTGAAACAAATACAAGTTGTGGATGAATTTAAAGTTATTTTTTTATGAGTTTCAATGACAGCTCAGTTTTAGTTCAATAAAATACCGAATGAATTTATATGAACTCTACTGTGAGATATGATTAGTGATGACTGGCCTGATACCATTAGTCCCAGTGACAATACTTGTAAGGACTAATGCTGTTGGTTGCTCAGCACAACACTTTTTCTCCATCATTTCAATTAGGCTTTGCATAATGCAATGAAGCGGCAATCACACATGATTTACAGATAAATTGAAGTCAGACTGCTTATTTGCAAACAAGGATTATAAGATGAATCTGGGATGGCAAATAAATCTTTTGAGAGAACAGGACAATATATAGACTCCTGTTCTTTCAGCTTTCCTATGACAATATAATGCAGAGGATAACACATGTAAACATCTAGGATAGGCTTAAATGTGATGACTATTATGCATATAGATAGAGAGTAGAAACTTAATAAAAGATGAATATGTCTTGCATTTGTAAATTTAAACTATGTCTAGCTTCCAAATTTAAAAAAAAAATGAATGCTAAAGGGTGAAATGAGAAAATACTGTATTTGAATATGTCATTGGATAAATTTTTGAACATCATGATGGTTAATCCTGCTTGTCATCTTGTCAGGCTTTAAAATAACCTAGGATATATATTTATAGATGAGGATGATTTCAATGAAGTCTAACTGATGTGGAAAGACCCACATCTTAGGTAGCGAGTCCTATACTTAACAAAAAGGAAGAATGTCGGTTGGGCACCAGCCTTCCACCCAGTCTCTCCCTTCTAACTGAGTGTGCAATGTAACAAGCCATCTTGTGCCACCAAGCATTCTCTGTCATGATCAAATGTAATCTCAAACTGTGATCCAAAATAAGCATTTCTGTCCTTAGGCTGCTTTTGATTTTGTCACAACAGTGAGTGAAGTCACTATTGCAAACTTCAAAATAGATGTGAATAAAGAAATTAAAGATAAAAGGGCAGAAGAATGAAATACAACTTTGAAAATACAATTTATATTATACAGAAACAAAATTATATATTTTTCCATTAAGTATAAAAGATAATTTAGAAAAAAAACAGACTGGAAGAATACATTGAAGGCAGAAAATTGATGTTTTATAGTACTCTGTGGTGAGAAAATGCTTAATAGAAGAATGTTTCAGTAGAACCATGGAGTGATGATTCTAGGTTATCCAGAAAGAAAAAAAAAATTATCCCCTTCCATAATTTCAAGGCTCTAAAAGACTTAAGTCCCACCACTAGATGAAGAGCAGTAGGCAACTAATGACATGAGAATGAGTCTTCTCCAAGAATGAACCACCCGATGGGTCAGTCATAAGTACATAGATTTATAAACAACTCTAAGTAAAATCCACAGAATGCTTATATATGTGTGTGTATATATATGTATATATATATATATATATATATAATGTTTATATATGTAAAAATAATTATTAATGAAGAGGTCATAACTTTGAGAGGGAAATGCGAGTGCATGGGTGGAGTTGGAGGATGAAGGAAATGGAAATTGTGTAAATAATGTATCTATGTAGGATATTCTCAAAAAGTTAAATTAAAAAGTGTCAGCAACCCTCCCCCCAAAACACCAAAAAATTCCTTAGAAAAATCAAACCTACTCTAAATTTGAAGAAGTTTCTTCATCTGGTGTAGTTTCATCTTCTGATTGGTCACTTAGAAGATCACATGTCTGAATTGATGATGAATCTGCAACCTCTAAAACAGGAGCAATACTAGGTCTTCTTAATTCTTTGCTTCCTTCTGAAGGAAGAGCTAGGGTAGGGCCACTTGCTGCCCTACAGCTTGTGTCTTGCAAGTCTATAGCCACAGTACCTAAAACAATAAACATGAAAATCCATTAGGATGTTTCTAATACCTGTGACATAAGTATTACTTGGTGGTGAAATTGAATGTGTGTGTGTGTGTGTGTGTGTGTGTGTGTCTGTCTGTCTGTCTGTCTGTCTCTGACTAGTCTCTCTTGAATCTCAATATAATTTGGTTCTTTTTCAGATAAACATTTCACTGGGTAAGAAATCTTGTACGTATAAATGTATAAATGTATATCATAACTTATATTTGGGGTCAGCCAGACACAGTAAAACACCTTTAATCCCAGCAGTCAGGAGGCATATGCATGTTGATATCTGTGAGTTCAAGGGCAACTTTATCCACCTAGTGAGTTTCAAAGCTACCCAAAAAGACTCTGCCTCACAAAAATTATTTGTTACCAATGTAGTTTCAGGTGATGTGAGTTTGTATCCAAGTGTGCAGATATGAGAGGCAGTGAGGCCTGTAAGAGACTTGGTCTCTTGTGAAGTCCTGATGGAGGTCCAACAATGAGTCATTTCAGTGTATGAGCAAAATATAATGATGGTGGTTACTAAAAACTACACCAGAGGAGAGCTGGTAAGACAACTCTGTTGGGAAAGGAGGTAGGTTTTCTAGGAAGAATGAAATATTTTTGTTGTGTTTTGTTTTGGTTTGGGTTTTAAGGCATTTACACTTTATAAAATCAATTTATTGATGCAAAGGAAAGCTATCTGGTATGCTGTTATCTTAAAGTTGTAGAAATGAGTGCATATCTACTACATTTACCCCTATAGATGATCATGCAGTCTTCTAGTACTTCAGAACAAGAAAAAGATATGGCATCTCAGGATTCTTTTCAGGACTGTGTCAAAAACAAATTGAGACACTCCTCCCCATCAACATATACACTCATTAAACTCTCTCTTAGTTTCAATTAGAAGATAATACATATATCTTTCTTCACAGAAAACTGCTCCAACATTGTGTGTTAAATACTTTTTCACTTTCAAAGACATATTTACATAATCTTCTTGCCAATAGATCTGACTGTACATCACCTCCAAATACCTAGTTACTATCTTTCATACCACAGGTAACATATTGACAGAAGCATGCTATATTTTGTCTGTTGTCAGGTATCCTGCCAATACTGATATCTGCCAGTAGTTTGGGTCCAGAGAAAGAGCATGAGAAATTTGTAATCCTTCAGGGATATCTGAAAAAGCAGTTAGATCTACAAAAAACAAGACTTTCTTACAACATCTTTTTCTCTCACAAATGCTTTGTTCATTCTGAGGTCTTCTGCTCTACTCTAAAGAGGTCACCTGTGGTTTCAAGGTGGGAAAACTCTTTATTTTTGTCACTGACCATTTCCTTTATCTTTTGTGAAAATCCATTTTTGGATCATAGGTCTTCAGACTATAGTATCTAATGTATTTAATTTATTCATCAACTTTATTCTATTCTATTGTTTCTAGATGAATCTCATGTTATGTTTAATAGTTGGCTAACGTTTCCACAAAAACATGGAATAAACTAGATACCATGGCAAGGATTAATTTTTCATAGTTCTGAAGGATAAAATTTCAGAATAAAGGTCTTCATATTGTTGTGATTTTTTTCCTGAGGATGCTGAGGGATATCTCTGTTCCAGGTATCATTCTGGGGTTGATGATTGACATCATCTCCATCATATTTTCACATCAGATTCCTGTGTGTGTGTCTATGATGTATTTAATCTTTCTGTCAGTTCACTAGTCACATGTAAATAATATTAACTCTAGTGATCCCATTTTAATTTAATTTCTAAAAAAAACCTCCTATCTCCAATAAGGTTATATACTAGGGCACTGGGTTTTCAGGGTATGTGTTTGGGATGATAGTCACACATTTCACATAACACTATTCCTGTCGTGTTGTGGAATATTATTTTAAGATGTGTTACATTTGCTTATGCTGTGGAACAATGTTTAATGGTGCAAAGATGTGTTGTATTCTTTTATGTGGCAGCTGTTTAACTCTGTGAAGCTGTGTGATTTTGCCTGTCTACAACACCTGATTGGCCTAATAAAGAGCTGAATGACCAATAGCAAGGCAGGAGAAAGGATAGGCGGGGCTAACAGGCAGAGAGAGTAAATAAGAGAAATCTAGGAAGAAAATCCGGAAGTAAGAAAAGAAGGAGAGGAGGACATCAGGGGCCAGCCACCAAGCTGCAGAGCCAGCAACGGAGTAAGGAAGAAAGGTATATAGAAGAAATAAAGATAAAAGCCGAGAGGCAAAAGGTAGATGGAATACTTTAAGAAAAGCTGGCTAGAAAAAAGCCACGCTAAGGCTGGGCATTTATAAGACAAAATAAGCCTCATGTAATTTATTTGGGATCTGGGTGGTGGGCATCCTTAGAGACAAAGAGCAAAGAGCCAAAAGAGTAAAAAGAAAAAAAAATCCAGGATTTTAAAATTACAGATCAATAAATTTCCTACAACTGTATCTCTGACTTTCTTGAGGTAACTGAGGTTTATCTGTCATCTTATTTGGAACCTTTCTTTTCTCCTCTTTCTTAACTTTTTAATTTTTTTGTGTGCATACATGTGTATGAATATGTGTGCATATTTGTATGTGTACAGGCACACAGTATATGTGGGTGCACTAACAAGTATATAAACATATGTGGAGGCCAGATTTCAAAATTATTGTTCCTCGGGAGTCTCTATCTTGCTTTTGGGGATAGGGTCCCCCACTTGGTTAAGCTCAACAATAAGGGTGAGCTCTCTGGACTGTGACTCTGGGGATTTACTTGCCTCTGCCTCTTCAGCACTGAGACTACAAGTCTGTGTTAGCATGTTCAGCTCTTTCATGTAGATTCTCAAGATAAAAATCAAGTTCTCATATTTGCAAAGCAAGCATTTTATCCACTTCTCACAATCTCTCAGCCCTTTGCTTCCATTTAGATGTCAATACAACTAATGACAATGTTTACTGCATTTGTTCTACACATTCAGCCTGTGACTGGCACTGTTTTGTGACTTTCTGTTATCAGTCTTAACCATAGCCATGAATTGAACCCACTGTAAATTCAATTCAGTTCTATGACTGCAGATTGGGGTGAAGACAGATATAAGGGGCATGCAATTTGAAACCACATCTGAAGACAACCATTTTGAGAAATTTGCAGGGGAATAAAATCATGAAGCTCAACAGGCTTATGTATTGTATTGGGTATGTATGGAAGGGTGGAGAAATAGCAGTGATTTTATGGGAAGGATAGTGTTAAGAATAATAAAGATGAATCCAATTCAAGTTAAATACCCCAAAGAGAAAAGAAAGAGGGCTTACTGAACAGTGAAAACAATGAATACATAAAGGGAATGGCATATATTCCTTAATACAAGGAATTTTACACTTATAGGTTTGTGGGTGGTTTAGTGGAAAACTTGAATGAATTTCATTTTAACTGGATGTTTATTATTTCATTTTTTGTGTCATAAATGCCAAAATAAATGATGAGGGTAAGATGGAGTAAGTTTTGAAAGTACAGAAAACATTGGAAATACTCCCAACTAACTATTATACAGAATATTAAAAAGAAAAACATACAAGGCAAGCACTTAAAATCAGAAACAGAAAGTAATTATTGAATACTTTTTTTGGTAATCTTGCATTGTTCTTACATCAACAGTATAGAATTTTTATCTATATTATGTAATCATACATGGTTTATAATATACAGAAACAAGTTTTGAACCTGACTATGAATATCTAGTAATAGAGATGTGTATTTCTATTAAAAAACAAGCAAACAAACAAAAAAAAAAACACTAAAGGTAATTCCAGCGAGTATGTACTGACCCATGCTGGCAATGATGCTGTGGACAGGTAATCTGGAAGGCCCATGATAAAATGACCTTGACACATTGCTTTTTCTCTGCTGGTCTTGGTTCTTAAATGCTGAATTTTCTTCTTTGGTAATATTAATATAAAAACATATATCTGAAGCATTCATAATGTATCGAGGACCTGGATTCAGCAAAATGTTTTTATTATCCTCCCTCCTAACACCAATCAAGCAGACACCAAACCTTAATTTAAAAGAAGAATATAAGAGTTTAAGAATTACAATTTGGAAAAGATTTAACTTTTTGTTCTTTTAATTGCTTACATTTGTAAGAAAGTTGATCTACTATAAGCAAACAGAACAAAATAAGAGCATCGAATAATAAAATTAGGAAGCTTGAGAGGATTGTAACATTTGATAATCTAATTTTCAAAGGAAAAATCAATTAAATTTAATTTGTCATAAGCATTATGCCATATATATATATATGTATATATATATATATAATATATATATATATATATATATATATATGAATGACAAAGTGTAGGACAATGTAAAATATTAGACTGCTGGTCATACAGTAGTGGTAATAGTGTTTTATATTTTTAAGATAACTACTAATGTCAAAATTATGAACAATATTTCTTTTTTTTAATTTTTTTTTTAATTTTTGAGACAGGGTTTCTCTGTGTAACAGTCCTGGCTGTCCTGGAACTCACTTTGTAGACCAAGCTAGCCTTGAACTCAACTCACAGAGATTCACCTGCCTCTGCCTCCCAATTCTGGGATTAAAGGCATGTATTACCACCACCTGGCTGAACAATATTTCTTACCTTGCTCAAAATGTTTATAATCTATTGGCATAAGGGAGACTTTCATGAAATGTCATGTGAAAAGAAATGATGAGTCTGAATCACCCTTGCTGTGACTTCTACCACTTCTCATACATTCAGCTTTAGAAAGAAACATTTAAAATAGTCCTCAATGGTTGTACATGTTCAGTAGGAGAAATTAAAAATGTTGAGAGTAATATTGTATTAAAATATTTCTTATTGCTCTTTGGTAATGTTCTTTTTTATAATTTATATATTTTTATTTTATGTGCTTTGGCATTTTGTATGTCTGTGTGAGGGTGTCAGATCTTGGAGCTATGGACATTTGTGAGTGGCCATGTGGGTGCTGGAATTGAACCTGGGTCCTCTGGAAGAGCAGTCATTGCTCTTAACTCATGAGCCATCTCTCCAGCCCCCCCTTTAGTAATGTTCTAACTTTCAAAATTCATCTTAAACCCACACAGAGTAAGTGAGTAAGTCAAATTTAAAATGGATTTAGTAGTAAAGTATGTATAAGTAGAATCATTGAGAATAAAATTTGTGTACACTATGTATTAATTAAATGGAATATATTGTTATAAAGTGTACAAAGAGATTCCACTTAAATACTTTTACATAGATAATTTTTGATAATCATTTTTATTACTTAAGAAATTAATTTTGTCCAAAAAGGAGAAGAAAAAAATTCCCCTGGCTAAACTAGAATGTATAATTCCTTTTGGACAATGAAAGGGCTATAAACAAATTAATGTTTATTTATTTTTTAGATTATTATGTGTTATTTCAGAAGTGAAAGTGGAAAATAAGTAACCAAGGTTATGTTTGTCCACATAGTGAGTTTGAAGCTAGCTTAAGATACATGATACCCAGACTCAAAAGACCAAAGGAAGAAAATGTGATTTTTTTCTTTCTCCTTTTGTTCTGTTATTTTCAAGTGTTTCTGTTATTATAAGTATAAATAAAACTAAACATCACTTTACATTTGATTTATGTAACAAGATTCATTGTTGTAAGGTTATTAATTCATAATTGGCTAGGATATTATGAAGAGCACAGATGTGGTAGAATATTCCTTACATATTTTCCTCCTGGTAAACTAAACTTATAGGTACTACAAATTTTATAGTTAAATTAGAATAAAACCAATGCTAAAAGTTAAAACACTTGAAATTCATGAGCACCAATATGGACAGCACTTTGGAAAACTGATTGAAACTGGTCTGATTGACTGGTTGATGAAATTCTCCACTGGAAGCAGAAACATACTTTTTGTGTGCATGGAAAGAGGCATAGGTAAAACTCTTCCCTTCATATTCTGCAAAAAATGTACTTTCTTCCAAAACGATGTGATAGACTTCATTTCCTGAGCACCTCCCGTACATCTTCTGCCACTGTTCTGGAGACTGTTGCCCTTCTCTGCAACGTAAGCACACACACATACACGCAGAGGAAAAGACAGTGAATTTGGGTAAATGACAGCAGAGGTCAGACAGCCCATCCCAAAAGCTAAGGACTAGCCAACACAAGTAGAGGGGTTGCGCTCGTGGGCCTCTGAGTTCCAAATGATGGCATTACATTACATGAAATTCAGCACCACATATAACATGAAAACTTGATGAATAGTGTGTTGGTAGAAAGTGGACTTTGAGCCGGGCGGTGGGCACGCTTAATCCAGCACTCGGAGGCAGAGCGGATCTCTGTGAGTCGAGGCAGCTGGCTACAATGAGTTCCAGAAAGCACAAAGCTAACAAAGAAATGTCGAAAACAAAAAAACAAAAAAACAAAAAAACCCAAAAAAAAAAAAAAAGAAAATGGACTTTGACAAGGCTCAATGTTTGAAGTATTTGCTCTGGCCATGGCTTCATGAACTCAAGCATTTGATTTCCTCCCTGTTTGTGGAAAGGCTACTTCCATGTCCAATGTGCAGAATTTGTTTCATTGTCTTTGTCATACAGCTAAATTTACCTTACAACACAGATTGACGCTTACAGATACCTAATTTACTTCGTGTTTAAAATTGTGTTTCTCAGGACATCAATTTGAGTTTGCAAAAGTATATAATGTTAACTTTTGTCCATTTAGTAGCTGAGGCTCCTCCAAGCTGTGCATGCCTCAAAAAGGACAAATATTTGTGAAATACACTTTTGCATAAGGGTTCTAGGAATAGATTTGATATTTATACCCCTTCAAAATGCATGTGTTGCTTCCATTCATGTGGTAGCATTTGTGCTTAAGGCCTTTGGGGGTAGGTAGGCAATAAGAGTTAAACACCAGAGTGGTTTAGAGTCATCATCAGTTCTGAAGAGCTAGCCTCCTCTTCCAGGTCCTGTGCTCATTGCATGAGTTGGCTGTTTGAAACCTGGGGCTTATGCAGGGACGCTTGGCTCAGTCTGGGAGGAGGGGACTGGACCTGCCTGGACTGAGTCTACCAAGTTGATCTCAGTCCTCGGGGGAGGCTTTGCCCTGGAGGAAGTGGGAATGGGGGGTGGGCTGGGAAGAGGGGGAGGGGGATAGGAGGGGGAAGAACAAGGGAATCCGTGGCTGATACGTAGAACTGAATGGTATTGTAAAATAAAATCAAAGGAAAAAAAAATAGAAGTATGTTTTCTCTGTCCCTCCGAATAGTAAAGATTTGATTATACTATTCTCATATCTATCAAATTGTTTCCTAAAATATCTCTTTCCCAAACAAAATAGCAACTCTCATTTGGAAGAATAAAATTGCATGTATATATGCTAAATATGCTTATGATTATAGGAAATACTCTTATAGGCCTACATTACTTGCTTCACTGAGTTTTTATTTTTGATTAGTGTAGAGTGAACAACAATGTGGTTCAAATATATTTCTTGTTAGCTAATTCTGCCAGCAATTATAAATAATACATTGTCTTTTTACTGATTAAGAGACATGTCTTGTGTCCATCCCCAGACCTTTCACAGTGGTTCATGGTATGATCGTCTTACCATTTTTATGTCTTACTGTTGCCTTGTTTCTAACAATTCTTTAGATTGTTTATAGAGTTATTGTTTAATTACAATAAATGAAACAATTATGTACTGTAAAAAAAAGAATGCAGACCAGAGTCCTCATATGCCAGAATCTAAATTTTAGACTTTTAAACTCCTGAAATGTCAAAAATAAAGCTTGCTTGTGTATAAATTACTCACTCTTTGACAACTTGTAATAACAATTAAAAATTGACTAAGAGGGCTGTTGAATGTACTTTAAAAGAAGATATGTACATCAAGAAAACGTGGAGTTTCTTTAGCTCTAGAATATTCTGCCTAGTTCTGTGGCTTTGGAAATTCAATTCATATGAAAATCATAAAAGTCCCATAGCAGATTTCCCCATTTGCTTCAGTACATTTAAGATTAAATCAGATTAAAGATTATGGACTCTAACAGCAAAATCAGTACAAGTTGAATGAAAAAATATCTACATTTAATCTCTATAAATTCTTAAAGGAAAAAAGGAAATGATGAGCAGGGCGTTGGTGGCGCACGCCTTTAATCCAGCACTCGGGAGGCAGAGCCAGGCGGATATCTGTGAGTTCGAGGCCAGCCTGGCTACAAGTGAGCTCCAGAAAGCGCAAAGCTACACAGAAAACCTGTCTCGAAAAAAAAAAAAAAAAAAAAAAAAAAAAAAAAAAATGAACTTATAATAATTAGTATTCAAGGAACCAATTTAAAGTCAGAGTATGACTTGAAGGGATTATTTAAGAAATGAACTCATCAACATTTTCAAAGTGTCAATTAGCAACAAATACATAAAGGTAGAGGTCCCATCTTCTTTATACCTTTATGAGTGTCTTAAAGTGTCAAAATCTTGGGCTCTGTAGTCTAATTACCAGATTTGAATGGCAATTCTGCAAACTTCAGAATTTGACTTTCTATTTATTTGAAATTATCCTTTTGTGAAAAACAGCATTAACTTTATTGTATCAGATAGAATGATGTAAGCTAAATATAGCACTAAGTTGATATAAAGATAAAAATACTCAGAAAATGTTGATTTTTTTTTGGTGGGGGTTTGTAACAACTTCTTTTCTTCCAATTTTTATGCTTACTTTAAATGTATTTGCCAATGTATTTGCAGTCACAGTTAAAAAATATGTGTTTCTTAATGTTAAAGCATCTTTTTAGAAATAATTTGGAAAAGACACATTTGCCTGTTGATTGCATGTGTTACTTCTAACTACTGCTTCCTAAACATTATGGTTTGAATCTCAGCTGTTCCCTTCAGATTCATGTTTGAAACAGTTCATCCCTAGCATATGGGACCCATTTGACATTTGTAGAGGCTTAGGGTTGTGAAGCCTGGCTGGCAAATGGGTTATTAGGTAGTGGCCTTTGGAGGCTATTGCTACCTGTAGGTCAGGTCTAGCCATCCCTGCTTACTGCTCCACCAATTTATCAGAAGCCTCTGTTTCATGCTACCATTGCACAAATGAGCTGCTCTGTGGACATACTGAAATTACTCAGAACCCATGAGTGAAAACAAGTCTTTTTGACCCTTTAAGCTGTATCTCTCAAATCTATTAAGACTGATGATTCTTTGTGGGGAAAAAAATTTCTTTTTGGCAAAAATCAAAGCCTACTGAAGGTCCGGCAATGTTAGAGAACATGCTGGCAATTCGTCAGGGTTTATCTGAGATACAAAATGATCATAGGGTCTGAAAGTTGTCATGCAAATGTATTAAAATCCCTTTAGGAGAATCATAAATCTAATTCAGAAGGTGAAATGGTAACATAATATGGAACTGAGGAAGAGAGCAAAAGCTATAAAATTCAGTCTATTCAGAAAATCTTCCTCTATTATGTGCTTCTCATCGTGCTACTTTATAACCTTATTCCCCCTCTCAAGAAACGTCACATCATTGGGAATCCTTTTCATGACTTCCCTAAAAGAAGCAACCAAGAACATTTACTTTTCACTAATTGTAAAGATATAAATTTTTCTTCATGAAACTCGGGCTGTTTTTCTGAAAGAAGATGTGGAAATTTCATCAAATACTGATAATATACAGTCTCACAAAACAGTGATTATGTGCAAAGATGGTTTTAGATTCAATGTTACGGTAATTTAACAAAACGGAGAGGGTAGTTAGGGTCTACTAAGAATATACCTTAGTAGTGAGTTTTGTGGAGAAAAAATAATGTGAAAAGGAGACTAAGTTTTCAGAACGTAATTTTAATGTAAGTACAATGACCCAGGAATTCCATACTGAGAGACCAGGGGTTAAAGCAAATGTGAATGAAGAAGATTCGCTGTGGCTGTCTGGAAAAAGAGCAGGCAAGACAGCAAAAGCCACAGCAACAGGTGCTTCCCCTAAACACAGGAATGCCCAGTATGCCCAACAAGAGCAAAGAAGCCAATTAGTTTGAGTTGTTGGAGAAAGATAAGAAGTGAGGGCTGACTCAGATGGGTGCCCTTGCACAAACTTATCATTCAACAGATGTAACAATTACTTGAAATGACTAGGCAGCCACTGGGGATTTTAAATAAGTGCAAAGGTATGCACTTACATTTTACAAAAGTTTCTCTTATCATTGTACTAAGAATAGCTCGAAGAAGAGCAAAGACAAAAGAGGCTATTTGCTAGACCCAGCAAGTAATGATGGCTACCACCCGTGGTTCCTTTGAGCTAACAACTGGTTTGTCCTTTTCTCCATCAATGTTTAAATTTTTAAACAAGTCCTAACTCATCTTTGCCTCCAGTATTGGTCCTACACATTCTCTGTGTTGTAATAAAGATGAAGGAGCATGTGAAGTTTCTCAATGCAAGGGAATGATATTGGGAAAGATGGAAATGTGAATTACCATTATACAGAGTATACACGATTAAATTGCAAGAATGCACTCCATTAGATAAGTACAAACCTTCTATTTTTAAAAGACTGAAAAATTAAATTTCAAAGCCCCAGATCATTTTTTTTGTAATTGTCTTGTGAAAAAGTCTATGAGGTTGAAAATTGTGATCACTGTTACCTTTGAGGGGTCACAGCATCATGCCTCCTCCTCTCCACTCCAGCCAAGAGTAGTATTAAATTTCTGCTGATCATTTACTCTGTCTAAAACCTGAGTATTTTCGTAACAAAACTCCATTTTCCAGCTAAGGCTCCTCCATATAGACCTTCTGCTCAAGTCAGCTTTGTAGTAGTAATTTCACTTCTCCTTTCATAACACTATGATAGAAATTATGTTATTGTTTTACTCAATAAAAAGCCCTCAGGAGGAACTGATAATGTCACTTCACTACTGTGTTCCCAAGATGTGACCTCCATTTAACTCAGAGTAAATTCTGCTTTTAAAATTTGTGGGGTTTTTTGTTTTTTGTGTTTGTTTGTTTTTGTGAGAGGGGATAGATATGAGTTGATATCATTCTTCTTCATTGGGTGAAGATACAGATTTTCCTCTGGTATATTTTTTTGATGGCCATACATGCTTATGTTTGGGTTTTCAATTTTGTTCCTCTGGTCTATATGTCTTTTTTCGCCCAAATACTATTTTGTTAATTTGTCTGGTTTTTTGTTTGTTGTTTGTTTTTGTTGTTATTGTTTGACAGTTTTTTTGTTTGTTTTGTTGTTTTGTTTTTTTCTTAATATAGAGTTTCTCTGTGCAGACCTGACTGTCCTGGAACTCACTCTGTAGCCCAGGCTGTCCTCAAACTCACAGAGACCCACCTGCCTCTGCCTCCCAAGTGCTGGAATTAAAGGTGTGCATCACCAACATCTGGCTACCATGCTGGTTTTATGACTGGCTCTGTAATGTTCTTGAGGTCTGAAATAGTAATTCCACCAGCATTGGCTCAGTATTGCTTTTTCTTTTTTGATTCTTTTGTGATTCCATATGAGCTTTAGGATTTCTTTTCCTATTTCAATGAGAAGCTAGGTAGATATTTTGATTGGAATTGCATTGAATCTATAACTAGATTTTGAGAGAATGGTCCTTTCGCCAAAATTATTTTGAAAAAACCATGAGCATGGTATTATATTTTCATTTTTTAGTGTCTTTATATTTTTTCTCAGATTCTTAAATTTTCATTGTATAAGTCTTTCACCTCTTGGTTGGGTTTATTTGTATTTTTTCCTTTGGAAACATTTTGAATAAGACAATAACCATGACCTATTTTTCAATACGTATTTTTCCTATTTTTTTTCAGTAAAAGTTTATTCACAATACCAATGGGCACTAAGTACATTTTAGTGGGAGTCTGAGTTACAGGGAGGATAGCTGGTTTATCTTGGTACAAAGTAGGGAGTCGAAGTTGGTGGAGAAGTGACTATTAGATAGAAAATACCTTGTTTCTCTTTATCTTGTTGGTAGAGAGAAAAGTCAGCAAAAGTACCCCCATGAAGTCTAATATACATGCCTGCCTAAGCCCAATCTAAACAAGGATAACACCAACAGATATGTTACTATGGAAGGGCAGAAACTTATAGATCCTCAGCCTTAGACAAGAACTACAGGCAACCAAGGAGTGCTGAGAGCAGGAGAAATAGTCTCTGACAGGGGAAAAACAAAACAAACAAACAAACAAAAAAACCTACCCACATTGATTGTCTAATACTAAAGAGTCAACTTCAATATAATAACATAAAATTTACATATGAACTGAGTGTGTTGTGTTTATAAATTTAAGAAAACAAACACACACAATACAGATAATATAAATACAGTAAAAGAAGCTAATTTAGTTTTACTTTAAATTTTTTCTCATCACTAATACTTCTCATGTGGATATATCAAGAGTTAAATGGAATTTCCTGCTCCAAATACAACATCTTGAAGCCTTATTAGACAGCAACTTCTGTCCCTATGTCAAAATTGCATTGAATTATTCAATATGTTCATGTTTTTTAAAAGACTAGAACCTCGTTCATCTGACAACTTCATATTGTTTAGTCTATATTAACAAATGGTGGAAAGTGAAATTTGACTTTTAACTTCTGCATTTTCTTGCTGTGTGTGATGGATGCTGTGACACTGAGTAAAAACCAACATGGAACATTGCCTTTAAAGTTAGGAATGCAGTCATAAGTAGGAATCTACCTCTTTTACAATACTAGTTTTTCATTGTTTTAAATAAATATGATAGTAACGTATCTATTTCTTCCAGCATGCTGTTTGCTCTGACCCCAAATTATACAATTAATCACAAGACACATAATAACAGGCTCACCAAGCTTCACAAAGATTGTTACATGACTTGGTGTTATCTAATTATTGATATTATGAAGCCAAATTGTTTTCACATCAATAAAAATGAATTTTTATATGCCTGGCGGTGGTGGCGCATGCCTTTAATCCCAGCACTCGGGAGGCAGAGCCAGGTGGATCGCCGTGAGTTGGAGGCCAGCCTGGGCTACCAAGTGAGCTCCAGGAAAGGCGCAAAACTATGCAGAGAAACCCTGTCTTGAAAAACCAAAAATAAATAAATAAATAAATAAATAAATAAATAAATAAATAAATAAATAAAAGTTAAAATACATAAATGATATTACAGCCTTAGCTTTACTACCACAACTAAGCAGAAATCTACAGTTTAATCACTGTTGACCAAGGAAATAATTGTGACACATGACAGCCTATGTTATTATTTCATGACAATTTGTGAGCTGAAGGGAATACATGAGGTTCCTAAACATTTATGATTATAACAACAGACAGCCGCCAGGCGGTGGTGGTGCACGCCTTTAATCCCAGCACTCGGGAGGCAGAGCCCGACGAATCTCTGTGAGTTCGAGGCCAGTCTGGGCTACCAAGTGAGTTCCAGGAAAGGCACAAAGCTACACAGAGAAACCCTGTCTCGAAAAAAAAAAAAGAAAGAAAGAAAAACAACAGACAGCCATTAAATCTTTGGGTGTACATTCTTGCTAGTTGTTTTCTAGTAAGTTCCTTGGAGATAAACCTTCATCTCAGAGGGAAGTTTGTTAAGATACAAGGTATTCTATGGGGAAATGAAACATTTTGTCCTGTAAAAATCTCATTGAGATCAGGTAGTAAAGAATTCAAAAGTTTCTGGAAATCCCCAAGACTGACAAGGGTCACTAATGCCTCCCTGTCCCCCGATGTATATGTAGGCAGTAAGAGTAGGTCAGAGACTCTCAAATCAGTGAATCTACACAAAAGAAGACCAGCACAGATGCCTGGAAGAATCTTGAGCCAAGTACAGCACCTAGAAATGACACACTGTAGCCTGTTGAGCTTTTGGAAATCTGTGCTGTGCATTCTATGTTGCCAGCTTTTGTGAGCTGTCACCCCTACTTCGGGTGAGGTAACCCCTCACCATCATCCCTACAAGTAACTGCAATCAAAGTTTATTTTTAAGCAAATGAAACCCTTTGGTGGCATTCTTACTTTGGTCTGTCTCCAGTTTCCTATCTGAGGTGAGTGGAGAAAGGGAACAGTGTTACATTACACTAGTTTGCAGAGGACTGGACTACATGGATAGTGTAACAAAGATCAGACAGCTCCTTACACTGGGATGTGTGTGCCTTTGCACTTTTGCTTCCTAGCAGGACTTCAGCTATTTATATTATCGGGCATCAAAACAGAAATCTGAGTTCTAAGACTGAAAAGGTAGCAAAAACAATATAGAAAATGATAGTTGATTTTCTACCACTAGATGGGACTGAATGGCTGTGTGATATGCACTGTATATGAGATACAATTAATTAAATTGAGGAAATAGAGAAAGGTTATGCAATGTAATTCTGGCACAGTACTAGCAGTAAACTTAACAAAAGCCATTAAAGGGCAGATTAAGTTCAACAAACAATTAAATTGATCAAAAGTTAAAAATAAACAGTTGACAGGTTGGCCAAAATTCACTGAAATTAAGGTTGATTTTTCCAACTGTATTTGAATTTATGTTTGTTTGTTTGTTTGTTTTTTTGAGACACGCACTTAATTCCTGTTAATTATTGGGTAAAATAAGAAACAAATCCTGATATTGTGGTAGAATATTTCATGTACTTTTAGAACTATCAGATGGAGAAATTATATTGTCCTAGTGAAATTCCACTCTCAGCTCATAAACATCATCTCATATATCTCATATTTTCACTCTGTACTGCAGAATAAAAATACATTACACTCAAAATGTACTTTCTCTTTGCTGTCTCAGAGGACAGTTGTGTTCTTACTAGATTCCAACAGTTCAGTTTACGTTCCACTGCTTCATGAATTGTCTGTCTGTCTGTCTGTATGCACGGATGGATGTTCCACTGTTGTGTCTGTACCTTCAATTTAGAACATCATGATAAATTCCCCAGGAAAATCACATTGAACAGCAATTAAAATGATACTTAGGGATAAAGGAAGTTGCTATGTTGCTATTTGAGTTTAATAATTTTCTTATTCATTTTTCACTTTAAAAATATTTGTAACTGGGAAGGCTTTGCTGCCTCCTCCTGACGTCATTTGTTCTTTAGTATGCAAAACAGTCTCACCAAAAATTTCTTGAAACCAATAAGTCCATTAGGAGAAATTAACTCACACAGGAAGGGCTGCTTCAGTGGTAGATTGCTTGCCTAGAATATGTGAGACCCTGGTTTTAATTCCCAGCACCGTCAAAAGTTTAGCAGTGTTGGGAGTCAGTGCTATATCATGCACTCCACAAATCAGAGGGCTACCTTTATGAGATACAAAAGAAAAGAAGTATTTTAGAAGACAATACCCCAGGAATGACTATGTAATTTTGATATTAATAATGTTCTTTCTTTTTACAGTTTTCTGCAACTCTTTCATCTACAAAGCAAAAGTAGTGAATTAAAAGAAAAGCAAAGTCTGCTATTTAGACTGTAATGAGTCGCTTATAGAGTCAAAGGACACAACTTAAAAAAGAAAAATGTTTTGTCCTTTTTTAGCCACCAAAGAATTACTAGTGGATTTGCCCAATTGGCAATTAGGTAATTTCATTGTCTATTGAATTAGTTATTCTTTAACTTCCTTCCTTTCCCAATTATTCCACTCTCACTTTCTTCTAACTAGCCTTCCATTATTGACCACCCCATGAGTGTTTAAGTCTAAGTCCTATAAGAGAAAGATTATGTGATATTACAATTTTTCTCCATCAGGAATATTCTCCCCCCTCCCCATTAGGGGACGGTTCTCTACCACTTATAATTTGCATTTAAACAAATTGTGTCATTTAAAATACTTTTATTTTTTCTTCTGCCTTAAATTTTCCTACCTTTAATTTTTTTATTTTATTTTTGTGGAATGTGTACTAAATGATACTATCTCTCATGGGTCGATCTTCTGTGCTGGTAAGTCTGGTCCTCATGCATTGTGTCTCTGCACATGATTTGAAATCCTCAGCTAAGACATTAGCTTTTATAATTTTAAATATTTCAGAAAAGATTAGCAATAACACCTCTAATTTCAAAAAGTCTTCTTCTCTTATTAATTATCTTTCCATATCTTTTTCCTTTTAATCTTCCTGATAATAATAATTATATTCATTTTCAGCTGTTTTGAATTTCAAGATATATTTTATGACCCCTTTGTCTCTAAAAATTAAAATGAAAATTCAGCTTGTATAGACTATATCAGCAGGAATTTTTGTTTAATATCTACAGAAGGCCATGGGAGTATACAACAAGTGACAACTAGTGTTCAAAAGGCCAATCAACCAGATGAATAACTACATGTTGGGGAACCCTACTAGGCAAAGTCTGTGGGATCACTGGCTGTGGAAACCAGTTCTTTTCTGTCTGTAACCTTCTCATGTGCCACCACTCACCTCCCTAAAAAGAACAGCTGTAGGGTGCTGTCCACAGCCCATTGGTAGTGTGTTTTACATTTCTGGGCATACATACTGCTGTGGATGCTCAGGAAGACGATTTCTGCTTAAGCTGTATAATTCTAATAATACTAGAATATTTTTCATAACAGACACAGGGAAGCAACAGTATTCTCAGTCACAAAGACGGCTTTTAGATTTCAAAACAAATTCAAAATAGACTAAGCTTCCCCTGCAGAAAACACACAAAGACCAGTTCCCAGTATTTATTGCTAAATCAAGGTCAGGCTGCGTAGATTGAGACATAACCCCCTATTGACTACACATACTCCCAGGCTCAAGGTTCAGCCAACTGTTTACTTTCTGTCTGGAAACCATCACCAACTTAGAGCTACCCGGATGGCCAAGTGTGATTCACTGGCCAGTCAGCATGACCTTCCTAGCCTAAGAAAAACTGTGCGACTTATGTGTAATGAGAATGGGTTGGACCCTGAAAATATAACATATAATTGTCCAGACTTTAACTGTGAGAGTGCAGTGAGTGTGTGAGTGTGTGTGGGTGTGCATGCTGAGTGAGGAATGTAGCTGAATGGACAGAGAGAATTGAAACTAAGGAGAACTGGAACTAGAGAGAACTGGAACCAAAGACTTAGAATAGAGAGAATGTGGGAGGGAGGGAGGGAGAGAGGGAGGGAAGGAGGGAGGGAGGGTGAGAGTGAGATGTGTGTATATGTGCTCAAAAGGAGATGTGTGTGTAGAAGTAATGTGAGAGAGAATGAATGAGGAAAGAGTGAATAAATGATGAATAACATGAAGAAATGTAGCAGAGTAGAGAAAAGAAATGTGTATAGAAGAGAGATGTGGAGCCATGTAAGAAAGAGATATCAAGGGAAAGGAAGCTGTATAGATAAGAGATGTAACTGTGCAAAAGAGGTATGTGGCTGTATGGAGAATGCAACAATGTGGAATGCATTTATGTGGAAACAGAGATTTTTCAGAGAAAGAGATTTTTTACGATGAAATAAAAGACAAAGGTACCATCAGAAAGCATATGTGTTTCCTTATTTTTCCCCCAGACAGAAAGAAGTCTAGCCTTTGGATAGATAAGAATTTTTCCTAAGCCCTCACTGCCTTCATGGATTTTTTGGCATACCGTGGTGGTAGCTGGAGGCTGGACCCTCAAGCTATCAATAAATAACCTAAAAATTAAAAACTATATCAACAAAAACTATTCACAGCATTTTATATATTTGAACAACCATTCATATTGCTATATAGTTCCTTAGTATTTTTTCATTATTACTTAAATATTTCTATTTTGTAACATTAAAAATGTTTTAATAAACTTTGTTTCATTTATGGCAATACTCTTTATTTCTAATATATATTTGATATAATGAAATATATATCATGTATATGGCTTTCATTTCAATTGCTATTAGTCATGACTTAAAATTTTAACTGCTAATGTAAAAAACACCAAGACCAGCCTATTTACCTATCATGCCCATTGAAATAGAGGTCACTGTCCTAAATGGATGTACTAACAGGACTACCTCCAATATAGTG
The DNA here is from genome assembly GCF_004664715.2 of Peromyscus leucopus. Classification (NCBI taxonomy): domain Eukaryota; kingdom Metazoa; phylum Chordata; class Mammalia; order Rodentia; family Cricetidae; genus Peromyscus; species Peromyscus leucopus. The sequence goes on from NC_051076.1 coordinate 48,303,921, forward strand.
TCATTCAGCAAATAAAAAGTATATTTTAAAACTTTTGGAAATTGGGGTAATAAAGTGATCCATTTCTCTGTGGAGAGCATCTTTAAAATGGCAGGTCTCAGCTCACAGTGAATCAAAAGGGATAATTCTATTTGATGTAAAGACTCCCAAGTGTCTCACTGTTAAATGCCAAACTCTAATTCCAATTATATTCTTCAGACAGTTTTTTTTGTTTTTTTTTAAACTTTTTTAAAAAGTACATTTATTTATTTATTTATTATAAGATTTATTTATTTATTTTGTATACAGCATATATGACCAGAAGAGGGCACCAGATCTCATCACAGATGGTTGTGAGCCACCATGTGGTTGCTGGGAATTGAACTCAGGACCTCTGGAGGAGCAGTCAGCGCTCTTAACCTCTGAGCCATCTCTCCAGCCCCCTCTTCAGACAGTTTTTAAAAAATTACTTTAGGGGGAGGTGGGATGTCTCTGTGGATAGAGTGTTTGATGTAAGAGCATGAGGACTTCCTTGGAATGCCCAGAACCCATATTATACTGTTAACACAATGCTACATGAGACAGGTAGATTCTAGGGGTTAATTGGCATGATAGTTTAGCCTAGGGAGCTCCAGATTCAGTGAAAGGCCATATATCAAAATAAAACAAAAACAGAAAAATGTACTAATGTTCATAGCACATAAATAGAAATCTACGAAAATTTGGGAGAGTCCAGAATCAATTTCCATCCCCTTCATGGAATCCTGACTGCCCTCAGTCAGCATTCTTTCTCTAGTGTGAAGTATAGTGAGTAATTTACAGAACATTTTCTTGTTTTCAGGTCCAAAATTTGTTGTCTATTCAACATATTTAAGTAATTATGATGCTTTTCCCCTAGTCTCTCTTTATAGATTCAGATTTAGGGAACTTCCTTTTATGGCACAAAGTTGATTCAAACTCAGTGTGTGATATGTATTAACTATTGCCATGCATATTTGGATACTCATAAAAAGAAATTAATATGAAAAGATTTTTACAAGTTTAATTAAATTTGTTAAAAATGTTTTATTTTTGATATTTTGAATAAAAACATATATAACTATTTCATAGATGAGTGTGTTTAATTAGGGGATAAAATCCATTAACTTTTTCCATAAAAATAAAAATTTGAATTAAATGGCATAAAGTATAAAATAAAATGATGTAGAAGATCAGAGAAAGACATCTGACATTGACCTCTCCCTTCTCCACACACAGAAGGAGAGAGATAGATAGATGATAGAAAGACAGATCAATAGATAGGTGATGGATAGATAGATAGATAGATAGATAGATAGATAGATAGATAGATAGACTCATAGATAGATAGATGACAGATAGATAGATAGGTTACACAAATCTGCACAGCAAAAAAACACAGCTTTATTAAGAAAAACTTTACCATTTTATTCTTTTCAGTGATACAATTCTAACTAAAATAATTACAAGGTAATGGCTGAGTGTTGAAGTGTTGAAGAAGAGGACTGATTCTTTATTCTGCCTAGAGGATCATTTTATTGTTTTTATTTTCTAGGAATCTTCAATACTAGAGCCTGAGGGTGCAAGTTTATCCTATTGTATCACTTTCTAAAAATATTCTGGTTGATACTTTCCTCAAAATCATGACATTGCTTACTTCGAATCTTTCAGAAACTCAAAAAAAACCTCTTACCCCTTTTACAACTTTCTTCATGAAAACTTGTGATTAATTATCTCTTTGTCATTTTCAACAAAATCTTGTGAAGAAGAAAAATGGAATGCATGAAGTTCGTAAAACACTTGGAATCATATACTTTGAATGATCATTTTTTAGCACATCCTTTACTTCACTCATTCAAATAATGTTTATTGAGCATCTATGTTTTGAATTTTTTCTAGAAACATAGACGTATAAAATATAATCTCTACTTTGAATTATTTTATAATCAAGAAGGCAGGAACATAAGGAGCTGTCACAAAGGGCATAATACATAAATATTGGTCAAATATAACAAAATTCATTGCAAGTTTATAAAAAGGAAAAATCACATTAAATTGGGAGATTTAAAAATATTCATAAGAAGAAAGAACCTTTGATATAACAAAATCTTCCAGGAAGTCAGAAACAGTGAATTTAAGGCAGAGGGAACCACATTTAAAAAGGATACAGAAGGCGGAAACTACAAAGTATATTTAGGATATGTTATTTGGAGAAAGTGCTATACACAAGAGAACCATGGGAGATTAGGAGGTAAAAATAAACCAAGACTCATGCATAGAAAGCCTTAACGATTTAAAATGGAAATGTTTCAATCTCATTTGGTGATGAAATGCTAAGCTATTAGATGCCCCCCCCCCAAGCAGAGGATTGCAAGGCCAACTCTCTATATAGACTTCTCAAAATGTGTTCCATAGAAGGCCTCCAGTTTTCTCTTTATTAGTGTCCTTAGGAACACCCCCTCACCGAAAGCAACCATGTGGACCAGATACACAAAGTAAAATGACATTCAGTACACATCAGTCTATATAGAAGAAAAGTTACAGCATGTTTAAAGAGCACACCATTACCCTTTTCTCCATTCAGAGTTCTCTGGAAGCTCTGGTTACTGCTGCTTTTATTTGTTTTGAAACAGAGCCTTTTGCAGCCCAGGTTACATGTAACATTCCCAATAATACTGAGTGTTGCTCTGAGTTCTTGATATCCTGCCTATGCCTTCCAAGCATCAAAATTGCAGGTGTGCACCACCTCACCTGGATACTTTTGTCTTCTTTATGTTATGAAAGAAATGGATAAAGGACCACTGGGCACAAGCAGAAAACGTGTTCCTTAACTTTTCAGAACTGCATACACACACACACACACACACACACACACACACACACACACAGGAAACAAGAACAGTTTGTGGATGAGATTCAACAGAACCCACTGCACACATGAACACATTCCTTCTGATCATGTTATAAGCCAAAACTTCCCTTCAATCCGCATGTCCAAGCTTGATTCCTAGTAGCTCAGGACACGGCTGCATTTGGTGATCAAGCCTCTGGGGAGGTGTTTTCACTAAACTGGGACTGTTAGAGTGAGTCTTGATCCAATTTGACATGTGTTCTTAAAAGAAGGTGAAACGTGGGCACACAAAAGACAGCAGAGGTGTGGGCTCATTGAGGAGACACCATCTGAGGAGCTAGCAAAAGGCAATCAAGGAGACTGAACATGGTTCTGGGCCTTCTGCCTTCAACAACTGTGAGAAAATGAATTTCCTCTGTGTAAGTTCCCCAGTCTGTTGCAGTATTTTTATTAGTTTTTCCTGTTTTTATTTTTAGTGGCAGATGATGGTCAATACACACACACACACACACACACACACACACACACACACACAGAGAGAGAGAGAGAGAGAGAGAGAGAGAGAGATGAGAGAGAGAGAGAGAGAGAGAGAGAGAGAGAGAGAGAGAGAGAGAGAGAGAGAGATTAGTTTAACACTTGAATTATTTATTTATTTTTTTTCTGGATGTATAAACGAGCTTATGCTTAAGGCCTGAAGGTCACTTAAGTAAATGAACAGCCTGTTAGAGGTGATTATGAAGATGAAGCCCATTTAGGTTATTAACAAGTTCTGTGGGGCAGTAAGTATAGAACTGAATCTTAAGAATAAGTGTTAGGCACTGTGCCACTGTGCTCCCATTGAATACTAGAAAGCTACACTCTACCTGAGCTGTACAGGTAGCCAAAAGTGGACCATTATGCAGCCAGTTGTGGTCATTGAAAAGGGTTATTTCCTCACCTCGCTGCCACTGCTGGGCATGGGATGGAGCAAAGGCATGAGAGATGTGGTGGGGTTTGCAACTGTAGCCTGTTAACACTTTCACATTTGATGGAAGACAGAGAAAATCACACCAAATGTATTGGTGGGATTAGAGGATCAGATCATTTTAAATGCTGTATCAGGTTTTTTTTTCCCTTCAAGAAAAGGTCTCATGTTGTCAAGGCTAGCTTCAAAGTTGTTAGGTAGCCAAAAATGACCAAAGATGACCTTAAACTTCTGACCCTCTGCCTCTAGCACCTCTAGCATACAAATGTTGGGATTGCATATACACATCAAGAAGAAGCCTGTTTGTTTTAAATGTGGTGCTCTGGGTAGAACCCAGGGCTCCATGTGTGCTGGGCAAACATCTGACTGGCCTAGTTACATAGCCAGCAGGTAAAGCTTAGCCTTTAGGTTAGCTGATAGACTGCAACCAAACATATTCAGATTTTAAGGTATGTGTGTGTGAGAGAGAGAGGGGGGGAGTGGTGGTGGTGGAGAGACAGAGACACAGACACAGAGAGAGGAGACTTTAAAGTTAAGAAGTTAAGTCACAGCACCTCTCATTGTCACTGTTACTCTATTCTAAACACTGAACTAGATTTTCCAGATTACAAAATACAGTCTCCTGTCACAGCTCTGAGTGTGAACCTTTCTATGGAGCTAAAGATAGTCCTTTTGAGCATCGTCTCCCACCCTTTCCTTCCTTTCCTTTCTGGCAGTCAGGATGATAATTATAATCCCTATTACTTTTGAGAAACTTTCTTTTCCACCCACATGGCAGCTGAATCCCTGGGCTCTCTGCAGCAAGCTCGGGCAAAGAGAGAGCCTCTCTCTTTTTCTACATCTCACTCCTTCTCTTCTTCACTCCCTGGTGGGTTTCCTTGAACCATTTCCTGGAGACAAACATTGGATTTTCCTTCTTTCTCATGGGTGTTGAGATATAGTGAATTGTGGATCTTAGGTAAAATGCACAGGGGATGGCTCATGACTAATTTCTCTCTTGAGGTCATTGGCCTACTTACTGAGGAGAGAAAAACTGCAAGCTCTGCTCAGGGTATCACAGAGTCTCTGAGCAGAGGGGCCAGGCAAGCATCCTCTGCCCCCATTTTGTCTTAGTGTTTGTTTTCTCCAAATAGATATTTTCTGAAAGCTTTCGCTGAGTGAACTTTCCCAGCCAAACAGAATATTATAAGCATTTAAATTTTTTTCCAGATTAACCTGAATGACAGGATGAAACAAGTAATCCTCAGTCTTTCCTTCTTCCACGACTGTGACATTTTGAAGTCTACGGTCCAGTGGTGGCATGTAAGCTTTCTATGTATATTTGTCTGCTGTCGACTCATTAGGGAAAAGTGTTTGCAGAAAAATCAAAGAAACTAAGGTGGGTCTTTCGTGTATCCTGTGAAGGGCTTTGAGATACTTCTGGACTTTTTATTGGTGATATTTATACTAGCTGCTTGTTTAAGGTATGTTTGTCAGGTGCCTCCTATAAAATTAAAAGTTTAAAATTGTCAGCTAATGAACATCTGGGAGAGGTATGTCAAGTACACAGCAGTTCTGGTTCTTCTCGAAGTTTCTCCCACTACCATTAGCACACATTGGTAGAAGGACAGTATTTACGAGATATTTTCCTAAGGCTAGCTTCATATTTTTTCATTTCTTCTAGACTTAGTATTTGAATTCTTCAGAAAGAAAGTGGTAAGTTTTCTTCACCTTTTAAGTTTTTATTATGTCAGTGTGGACTCCTGGTAGTTGTTTCATTTCACAGGTTAAAATACATTTTGTTACGTTATTTTGTAGCTCCATTAGAAAACCTTTTAGTTTGGACCCTGTGACATGTTCCTGACCCCCATACAAAGCACTCCCTTGTTCTCTGCCATCAGATTTTCTAGGTTCGCGTTCTATTTTTCCCACACCAGTCCTTAATCAACAACATCCTATTCCTTTTACATCAGAACACTATTTAAGAAGCAAGCTCTGGTCATTGTTCCTAGGATGGCATTGTATCTAGGCTCTCTTGAAACTGTGGAAAATCCCCTGTAATATATTCTAACATGTACTGCTGCACATCTATATATCTGTATCTATCCTATTCATTTGCTCATAAAAATCTTGTGATTATGTTGTTTCCAATTTTCATAGGAAGTGTCACATATTAGAAGAAGCTGAGAAGAAAAAAGCCATAGATATATGACATATAACAGGATATTTTGATAGGACACAAGACCAGAAAAATAATGTTAGTAGACATTTCAAAGAGGTCAATTAACCCAGATGATTAATACTAATGGTAAATCCTCATTTGAGAAGTGCACTAAAACTACAAAAACATAAATATTACCTAAAGTACTAACAAGAGTATGTGAAACTATTTATGCTATCTTTTGCAGGTTTTTTTTGGAGGGGGGGTTGCAAATCTCAATTGCTCCAAGTAAAAAGGAAAGAAAAGCAATTACAAACAATTGTTTAACCTAGTATTTCTCAATTTTCCTTAATTATGGAATTTTATTTCTCCAGGAAAGATATTTGCTCCACAAAGGATTTTTAGATTGAGTCCTTAGGTGTTTTTATATTTACTTTAACAAATGTATAATCTTACAAAGATAAATTGAGTAATATGTACTATTCTGATATCAGTGCTGAGATTCCTTATGAACATAAAAACTAATAATATTCAGTAAAGTATAAGCCATAGGGGACAGTAAGAAAGCTTAGTGGGAAGAGGTGACAGGTGCCAAGTCTGACAAGCTGAGTCTGATACCCAGAATCTACATGGTGTGAGAAGAGTAGATAACTGACTGCCATAAGTTTCTCTCTGACTTCTACATGTACACTTCCATGCATGCATACACACAAACACACACACACACACACACACACACACACACACACACACACTCACAAATTAAATTAGTAAATGTTTATAAATAAAAGTTAAGATTTTTTTCATATTCTATATATCTTGAGTATTTCTCTCCTATAGTAATTTTCTGTTGCCCATTAGGCAAAAGGCCTTCATCAAGGATATATGTAATTGTACTTTTATTACATACTGAAAAAGCACATAAACTCATTCTCAACATAATTATATGTGAGTAAATGCAAGCTAGAGACACAGTGAGGCATTTTCCCACACTTATGATAGTTGGGAGCAAAATAGAAGAGTGTATGTCCTGAAGAAACTGTGATGAAATTGGAACACTGATACATTGCTAGTAAATCTCAAAATATTATAATCTATTTATAAATACTCTAACAGCATCCAACAAATGATAAAGAGTAACCACATGATCTAGAAATTCTACTCAGCTTTAATAAACCCAAAATGAATGAAAGTATATATAATGGTAAAACCAGCATCTTTCAGAGGTTAGCAACAATCTGCGCTGATCATGTGTTCAATGAAAAAATGAAATGTGGTCTTTCCTGTGATATAATAGCATCAAAATTAAGAATACCAGTTATTGTATGTCATAGTATGGATGGACTTTGAAAATGTCACTCGACTTGATGGAAGCCAAGCCAGCAACACATGGCACATGGAATGGTCTAGAACTGGCAAACAGCAGGAACAGAAGTAGCTTAGTGGCTGGTCAAGGCTGAAACGATGCAGAGAGATGGTTTCTGTGCAGTTTTCCCTAATTAAAAATGTTGGTGGCAGATAACATGACTATATTGAAATGATAAACTTAAAACACTACTGGGTGAACTTCCTGGCCTATGAATTAAATCTCAATGATGATTCTGTAAAGAAATTTATGGTTGAAAAGAGAATTTACACAATAGTAAAATAATTTTACAGGTCACCTTATTGAATGGAAATCCTTAATTATGTGATAAAAATGGTATTTTTAGTAAAGAAAGCTCAATAGAATATATAGAATTAATGGAGGTGCATTTTTTTTACCTAGGTAGGGCAGTGCCTATCCCCTAGAAAACAAAACAAAACAAAACAAAGAAACAAAAAAACATATACTAGCGTTTGCACAATATACTCTGAGTTTCAGCTGCTAAATGATGTCAATGGATTTCCCTTTGTATGAACAGCAGTGAAGTTGAACTAACCTTTCAGCATTATAGTTGTGATATTCAATGACAAACTAGTATGAAAAAAAATACTGAATACACTTGATGATGTCTCTATTCAATTATTTGGTGTCTAAATGATTTTCTGTACTTTAATTGGATCAAACTACTGAGTACTTCTTCAAAATAAACCACTCCAACCATGATCTCTCTACCTCCTCCCAATGCTGAGATTAAACACTTGTGAACATGCAGAATACAAATATTTTTATTAAAATTTGTGAAAATTGTTCCTGGGAGAATTTTTTCATCTCAGCAGAGCAGAAATGCAATTAAAGACAAGAGAGTGAAGTCTACTTAAAAATCCACCAAGCATTTACTGTTTTAATATTAGTGATTCCTTCTACCTACCATACATTCTAGGAAAAAAATTATGCATCCTGAATCTATTTGGTTTAGTATTTCAGTTAAATAGTAACAATTTAACTTATGAATAAACAAACAAATCACCTTGACCAAAAGCACACAATAGAATTTAGATAATCAACATTTTGGCTTCAATACCAAGTCAGTAATATGAAGCAATATACATCACAGTACAGCATTTGTGTTCCAAACTTTAAAGCAATATGTTACTCCTCATTTTTTTTATTGTCCAAATCAAAACAATTTTTGTATATTTGAAACTGTAACAATATGCAAAAGAATTCTAAAATGTGCTAATGATACTGCCCTCTCCCATCTACTATAAAATGCACATAATAGGGTTTATTCCATTATATATAACTATTATAAAGTAGAAAAGCACAATTTTGAGGTCAATTATGTACATAAAGTTTTAGCATAACATTTATTTAAGATCTTATTACTCATAAAATTCCTTTGGGAAAATGGTATTTACTATAAAAGTATTAATTGTGGAAACTAACTCTAAACTCAAGAAATAATGTTGAAACTTATATTGTTTTGCATTAAATTAATATACCATGATTAATGAATAGATTAATAACCAATATGATCAACTTTATTTATGTCTTAGCCCCCTTAAGATGTTCATATTTTTCTAATGAAAATTATATAAACAAAAGCAAAAGTAGGCACATATCTAGTTGTATATCTTGGCTTACTATAGATCTATATCACACAACTACTCATTAAATTATCTTAAGAAAAAAATATACTTACTGCCCTCTAGAGGTATGAACCAGTAGTGTAATAAGTGTAGATGTTGCTGGGCATATACAGTTTAAAGCTAACATGGCGTATTTAAACTCTTCTTCACAAACAACATGATCTGTTTGAAATAAAATAGGTAAATTAGAATAATTTACCTTTTGATGGTAATATGTTTAAATATGAAAAATAAAACAATGAATTAAATTGCAAAAGTCTCAGTATAAACATACTTATTTTAGGACTGTTTTTTTCAGGTGCAATATTATTCCCAGAAATACATTTTGGAAGACAGAGTGCTGGAGAATGAGTTTGTGCCTGGGCTGGGGGACTATAAAGGTAGAATTCTAATCCTGACAAAATGGGGAACCTTGGTAAAATACTGAAAATGCCTGTGCAAGTCAGAGAGCAACAGCTGGTTTGAGATGCAGTTCAGGTGGTTAGATTCCATCATTTAGGATCACAAATACTATTTTCTAAAAAATAACCACATGGTATTACACTTCGAAATTATTAAAATACATGGTAGGCTATTTGACTAACACAAGTAATATTTTATACTATCAGAGCCACAGTAATAATCTTCAAAATTAATAGCAAGGTGAATTGAAATAAAAGTGCACTGTCAATAATCTAAGGTTCCTAAACTCAAAAGTGGGTAGTGTCCAGCTAGGAAAGATAGAAATTGGCATCTCAATGACAGAAAAGGAAAAGAGTGCTAGCGGATGGCAGTAGAGGAATGCCAGCCACATCTGAAGGGGACAAAGCTACTTAGCCCAAATTACATTGATGCCTTATGGGAATGATGAAGTTATTTGATTTTCTACATAAATCATACTTTTAAAAAGGAAACAAACTATTGTTAAACTAAAAGTAACCACCCCCATGCCAAGTGTTTCACATTAGTATTAGAAATTGAGAACCTAGTAAATATCTAAGAAATGTATACATCCCTCAGCAGAGAATAGGAATTTTAGCTAATGGAAAGACAGAAAGATTACACTTGTTAGTGAGATTAAAAACTGTAAAAGAAAAATAAACACCAGGCAATACAGGCAAAGGCAAGAATGAGTGACTTCAGAAATGAGGTAGCAACTGTTCTCCTACAACTGTTAGCAAGATGATTCCTGGTTAATGTGTTTGAGCATATAGAAGAACCCATTGCTCTTTATTTTTAATTTTGTTTAAATGTTGTTTTTATTTCTCTTTGTTACATTTCATGTGAGAAATATTACACTAGCTATACCTCAGGATTTATTCTGAAACGTACAAAGTATCTCCTAATAACCTCTGCATCTCTCTTCACTCCCTCTAGCACCTTACTTCCTCCCTCTCTTCCCTTTTCAGATTATCATTATGTTGAAATGACCTCAGTTGAGGAAGACTTCAAAAAAAAAAAACAACATAGCAATGTTATTTAATGTTTTGCAAAAAAAGGAGCAGATTCTAACTCCAATTTGAATGTTAAGATTTGTACTGAATAATTGCAAAAGAACAGTGTATTTAAACCACCCTCTCAATATTTCTCAAAATAATTTTTGAATGTGCATGCCTAATCTGTGAGAGAAAGGCAACAAAGCTGTTAAAGGCAGAATGCAGTTGCTTTAGACTCCTATCTTAGCAATGCATAGGGGACCATGATTTCAAACTAACACTCGCAACATATGATCTGTGAAAAAATATATACACTTCATAACATAACATAAGACAGGACTTTTAAAAATCCAAACTGTAACAGAATAATTGGAAGCTTGATTACCATATGTACCACCACATGCGGTTATTAATTTTCACTAAGAGGCATAACCATATTTCTTCAAATAGAACAACTTGAAAATTGCAGTACATGGGTGATGCTTTGTAAATATTTCATCATGTTTTCCTTCAATAGTTAAAAGTGAGGTATTGTGGCCTTTCTTTGTTCAACAGTTATCAGAATTTTGGAGGGAATGATTGTGGGGTAATTGTATGATGATAGTCCTCCCCCCTCCATAAAAGCTATACTGTTCTTTATTCTACTAATGTATTAAAATCCTCACATGGCTTCTCTCTCAGATAAAGGCTTTGCAGCACCAATCAGCCTTTCAGACTTAAAGCACATTTGCCACCATTACCACCACAGAAACATAAAGTATGTTCTGCATTTTCAGTGTCATATGCTGAATTATCTACCAAAAAAACCACATTAAAAATGCACTTATTATCTTTAGCATAGCATGTGACTCACTGATATTACTTTAAGACAGTCATCACTATTTTCTACTAGTGTCAACATCTATTACTGAAGTGACTATTGGTGCAAGCCTCCTTTATATTGCATTTTCTTGTTTATTTTATTTCAACACTTCCATAAGAACAATTCATGCTTCATTGTTATGCATATCTCCCTGCACTTTTTCAATAAAAGAATCTTAAAAGTACCTATTGCACAAAGTAGGCACAAAAGGCTACTGAGAATGCTCGGTGAATAAAGAGCTCTTTGTTCAATCAAGAAAGCCTAAAATAGAGGACTAATATCCAGGTATATAATGAACACACACATAAATAAATAAACAAACTATATCAAGAAAACAACCTAATTATAAAATGGCTAGAAACACTTAAATATACCTTAAACATGCTTAGATATTAGGAAAATGCCAGTCAATATTGCTTTGATTTCATTTTACACCCGTCAGAATGGCTAAGATTAATAAAACAAGTGATGGGTCATGCTGGCGAGGATATGGAGTCAAGGCAACACTCATCAATTGCTGGTGGGACTGCAAAGTTTTACAGCCACTATGGAAATTAGTGAGGCGATTACTCAGGAAGATGGAAATCGATCTACCTGAAGATCCAACTGTATCATTCTTGGGTATATAGCAAAAGGACATTTCACACTACCACAGAGACACTTGTTCAACAGTGTTCATTGCTGCTCTGTTAATAATGGCCAGCAATTAGAAACAATCTATATTCCCCTGATCAGACAAGTGGATAAAGAAAATGTGGTACATTATTATTTATCCTTTTAAAAAAATACTGAAATCATGAAATTCTCAAGTAAGTGGATGGATCTAGGAAAAAAGAAAAAAACCCACCCTTAGTAGGTAATCCAGAAAGACAAATATAGTATTTAGTCACTCATAAGTGGGGAAAAAAAACAAAACAAGCAAACAAACCCTTTTTAAATGCAAAGAAATTTTCTTTTCTAAGAACTTTCACTATTTGGGGGCTAGGGACATGAATCAGTGGGTAAAAGAACTGCTTATGCAACCATGTTAGCCTAAGCCCAAGTCCAAGCACATTAAAAAAAAAAAAAAAAAAAAGGAGCCAGGTTGTCCATGTGTATCTGTGATGCCTGTGTTGGGACAAGGATCCTGAGTGCTAAGCAACTAGCCATTCTAGCCCAAAGAGTGACCTTCAGGTTCAGTAAGGGGCCCTGTCTCAAGGAATAAACACAGAGTGATCATCTTTGATGATCTCCTCCGGCCTCTACACCCTGCACACATGCATCACAAAGACAAACATTATAATCTACACACACACACACACACACACACACACACACACACACACACACACACCTTGCAAGATTTGAGAATTGCTACAAAGAAATCCAACTCAGAGTATCTCTCCTGGGAAAGGCAGAGTCTTCCCAATGTGATTTGATGATATGTAAGTCACCTGTGTGCTGAAACAAGTTAACTTACTTAGATCCTGCTGCCCAATCCTGCTGGTCAACCGCATGTAACTATCCATAAGTTAAAATTCAATAAAAGTAAAAGCTCAGTTCTTCTGTCACACTGGGACAATTTAAAAGAGTTGGGTAACCATCCAATGACTGAGGGAACCGGATGCAGAGATCCACCGTCAGGCCCCAGGTGGAGCTCCAGGAGTCCAATTGGTGAGAAAGAGGAGGGTTTGTATGAGCGAGAATTGTTGAGACCAAGCTTGGAAAAAGCACAGGGACAAATATCCAAACGAAAGGAAACACATGAACTATGAAACAATAGCTGAGGAGCCCCCAACTGGATGAGGCCCTCTGGATAAATAAGACAGTTGATTAGCTTGACATGCTTGGGAGGCATCCAGACAGTGGGACCGGGTCCTGTCCTCAGTGCATGAACTGGCAGTTTGGAACCTGGAACTTATACAGGGACACTTGGCTCAGCCTGGAGGAGGGACTGGATCTGTCTGGACTGAATCTACCAGGTTGAACTCAATCCTCAGGGAGTCTTTGCCCTGGAGGAGATGGGAATGGGGGGTGGGCTGGGGAAAGGCGAGGGTGGGGTGGGTGGGGTGGGAGGGGGGAGAACAAGGGAATCCGTGGCTGATATGTAAAATTAAATTTAATAAATAATTTAAAAAATGAAAAAAAAAAGAGTTGGGTAACAATTGTGATTGCTGACTAAACTGCTGGGCAGGATGACATGCTTCCTTTGTCACCACTAGTCTCATTGCTTAGGCTTCTTCGTGTGTCAAATGGGTTCTCATAAGCTCTAAAACAGGTAGGATATATTTCAAATTCCTCAGCATATCACTCACCAGCAGTCAGAACTTAGACAGGCTTCCTAACATAATGCACCATGCCTGTGTACCTTCTCTGTCATATGGCAGCTAAAAATGTTCCTCTGTAACACCAGGAGAAAAGGCAGAACATATGGGGATGAATACAGGCAGGGGAAGATTAGGAAAGTGATGTTGTTCTTACTATGGCTCTATTTTCTTAGTCAAATAGATGGAAATGATTAGGAAGAAGAGGCAAAATAGAGGTTGCAGATAATCTGTTGTTTTCTTGTGTTTTTTCCTTTTGCTTCACTAAAATGCAGGAAACTTGGGCCAGGAATAGAGCTCATTTGGTAAAGTGATTGTCTTACAAACATGAAGACCTACTTTCCATTCCCAGAACACACGGGGAGAAAGCCTGATGTAGTGAGCCACACAGTTAAGCCTAGCACATGAAAGCAGAAAGAAGAGGACCAGTGTGACTGTCAGCCAGTGAACCTACACTATTTGGCAAACCTCAAGCCACTGGGAGCTACCTTCTCAAACACCAAAGAGTACAGCTTCCTGAGAAGGACATCCAAGGTTGACTTCTGGCCTCCATGCACAAGTACATACACATGCACTCATAAAGGTGATCTGACAGGAGAATTGGAGAAGATGAGGTGGGCACTTTAATACGGTGAGAAGGAGGTAAATACAGGAGGAGGCATGTGGGTAAAATAACAATAAGGTGCCTTCAAAAGCCACAAAATATTGTAAAAAATATTAACTATTTCGCTAAAAAAATGCCGATCACATATGCAATTCCACATATGAGATTTACCCACCTGAGCTGACAGTGCCCCTTTAAGAGCCAAAGACAACCTAACAAAAACATCGATATGAGACATGAAAAGCCCTCTTTTGAGTTGTTGACGAGGTTGTTTAAGAGACTCCCCAAACATGCAGGCTATTGTTGTTGTTTTTGATCATGCCCACCTTAGTAGAAAGTAAGTCCTTATTGCTGATGACACCATGGACTTCAGAAACAGCCTAGGGATTCCTGAGCTAGAACTAACCTGAAAGCAAGTTTGAAGGCAAATTAAGAGTTCTACCCAGCTATTAGGCCTATGAGCCACATCATGAATTGCATGACTAGGTAACCCTAAGGGTGAAGTAGTGCTAAACATACATTGGTGTTAACTAACTGCTCCATAATTGGACTTAACAAACCACTCAACAAGAAGGAAACCAAGTACAGAAAACCTAGGTACAAACACAGAACTAATGAAGTCATGGATACTGGAAGAGAATCTGCTACCACTGATTGACTAAACCAGCATCATCTCTAACAATAAACAGCCATAAGCAGCTGTCCTTATAGCCACAGAAATACATAGTCTTGACTCCTCATCAAGGAAACTTCTCTTTGCAACAGAGACAACCAGTACAGAAAACCACCACAACCAATCAAAATCAACACTGTGGAGCCTGATCCAAATGAATACATCCACAAAACAACTTCCACACCTAAGGTTCAGAGAACATTGAAGAAGAGGTGACAAAAATATTGTAGGGACCAGAGGATCGGGAGTCTGCTGTGAGATTGTGTCTCCTAATAATATCAGAAGCTACACTCATAAAATTTCACCAACATGACTGTCCAAATGTGAACGGAACAAAGTCAAAACCAGTGGACATGCCAAAGAGGATGGAGAAAAACCCTATGAGGCCTCAGTCCTACACAAAGAACTGTAGGCAACTGAGAAAATATGGAATCGGGAGATGGGGTCTTTTCCAGGGAATAGCACACCAATTGGCTATCTAGTACCAAAAAGTCAGTTCTGAAAACATACCTATAAGTAACATTATATGAACTAAACATTATATTTAGCAATGTATATGTGTATATACATATTCATACATGTATGCAACAACAGTTAGTGAAGAGGGGGCCTTGGGTTTAAAGGAGGTCAGGGAAGGATGTACAGGAGGACTTTAGGGAGGAAAGGGAAAAGAGAAATTTTGTAATTATATTACAATCTCAACCCCCCCCCAGAAAATCTCTAAAAGATTAAAAATAAAAAAAAATGTAATTCAACATTTTTTCTAAGACTATCATATAAAATACGTAGGCCATAGAGGCTTATAATGCATCAATACATCCAGGCAGTATCCTTTTCTCCCCCAGTGTCTGTTTTATATGCAGTAAGCACAAGTCTACAAAAGAGGTCAGAAGAAAAAATATTCTGATGAGAATCAACTGCACCTTGCTGATTTCAGTTAAGAACATATTTGTTCTAAGATAAGAAGCCATAATGTTCCAGCAGAGATAGAATTTCTAAAGTAGGACTTTACTTGAAATCAGAAATAAAATCAAATGTCCACAGATCTGAACACAGAAAAATGAAAAAATGTGCTTCAGAAAATGCTTCCCTTTGAGAACCTTTTGGGGGCTGTCCTTTAAGGTATCTTGAACATAATGTTGACATTGAATAAGGACCAAATTCTAGTACTGTGATGCCTTCCCAAGGACATGTTTCAGATGATACCATAAAAGACACATTACAGTCAAAAGGAAATGATGGACAGGGTACCAGCAAGTAGATAACTGAAGTTTAAGAAGGTTTTTTAGACCTCTGCTTAGAGTGTGGACACACAGTAAGTACCCAAACAACTGCAGTGCACTTTCAACTTCATCATCACAGAGTGACTAGTGAGGATGCTACAGGATAGAGCTTGCACATCACCAAGGAAACTAAGTACTTCTCAGGAACACAAGTGGTGTTTAATAAAAAAAATAACGTACCACAGTACTTCTGGAAATCTCTCAGTTTCCATGTGACATAACATGCTATGACACAATAACTACTATGAGTTTCCAATTTATTCCCTTTCCAAAAACTGTCATTTTATTGAAGTTACAGTGTTTTATTGTTCATACATATGGGTCAATCATAATGTCAATAATGTACAGGTCAATCGGCAAATGTAATATTTAAGAGCCAGGTCATTGGGGGCTATGTTTAATTAATCAGGTATTCTAGAACAGTGCTGGTGTAGCACCCACTGGGCATGTGAAGCATTTGTTATGTATGGGGAATGGATAAGAATCTAAGAGTTTTGATACTTGGATGATCAAACATTTGTACTACAGCCAGAACTGTAGGTTAGAAGAACTCTTTTCTTGGTATCAACTATCTCTGGCATTTGTTACAATAATAGAAAGCTCCTCAATGTAGCGGGAAGGGGATCAGACTGCAAAGAATGTTTATCTCAAATACTGTGCAATTGTTTTGAAAGAAAATAATTTAAGATGGTAGTAATGCATGATTTGTTTCTTTTTATTATTTTATTTTTAATTTCAAATGTTAAAGAATTACAATGAAACATGTCTTAATTGTAGGATTATTTAAATTCTATAATTACTACCCCATAAGCATGTGCCATCTTTCCATAAGCTGGTGTTTTATTCAATTTCCTTAGTGTTTTAAAGTTTATAGTACACAAGCCTTCACATTATTTGTTTAGAGTTAGTCCAAGATATTTTGAGGCTCTTGTGAAAGGTATTTTTTTCCATGATTTCTTCCTCAGTCCATTTGTGTGTAACAAGTACCCTCTGTATACAGAAAGGCTACTTATTTTATGTGTTAAATTTGTATCCTGTACTTTATTGACTATGTGTATAAGCTTTAGAAAAATTCTGGTGGAATTTTTGGGGTCTAAAAGTAACTAATCTACAAATAAGGGTCCTTTGACATATTCTGTCCTATTTGTTTCTTTCCTTTGCTTCCTGTTGGTATCTAGTTCAGTTGGTGTATTGTTCCAGTTGAGACTTCAAGTACTAAATTGAATAAGTATATAGGGGAAATCCTTTGTCTTCCTGATATTAGTAGAAACCCTGTGAGTTTATCTCCATTTAAGATGATACTGAATATAGATTTGCTGCAAATTGCTCCTATTATGTTGAAGTATGTTCCTTATATCTTTGTTGTCTCAGGGACTTTTATCATGAAAAGATGTTGAATTTTGTCACAGGTCTTTCCATCATCTAAAGAGATGATCATGTAGTTCTCTTTTAGTCTACTTATATAGTAAATTACATTTAAAGATTTGCATATGTTGGCACCATCCCTGCATCTCTGGGATAAAAGCAATGTGATCGTGGTGGATAATCTTTTGTTGTGTTGGATTCCATTTGCAGGTATTTTATTGAGAATTTTTGCATCTATGTTTATGAGGGATATTTGGTGTGTACATTTTTTGGTTGTATCATTGGTTTTGTTAAGTGAGTAATAGTGGCTTCATAAGAAGAAATAGGACATATTCCTTCTGTTTCCATTTTGTGGAATAATTTTATGAGTAAAACCTATGTTAGTGGAACTATTAACTAGAATTAATATTGTATAAAGGGTTATGCTGCCAAAAGCACACGATTGATAATATAATGAAACCCCAAAATATTCTAACACATTTCTTTACAGAAATTGAAAACAATACTTAATTTCATATGGAAACATAAAAAGATAGTTATAACAATTCTGAAAAATAAAAGAACTGCTGGAGGTATTATTATTCTAGATTTCAAGTTATTACAGAGCTATAATAGTAAAACCAGCACAGTATATATATATAGACAAATTTACCAGTGGAATTAAAGACACACACACACACACACACACACACACATACACACACACACACACATATTTTACAAAGAAGGCAAACATACACACTGTGGAAAAGACAGCATCTCCAACAAACAATGGTAATCAATCTGGCTGACTGTTTGTAGAAGAATGAAAATAGAACCACATCTATCACCCTGCATAAAACTCAACTCCAAATGTATCTGAGACCTCAACATGAAACTGGATACCCTGAATCTGACAGAAGTGAAGGCACAAGAAAGGACTGACTGAACAAGTACTCTACAATGAATACATGGGACCTCTTGGTCCCATTGGCAGTTTACAGAATAGAAAAAAAAAAAAACAAAAACTTTACCAGTTATAAATCAGTTAGAGGGTTAAATCTAGAAAAGATAAATAATGAAAAACACTGGACAACCTGAAAACAAATTACCCAATTAAAAAAAATGTGGAACAGAACTAAAAGTCTCAAAAACAAAACAAATGGCTGAAAATCACTTAAATATATATTCGACATCTGTAGTCATCAGGGCAGTTTAAATTAAAGCTACTTTGAGATTTCATCTTACCCCAATCAGAATGGTTAAGATCAACAAAAAATGCCAGCATGTGCTTATGAGTAGACTGAGAAAGGCGAACCCTTATTCATTGCTGGCTGGTGTACAAACAGCACAGTCAGTGTGAAAATCTGTATGGGGACCCCTCAAAAACAAAAGAAATCTATCTGCCACAAATCTAACTATACCATTCTTAGGCACCAATATGTCTCTACTATGGAGATAGGTGCTTGATCATCCCCATTCATTACTGCTCTGTTCTTAAGATCTAGAAATTGCAAATAGTCTAGACCTCTATCAACTGATGAGTGAATGATCGTATATGGTATATTTACAAAAGAGCACATTATCCAACTGTTAAGAAAAATTAAATTATCAAATTTTTAGGTAAATGGATGGGTTAAAAACATACATTCTGAATGAGGTAATTCAGACCTTAAAAAACAAATATTGCATGATTTCTCTTATATGTGGATGTTAGCTTTTAAAGTTTAGGAATGTGTGTTTCAAACCAAGTCACTAGTTTAAACAGAACAGGGGATCTTCCAAGGTAGGGTAAATACAATATAGTGTGATAAAGAGACAAAGAGGAAGTTAGAACAGGAAGACTAATGGAGGAGTGCCATGGAAGGCCAGAGTAAAGGAAAGAATATGAGGAGGAACAAGAAACACTAACGTACCTTTGAAAGGCCATATGGAGAGCTACTAGTGCCCACTACTGTAACTTCTTAAGACTGTTTTTTCCTAAGATATATATAAAAGTAATTTAAATGTAGTCACCATACAATGAGGAAACAATGCCCCAACTAGACATCTTACACCATCAAGTAAAACTTCCAGTGCCAGGGAATGGGGTACATCTTTTTGAGTCATTGAGCAAACATGTCCCATGGACTCTCCTCTCTGTATCATCACTGGTTATTTCCAATTACGACATTTAGGTTTCAGTAAGCTGGATCATGTCTTTAAATGCCTACATCATTTTATTTTCTATGCTCTTGTATGACTTAAAGCTACAAGATTTCCCCAATGGGTTGCTAGGTAACAGTTCTTTGGAAAGCAGTAAACAGAAACACTAACTAAACCAACCCAGTCCTGGCTTTTGACTACAGAAATCAAACATCTTTCAGGAAAGACATATTAGGAAAAAAAAAAAAAAAAAAACATAAACAGAGTCAAAACAAAAACAATGCTATTCATTTTATTTCACCAAGTAAAAGCGTATTACAAACAGTAACTGAATAGACTTCATTATAAAATTTCTTACATATTTTTTGCTTATTAGATTCTGCTGCTAAGTGTGAGTGGATTGAGTGCTATAAAACCTACATATTATTCTGATGAGAACAGAAACCATCCAGCAATTCTGTGATTTTTATTTCAATCCTACTGGATTAATCAATAAAAATAACTGTGTGCGATCACACATCATAGATTGTGCCAGTTCCACTACGATATTCCATTTAAATGATAAGTGGCTAAAAACTAATTTAAGTAAACCTTTAAGTCATTTAATCTCATAAGTTTTAAATATAAATATGTTGATTGAATACATAAAAGTCATCTCAGGTTTAGATTTCCAAAATCTTTAAAACAATTTTACAATTAATTCATTAATACTTTACTTAAAAAGGATATTTACATTTTTATAATTGCTTAATTATTTTAAATCTATAATTTTGCATGCATCACACCAATTAAATATTCAATGGAGTCAAATATTTTATATTCTATATCAAAAATTTTATATATTAGCTATAACATTTAATGTTATTTTTCAAAATTCCTGTCCTCATAAATGTAATTTCTTGGGTTTTCAACTAAAGATTTTCCTTATTATTTCCTTACTATTATTCTAC
Organism: Peromyscus leucopus; assembly: GCF_004664715.2. Classification (NCBI taxonomy): domain Eukaryota; kingdom Metazoa; phylum Chordata; class Mammalia; order Rodentia; family Cricetidae; genus Peromyscus; species Peromyscus leucopus. The sequence goes on from NC_051076.1 coordinate 48,324,467, forward strand.
TATAATAGAATGAAATATAGTTCTTGACACTTCATATTATAATAATCTCAAAGAGTATTTTGGCCTTTATGATATTGATATATATATACATATATATATATATATCACATATGTTTAAACTTCACAAAATTTCTATGATATAGTACATGTTAAAAGTATTCAGGCATTAAATCAGATACCAAGAAGGGCAATGTAATTCAATTTGTTTGATACTGACTAAAACTTATACTACAAACTACACAGAATTCTATGTAGCTTTACATGTGGCCAATCAAACACTCAAAGAGATAGAAAGGCTTAGCAGTTCTTCCTCATCTGAAGCATATGACAGGTTAAACTCTTGATATGATGGACAAAAGCACTATCTGCAATTAAATTGGAATGATAGAAACATGGCTTAGTTTCTCAAACACCTATTATATACTGGATGGCTATGGAGAAATATCATTATATGTGCTACTGAAATTTATTTTGTTTTTTTCATAGCAATTGTAACAAGAATAAGATTATTTAAGTTCTCAAGGAGGAGATCATAACACGTGAATAAATGTGTGGTAAATGTTGAAAAGTAAATATTTGCAGATTCTCAAAGAAGATATAATGGACATTTTTGCCTCCACTATGAAATAAAGAAAAGCAGCATCAAGGAAATGATACTTAAACCACAATTCCAAGAACAACTAAGGATCAAGTAGTAGAAAGGAGAAGAAAGCATATAGATGTAATTTACTCAGTCATCAAATTAGCGAGATAAGAAACATCCACTTGTTTATGAAAGCCAGTTAGAAAATTTGAAGATCAAGTAACAAGAAAAACTTCTCAAATGTTTGAGTCAATGGGATCCAACAAAGAAATGAACACAACTCCTTTAATTATAATTGAAAACAAATATATAGGAAACAGAAAACATTAGAGTAAAATAAAGGAGTACTTGGAAAACACAGTTAAGAAATTTCCTTGTATAGTTTCTCATGTTCCTAGGAATCAGAAAGTGAGTGAAACATGAAATAGTATCTACAAGAGCAAAAATTGATTTGATGATGAAAATGAGTCCACAATATCCAGGGCCTTCTTGACATGCCTGAGGAGATGAATCTCATCCAGTGTGAGTGTCAGGAGAAAAGCAGGGTCTAGTGATATAGAATTTTGTGTGTGATGTACATAGTAAAAAATGAAAATCCTCTTAAGATGTTGTCTGTACAAAGTGACAGACTGTAGATATTGGGGTAAAATATAAGGGAATGAGGAGACAGACTATCTGTACTGGTGGTGTGTTCAAGTTTATGCATTTAAGGTTTTGTTGATAAAAAATGGGCTGTTTCCCTTTGAAATTTCCAGTGCCTGCCAACATATGCCGATCAGTACAAGACTGAAGCAGACCCCAGCTAATGCCATAGGGATTCATCTATGATTCTGATATAATGCAAATTGGTTGAGAGGCAGTCTACTGATGATGCAGACAGACTCTTAGCAATATCCATTTGCCATAAAAGCTCTGAAGGACTGATTCCAACACCACACACACACACACACACACACACACACACACACACACACAGGATATTTATTTCTGATTTGTTGATAAATAAAATGCTGATTGGCCAATAGCAGGCAGGAAGTATAGGCAGGGCAATCAGGGAGAAGAATTCTGGAAAGAGGAAGCGCTGAGTCAGGAGTGATCAGCCAGACACAGAGGAGGCAAGATGACAAGGCAGAACTGAGAAAAGGTACCAAGCCACGTGACTAAATATACATAAAAATTATGGGTTAATTTAAATGTAAGAGCTAGTCAGTAATAAGCCTGAGGTAATGGCCAAGCAGATATAATTAATATAAGCCTCTGAATGATTATTTTATAAGCAGTTGTGAGACTGTGGGCCAGGCGGGGCACAGGAAAACTTCCAGTTACAGTGAACTGAGACGTGTTTCTGGGACATACTGTATCAGAAGCTTTGATGAGGTAAAAAAAAAAAAAAAAAAAAAAAAAAAAACATTTAAATTGTTTCAAATGAAACAGCAAGTTCAAGATAAAGACGGGACACCGAGTTCAGATCTCATAAGGTCTGAATGGTTTAAATGAGACTGGAATTGGGATATGGATAAAAGGTCTAAACGATGTACTTTCTATCATTTTCTGTCACATATGTTTTAACTTTAAGTCTCAGGAAATTATTGCCAATAAGACAGGAAATCAGCTTTTTCTGAATCAAATATTCTACGAAGGTTTAAAAAATAACATAATTCTAATGGTTTCCAAAATGTAATTTAAATTTGAAAAAAAAAAAAAAACAACAGATGTTGCTCTGTATGAGACTTAAAAGAAGACTGCATTTAGATTCATGACTTTGAGTCACTAAAGCAAGTTAGTCTTTTTTTTTTTTTCCCGAGACAGGGTTTCTCTTGTGTAGCTTTGCGCCTTTCCTGGAACTCACTTGGTAGCCCAGGCTGGCCTCGAACTCACAGAGATCCGCCTGCCTCTGCCTCCCGAGTGCTGGGATTAAAGGCGTGCGCCACCACCGCCCGGCTTGTTTTTTGTTGTTGTTTTTTTTTTTTTTTTTTTTTTTTTTGGCAACTTAGTCTTTAGGAAAGCTCACTTAGGCTCTGATGAGATTACTCGTATGCATGCATAAATAAAAGTATATATGTCATTTGACTCCCAAAAGGGTCACGACCCACAGAACCACTGATCTAAGGGATCTGTACGCCACAGTGTCTTCTCTACATAATGGAAATATATAGGCTAATGTAAGATCATATTTCTATCCAAAGTGTGTGTGTGTGTGTGTGTGTGTGTGTGTGTGTGTGTGTGTGTGCGCGCGTTTGTATCCCTTAGATCAGTGGTTCTGTGGGTCATGACCTCTTTGAGGGTCAAAAGACATTTTCACAGGGGTTGCCAAAGACCAGAGGAAAACACGTATGTTTACATTACGATTTAGGACAGTATCAAAATTACAGTTACAAAGAACCAAGGAAAATAATTTTATGGTTAGAGGTCACCACAACATGAGGAACTGTATTAAAGGGTTGCAGCATTAGGAAGGTTGGAATCCACTGCCTTAGGCAGACAAACCCATGCCCAGATTTCTACTGTCATATGTCATCTGCTGTAGCCTCTCAGGCAGTACCATCGCTCAGTGTATTAAGCAGAGAGTGGAGCTGCATTTAGTATTTAGAACTTTTGTTAATTGGTTGTCTTTCAGAAATTTCTCCGAATGATTTTTTTCCATCTTCCACAGAACTGCCTATTCTTTCTGAATTATAAATAGAAATAACCTGAACAGATAAAGGTACATGAATGGAATATGATAGATGAAAGATAGAAGAAATCTTTAAACAATCATTAACTAGTAAACTGAATAAATTATTATACAAAAATATCCTGCAGTTTATATTTCCCAAGGGGTCTTAGGCAGTTTAAATGCACTTTTAAGGGAAAAAATGATGAGAATTTGATATTACAGTGGAACCATGTTTTTGACTTGCTCTTCTCTTCCCTTGTACTGACTATATGTCCTCAGTACTGCTGAAGTTAACTTCCAATAAACCTTCAACTCAATAATCACACTAACAGTAACAAGAAACAAATTTGCCTTGGCATTTTAGTCATTAGGAACAAATTTTTCTGACCATAGGTGACAATTTGAATTTTTGTTGCAAAGTTTACTTAAAGAAATTAACTTTGGAGAAATTAGTTTGAAAGACTCATTTGAATTAAGTCGTAAATTTGGAGAAGATTTCTATGAACTTAGTGTACAGAGTTAAATTTGGCAATAAAGGATAAACATCAGTTGGAAACCATCATAGTCATTACTCAGAAAACAACTTTCACAATGGAAAGTGTGATCCTGGAGAGATGGCTTACCCCAGCATTTAAAAGGCCAAGGCTGAACAGTTGCTATGAGTTCAAGGCCATCTTTGGCTATGTATTGTTTTCCCAGTAACACTGAGAAATGAGTCAGACCCTGCCCACACAAATAGCTCAACAGACAAATAAAACCAAGCAATACATGAAGTCACCATTTTAATTATTTCAAAACCCTTGTAAAGCACTAAAAAAAAAAAAAACAAAAAACAAACAAACAAAAAAAAACTTCTATATAGAAAACAAGGACATAGACTATACCTTATATGTGAAACATATAACATGGAATACAGTAGTAAACATAATATAAAAATCTCTATTCCTCTAAGTTGAATATTAAAGGGTGTAAGGTAACCGTTCACTCTTTCTCCCTTCCTCCCTTCCCTCCGACTTGGTTTTGGGAACCTCCAATCACACACACGTAAGGAAAGCATGCCACAGCTGAAGCACATTTCCAGCTTGTTCCTTTTGTTTTAAGAATGTATATTCTACAGATGCAGCATATGGATTTAAATGCTGACTCTATCTTTTGGTATCTTAATGTCAGTGGTTTTCTTTCTTTTTTTTTTTGTTGTTTGTTTTTACGTGTACATATTGGGGGAAATTATTGAAGATGCCTGCAGGCATCAGCTTCTAGAATGACCAGTAACAAATCTTATGTCTTGGAATTCATATCCTCCTTTACAGAACAAAGATAACCTGCATATGCAAAAAGATACTGCAGGAAGGGTAGGTGTGATAGTCAAGGCAATGTCATAAACATGGTGGCTTCTGCCTCACTATCTTCTATATCAACTTCTCTAGGGAAACTCAGCTGGCACGTCCTGAGGACACTCAGTAAACCCTAATGAAACCTTAGCCAACTTGAGTTTCCAGCAGTGTGAGGGAACCACATTGGTAGGTTATCTTAAAGACAAGTCAAATTTAGAAATAACATCAGGCTCAATTGATATCTCTATTGCAACACATTGATCTTGTTATCACTTCCAGACTCCTGACCCATGGAATCTATGAGATAATAAATGTTCCTGGTTGCTTATAGCAGAAACTTTGGGTGTGGTTTTGAAGCAAGAGATAATGAATTCATAATCTTACAATGCTTCTGCTGTGACTGGGTAAACAAACAAGAAGGACTTTCCTTATCAAGTTTGAATATATAAATATTGGTTACACAATGATTATATAGTTATAATTATATTACTTACATTATGTTTCATTCAACAAAGGGGCAAATATCAAAAAAGAATATGTGCCATTGTATAAGCATAAATCACTATTTAGGAGATAATCAACTGAAATTGTGCATTAAAATCTATAAAAATAATATCATTTATAATAGAAACATAATTTCTATGGAAAATTTACAGGTTGGTTAAATTAAAACACATATAGATGGATATAGATGATTTAGATATATAGATAGATGGAAAGATAGATGATAGATGAGAGACAGATAGATAGACACATAGGTAGACAGATGGATACATAGAGAGAGAGAGAGATAGAGAGAGAGAGAGAGAGAGAGATTATACTGATCTCAGTGATATAAAAAAATATTGATTTATAGATTTCCTTATTTTCTATTTCTAATTTGAAACATACTTGGAATTCTCAAGAACAAATGTGCTATTGGTAGATTTATTGGTTTTGGACCTTACTATTTATTTCACTGAACAGCATGGAGAGTTAAATGAGAACTTAGCACCACTAAGCCAAGTTTAATAAATTATCAACTAAGATTTGGTACTTAAATATACATTTATTATATATTAAAAATGATATTAGTGTTTGAATAAACACATTTAATATATTTATATAAGTACAATACCTACTTCTAAGTGAAAAAATGTTATCTGTTTAAATATTTGAAGTCTATGACTTTATTGTGTCATTAATATCCTTCATCATCTTAGATAAATAATAAAATGTATGAATAAATTAAAGGGAGCCATTGTAAACAAACCATCTTCTAACAGCATTTTTATGAAAATGACATAATTATGATAAATGATTATTAATAAAATTGTGACCTTACTCCTCATTTAAGGACTTCCATATCATATTACTTCTGTAGTATTTTATGCTTAATGTGATTTTAGCAAATATTTATAGCTGAATGATATTAAATTCAATATAGATAACATTTTCTGCATTCTTCCCTCTGTGATTTTGTAATTTGTTTCTTTTTAGATTCATTTCCTCGAATTACATAATAGATGTCCTCATAGTTGAGTTTCATGTGTTGTGCACATGATTTGCTCAGGAATCTTTCAAGCAAATGAATGGCTGATTACGTCCTGTTCCGGGCTGTTGAATGTCATTTCTGTTACTGTTTTTGGTAAGAAAGGGGATTCACTCACTCTGCACTCCCACCCAATCACTTTCCAATTTGCCTTCAGAAAGACACCATTTCAGCACTGTTTGGTCCACTACTGTTGTCCATAAAAGAATGACCAAAACCCTTAAGGTAGATTACTAGTTTCTTGTTCATCTTATTTCTGCAGTGTTTCCCACCCACACTTCCTAAGATTCTCCCTTAAAAGGCCCTGTCCATTTCCACATAATTTCCTGCATCACTTTTTCACTTCTGTTCCCTATTATCTCCATGACTGACCCACTGCTCTGTCTATTTGTAACTTATAATCCTCCATCTGCTTTCATTGCTACACTATTCATATGGTTGCCCTGTCTAAAACATTGCTTCTTGCCAAAATATATTCTGAAAGTAATCATGCAAGTGATTACTAGTTTTATATCATTTCCAGTAAAATATAAGCTTCAAAATAAGCAGAAGGAGTGCAAGCCACATAAAAATAAAGTGATTTAATGCCTACCTTGACAATAGACAGTAGTGTTGCACTGAAACTTTCATTCTGCTGATTTGTGTTTGGTTTATTAATATTGAATTATAAGAATTCTTTAAAATTGCATTAGAAGAATTATAAGAATATTTTTTTCAAATACATATATTTGAAAAAAATTTACACAGATGTGTTCATTAACAGTATGTTATTTCTATCTGGAGATGCCTTATTTTGAATAATGTCTTGAGAAGAATGATTGATAGAATTTTGATGAATTGCAATTTATAATTTAATTTTCCTTTAGGACTTGGGTGAGATTTTCATTGTCCAGAGGTTGAGAAATAGTAAATATCCATTTTTAAGAATATTGTCTTTTTATATGTACACACACATACATACACACATAATTGGCAAGGACTACTTTTTGTATATTTTGTAGTGTGACATTTTATCCTTAATGTTATAATATAATTCAATTTAACATTAGAATAAAGTGTATGATAAAGCCTCAAGATGTATGTTTTTCTTGAAGAGATTCTCAAGTAACCAAAAACTAATTTTGAATGCTACTTATCTCCTTTAGGTGGTAGTTAACTTGACAGTGTGTTTGAAAACACATTGAAAATATAAATTGGCCTAGTTTGTGGTCTGTATTCTTTTCCAGTCTTTTTGCTTAATTCCACACTGTCTGGAAATAGGCACTATGTTGACTGATTTCTAACATGCATCTTTTCTTCCATATTTGTAATGTTTAGAGGAGTTTCTCATATTTTTTAAATGTTAAAGCTGTTACTATTTAAGTCAGGCTATTATAGTTTTAATTGAAATATCCAGCTTTGTATAAAAATATGATTTCAATGAGAATGTTAATAATATTAAGTACTACAGTCTATGAAAATTCTATATTCCTTGGGCAATTGAGATATTTTCCCAAAATTTCCTTCAAGAATGTTTATATTGCAATTCATATTATAACTATTTCACTAAATATTAGTATTTCTTTGTATATTGCTTTGTAATTGTAATAGTTATATTTAGCTTAAATTTATAAATATTATAAGGACAGAAAATAAAATTATTTTGTTTTGATATTTCTACATAACTCATCAATTCTACAAGATTTTTATTTTATATTTTACAATAAATGATCAGTAATGTACAGATAGAGCTACTTTCATTGATTCCTTTCTAATATGCATATTTTACTTGTTTTTCCTGACCTATTACACAGGCTAACACCATCACTACAATGATGAATAAAAGTAGAAAGTGTAACTTTTTTTTCCTATTTTTTGGCTTGTTTCTTTTTTTTTCCTTTTATTTTATTTTACAATACCATTCAGTTCTACATATCAGCCACAGATTCCCTTGTTCTCCCCCCACTGCCCCCCTCCCCTTTCCCCCAGCCTACCCCTCATTCCCACCTCCTCCAGGGCAAAGCCTCTCCGGAGGACTGAGATCAACCTGGTAGACTCAGTCCAGGCAGGTCCAGTCCCCTCCTCCCAGGCTGAGCCAAGTGTCCCTGCATAAGCCCCAGGTTTCAAACAGCCAACTCATGCAATGAGCACAGGACTCAGTCCCACTGCTTAGATGCCTCCCAAACAGATCAAGCCAATCAACTGTCTCACCTATTCAGAAGGCCTGATCCAGTTGGGGGTCCCTCACCCTTTGGTTCATAGTTCACGTGTTTCCATTCGTTTGGCTATTTGTCCCTGTGCTTTATCCAACCTTGGTTTCAACAATTTTCGCTCATATAAACCCTCCTCTTTCTCTCTAATTAGACTCCCGGAGCTCCACCCCGGGCCTAGCCGTGGATCTCTGCATCTAGATCCCTCAGTCGTTGGATGGGGTTTCTAGCACGACTATTAGGGTGTTTGGCCATCCCATCACCAGAGTAGGTCAGTTCGGGCTGTCTCTCGACCATTGCCAGCAGTCTATTGTGGGGGTATCTTTGTGGATTTCTGTGGGCCTCTCTAGCACTTTGTTTCTTCCTTTTCTCATGTGGTCTTCCTTTACCATGAACAGAGAGGGAAAACATGGTAAAGGAAGACCACATTTTATTTTTTTTCTAGGTACTAGAATTAACTATTCACACTATAGATATCAAGTACTAACAGACTCCAACGTCAGTGTTCTCTTTCCATCAGACATGTTTTAAGTACAATGCATCCTTCATTAAAAAAAAAAAAAAAACTTCATATTGTGCCTAATGATGGGATCATATGCAGTTTATTTCCCATCTTAATATGGTAAGAAGGTGATTTTTACCTGATTTTTAAGTATGTTTGATTCTTGTAGTGAAGGGATAAACCCTGTTTGCTCAAAATTTATTCCTTTATGCTCACATATTTGATTTTATATTGATTTGTGGAATATTTTTTCACATTGGTTCATATGAAGAATAAGACTATAATTTTCACCTGTGTGGGTATACGTGTATATAATAAGTGTGGGTACTATATAGACATATTTGTGCATGTTCATACTCATGCATGCACATGTATAAGCCAAAGGATGTCAAGTGTCCTCAACTACCACTCCACCATATTCCATGAAGATAGCCTCTTTCCTTGAACCTGAAGCTAGGCTGGTGGCCAGCAAGTCCCCATCTCTGTTGACCACAGTGCTGGAGAAAAAGGCATACAAAGGTCCTCATGTGTGGGCAACAGTACTCTTACCTGCTGAGACACCTCTCCACTCCTGTCCACAATTACCTTCACCTGTATCTTCTTCACTTTGACCTATGTAAACAAATCTCTCTTTGTAAAATTAAAAAGAAAATGTTCTCTGTTCTTTATTTTCTGGGAGTAAATTTGTGCAAGGCTGGATGAACTCTACCTTAATCACTGATAGAAGATCCTACATAAGACATTTTTATGTTATTTATTTGAATATTATTTTTAGCATGTTTATATTTCATTTCATTCTTTGAAAATATAGTCAACTGTTTTGTTAGAATCCATCAAATAAACTTGAATCCCTGCCTTTTTTTTGTTTGTCTATTCACTTACAATCTCTGCAATGGCACTTCAGTGTTAGATGGAAATCTTAGATAATGTTAAAGAATCTGGCCTTCTGATATGCATATATTATATAATACCCTTGAGTACAGGCAATGAATGTATTATGGTGGTGCAACTATATAAACCAAAGGTAAGTCATTTATCTTTCAGTTAAATGAAAAGATTTAACTTTGAAGAGGTGCTGGCAGTCCCCACTGTTAAAGAGCTGAAGCTACAATAGATGTCACCCTGTTGCCTTGAAGAAACAAACTAACACCTTTAGAACAGACCACATGGTGGAGAATGGATGGCTACTTCTGGAATAAGAATGCCCAGTTCCATACCTGCCAATAGCCACTATCTGCTGCTGCCAAGTGTTCACATTGGAAATGAAGGCTACCCTCAGATGAGATGATTCCCAGTCTAGTCTTGATCAGTTATCTCAGATAATCAATTACAAGAAACTAAGCGATAATGAATTCATGTTGTTTTAAATTGACATTAGAATAGTGTTGTATTATATCTCAAAGCAAAGGTAAAACAAATCAACTCCGAGTAACCTCATTACAGGAATGGTTCAATCTTACTGGGCACATCCGTTACCGAATATTGGGTGACATCTTCCATCAAGACTCTGGGTGTGAAATTCTCCTGGATCTCCTTGAGCTCCAGGATGGTTCTGTTTATTATTGATTGTTTTCACTAAGCCTTTAGATTTCACTTCATGGAGTAAAATACTAACATCCCAAAAAATACATAGGAGACTTTTATTTTTCAGTTCTATTTACCTTATTTATCTGTACTTTTACAATTCTTCTGTTTGTAGTTCAACATGAAACTTATTTGAACTTATACACCTGAAAACTCTTTAGTATATTTTGAAGTGTGTTATATTACATAGTACTAAATTATATACTATTAACTCTAAATTTGCCACCTAAGTAGATCTTTGTGTGTTCTCAGGTTTTCTGTATGCTCTGTGTAAAGAGAACAAACACTGAGAGTCAGGTATTGTGTCATGTGTGGAGAGACGAAACGTATGAGAGATTCAAAACCTAATGTAGAGACATCAAAGCAGCTATTAATCTACTAGGAAATAGATCTGTTAGAAATCTTATCAATTGTGAAGATATAAAAAAATGAGAGTTGCAAGGAAAAAAACAATGCTTCCTCACTCTCCTTGGTTCTCACAATCGATGAAGAAATAAACGAAATGGTTTATGAACCTGTCCTCACTCTCTTTTTCTATTATCACAACCTCAATGCAATTTCTCAGCATCTTTCACCTGAACAACCATAATAGCTTCCTAAATAATCACTCCTAGGAGGTTCCTTTTATCCTCACCACTGCACTCCACATTTCCCGCAGTGACTTTTTTATCTAGCTGACATTGTATGTGTTTTCCTCTGATTGTTGTTAACCTCTCATTGCTTCCAGAAAATTCCAATTCCCTAGTAAATGATAATTCATAATGCACATCTGGAAGTGACTATGCAGAGTGACAAGACTGTAAAGAAAATCTGTAGTAAGTTAAAAAAAAAAATCTCATAATATCTGTCACTTCCTGTTTGCTTACCCTGAATTATAAAGAATTTTCCTGGGGTTAAAAATTTAATTTGAAGAAATCATCAAGAAATAGCCAAAGAAATTAAAACATATAGCTGGAGATAGGTGTTACCAAAGGCATGGGATGGAGACATTATAGAGTAAAGCCCTAGGTAGAAATACACAGTTAGCTGAAACAGTTTCCTGGCATCTTGTCTCATACATTAGTTTAAGAGTATGATACATGCAAAAAGAACAAAGATTCTTCTGGATACAGAGAACACCGTGCACACTTATGCAACACACCAGTGCAGACAACAGATTGCTCTTAAAAGGATTCACAGAAGCATTGTGAACAAATAAACAAGAAATAAAGAACAAATAGCAGTCCTTCACAAATCATGCATCTAAAAGAATGGAGTCAAATACTAAAGACTGCAGTTCATCCCTGGACCAAAAATACCTGCAATTTTCCAAACATGACAGAATATGTTACTCTATGCAAAAACATGACTTTGAGTGAGAATTATGCAAACATTTGAAAATTATCAGAAAAAATTCATAAAAGTGCTATAAGTAAATTAAATTATAAGTGACCTACAGGGACACTACCTGATACACATATTATGCAAGACAAATTTACTCAGGCATTAAAGAGAATAAATTAGAGAGATAGCTACTTTATAAAATCACATATCAAATTTGCAAAAGCCACTAAAATGAAAAGAAAATGTTATTTAAAAAACTATCAAAAATTATATCGAGGAACATATTTTACTTAAAATAATGTATGCAATCATAACTTATTTTTTAGACAAAATGTGGCATGGTTATATAAGATATGAAATTATAGGAATATGGAGAACACTGAGGGTGTATATAAATTTTATGTGATAGCTAGCATATCTAAAGTTAAAAGCATTTTAATTTGAAATATTTAATAACAAGTTAATGAAAAGTTCAGAAAATACTGAATTTTAAAATGTAGAATTAAGAGTATATTGTGAATATTAAAACAATCTGAATATGAGCTACATTACTAATATAATTATTAACATGTCCCGGAGTTAAAATTGCTAGTGTAGCTCTATGAGGCAGAACAACCTTCTCTGGAGAATCTGGCTGAAGTACGAATCTGTTGTGTTCATGTGTGTATGTATGTGTATATGTGTATGTGTGCTTATGTGTGTTTATCTATGTGTGCCTGTATGTATCTGCACATGTGTCTTTGTAGGAATGTGTGTAGATACGTGTATCTGTATATCTATATATCTACACAGTTATATATCTGAACATGTGCGTATGTGTGTCTGTTTGTGAGTTTGTGTGTAGTATGTGTGTCTGCGTTTGTGTGTTTATAAAGATTAAATAAATAAAACAAAATGCTAACAATCATCAAATATAGATTGACTGAACAAAAACTTTCATCATTTAATAACCTTTAAAGTGTAAGTTGAATTTTCCAAAACATCAAAGATTCTCTAGATAGAACTGAACATGGCCTTATGGTGAATAGTCTGTGTTCCATCTAAAAGCATCAAGAATTTTGAAGTTCTGACGTTCTATATTTTGAAAGTACAGAAATTTGAGGCGTTGTGTTCTTAAGCAGGTTGCAGAAGCAAAGTTTGAGATGATGTGCATGTGGGTGTGACATGGAAAATGAAGAAATCACTCTGCTTGAAAATATCACACTTTACCATTTGGAGAAAGTCAAGCCTGCACCACCATATGCTATTTAGAAACAGCTAAGATAATTTCCAATATTTATATTGCTTGGAAATATTCCACACTCTCTTTTCTGGGTAGGCAAAACGAGGCACTGAAATGTCTAATGGTTCACAAAAAAAAAAAGAAAAGAAAAAAGAAAATCCACATGGTGTCTAAGATGAGATACAATCTTCATGTTTTTTTAATCAAACTATTTCTCTGTGATGTAAGAGTTGTATGCGCTCATTATTTACAAAACATCTTTGCAACTGCAGTCACGCTATCTAATAAAAATTCATGGTTTACAATACTGTCAAAGGTACTCTTAAATGTATATTTACTTTTGTTCACATCTAACTTTTTATTGTAATTATGCTTTATAATTACTGGAGAGCTAACTCCTACAACTCTAGTGAATGATTCATACTTCAGATTTGTTATAATTGTGAAGTAGAAAGTATTTCATTCAGTAAACACTTAGAAATATGGGTGTGATTTTCATTCATTAACTACAGCCAGGTTATGTTACATGCAAAATATCTTAGTACATGGAAAATAAAATTTATAGAGAATTTATAATTTCATTAACTAATTGAGTTTTGCAATCCTTACTCTGACTTGAAATTAGATGAGAAAGAAAAGAGATATGAGTGAGGGCAAATCATCTAACATTTTACCGGGGAAAATGGAACTAGATGGCTAACCTAAGTTTACCTGTCATATCATCCCTATAACATTATCCTAGAATATTCATCCACCTTGCAATTAAATGGCAGTTAACTTCGTCAGCCTAAAAGACAAAGAACTTGTAGATAAAGTTGATGAGTAGGAGAATGCAGTGTGTCTGTAAAATTAATTATAAATCATTCAAGGTTTTCTTCATTCTGACAGAGACTATAGGCATATCTCTCTCCCTCTCTCTCACTCTGTCTCTCTATCTTGTGGCAATAATTGTGCCCCCCCAAATATTGTGCACCTTAACAAAGCATATATGAGGATCAGAGGAAAAAGCCAGGCACAATATTAAACATAGAAGTTAGGGAATTGTAGCACACACCTTTAATCCTAGCATTCAGGAGGCAGAGATCTATCCAGATCTCTGTGAGTTCAAGGCCAGACTGGGGAACAGAGCCAGGCATGGTAACACATGCCTTTAATCCCAGCACTAACCATAAAGGTCTGGAGGTCTCTACAGACAGACAAGAAGTGATGTACCTGGGCAGAGAGAGGAAATGAGATGAACAGAAAGGCATATAGGTGTGGGTGTACAGGAAGTAGCTCTCTTTGGAGTCTCAAGGCTGGTAAGGTGAGGTGGGCTGTGGCTTGTCCTATTCCTCTGATCTCTTGGTTTTAACCCCAATATCTGGCTCAGGGTTTTTATTAAGACCCTTTAGCAATTCTTCTTACACTCTCTCTTTTCAATTCCTCTTCTGGTATGTGCAGTGTGTATGTGTCTTTCTGTGTGTATTTGTGTGTGTGTGTGTGTGTGTGTGTGTGTGTGTGTGTGTGTGTGTGTCTGTCTGTCTGTCTGTCTGTCTGTCTGTCTATGTATGCTGGTCTGTGCAAATGTTTCCAGGCTTTTAAATCAGTTTGGATTGCAAGCAGGAAAGGCAATTATGAGATTCATTTCAGTATGATTAAATGGTGAGATATAGTAATATGTCTACATCTGAACTGAATTATCATCATATTTGTTGCATTTCCCAACACAAGTTTTTCAACCGAGAAGCAGCAATTTATGAGGCACTCAACAATATGAAAGCATAAATTTTCTGTGTGTGTTTTTAGATCAAATATTGGCCCAGGAGAGGCTTCACTAAAATTATTGGGTACACATGAGGTAAGTAGACAATTTAAGATGTCACATAACCACATTCTCCATCACTCTTAGTCATGAAATGCTGTAATCATCTGTTATAGGCCCCAGTGCCAATTGTCACAGCACAAAATTCCATTACTGAAAATCTTTCTCAATGAAAGTAGATTTGACATAACCAAAGCTAAATTACCATATGACTTTTAATTTACCAAAGCTGACAAAAATAACCCAAAAATTTAAAGAATATATATATTCAAAAATTGACTATAAAGAAAGTTAGCATTTCTTCACTTGAGCAAAGGAAGGCTAAGTGCTGCCTGGCATTGGAGGCATGAAAACATGAACACAATGACTACAGCTGTTGGGTACCTGCTGGGAAGATGGAGGGCAGGAGAACATCCAGGGAACAGTGAAAGGTAAATGTTTTGAAATAGCCAAGTGAACCATAATGATGGTGTCAATGGAAAGCTTCAGATAAGCATGCAGCCTATCCAAGGATCAGTGAGATGTAATAGATGAAAGAAAGAATAGCATATTCTTTCGTGTATTCTCTATGTAGATGCAGCTGGGAAGGATGGCTGATAAATGGGTTTTAAATAAGGACATCATAATGGCTTTTAAAAAACTGACATTTTGAAATGTCTGTTAGCAATTTAGTCGGTAATAAGTGTGGTGGTATTGTGTTCCTCAAAATATTGTGCACCCTAATAAACTTATCTGAGGTCAGAGAACAGAACAGCCACTAGATATAGAGGCCAGAAAATAGTGGCACACATGCCCTTTAATCATAGCATTCCAGAGGTAGTGATTCACCTGTATCTCTGAGTTCAAGGCCACACTAGAAACAGCTAGGCATGGTGACTCATGCCTTTAATCCCAGTTTAATCCCAGGAACTGATGACAGAAAGCAGAAAGGTATATAAAAACCAGGAACTAGAGCTAGTTAAGTTTTTAGGCTTTTGAGCAGCATTTCAGCTGAGATCTATGAGGCTTCCAGTCTGAGGAAACAGGATCAGCTGAGGTGAGGAAGCTGTGACTTGTTCTGCTTCTCTGATTTTCCAACCTTCACCCAATACCTAACTCTGAGTTTGTTTTTATTGATAAGAACTTTTAAGATTCGTGCTACAAATAATGACTATGCAGTTTGAGATGCAACAATCACACACATAAAGGATACCGAAGGAGAGATTCAATTATGAAAATCTTACACTTTGATGAGATAACCCTAAAGAAAAGATCTACAGATAGAAAAGAAAATAATTTTTCAATTTTCCTTATAGATGATCTGTGCTTTCTAGACACTGACATTTTAATCCACGACTTCTCCTATCTGACCCCTGTATTTTTCCAGATCAAGAGCAATAAATAGTGATTCAAGAGATAAAAGGTTTCTTAGTGGACAGCTCTGTTGTTTTTTTTTTTCCTAATTTTCAAGTTGTACTTACAATATGATCATGAAATATATTTTTTCCTCTACCCTATTTTGAAGATAACTTACTTAGGCTGAGGGTTTTTGCTACTGTCCCTAGAGCTTTTCTGGCTTTAAATGTGTAAGTTGGTGGCACATTCTCTAAGATACGAGTGTGTACATTCATATGATGTATTCCGTCTATTTTTATCTGCAAATATGTTCCTGAAACGATTTCAACTTGGTGATCATATGTTCCTATTAAATATAGTTTTCTTTAATTAATGCATTGCATGCAATTTTTAAAATATGTACAAATAAAATCATTCTCCGAATGTCATTTCCAATACATTTTTCAATGTGTTTTGTTCGAGGTTATGTTAATTTTAAGAAATGAATTGAGATTGAACTTTATTTTTCTGGTCTCTCAATGTATATTCTCAAATGATATACTTTTTGAATTTTTTAATAAACTCTTTTTAAAACCTCTAGGATATCCCTCAATAGTTTTCTTTCTATAATTAAATGTAATAAAAATTAGTTAGATGAGAAGCAAGTACTAAGATATTACTGACAGCAGCAATTCTGATAGACTTCTTTTATTGGTGGCTGATTTTCTCGTAAGTAGGCTTTATATCAGAACAACTCAATTTTGAAGTATTTTTTCTTATCGTCTTTATTAATTAAAAACAAGTTTACATGAGTAGAAATCTGAGGTTGAACAACTGAAACAGTGAAGACATGTTCCAGCGCAGGACCGCACTCATGTTTACACGTTCTGTTGCAGGGTACCCAAGCAACATTTACACATTCTGCTGCTTTGAGGACAAGCTACTGAAAGTGAAGCTTGCTTCTGAATGAGTGACCACTGGCCTTTTTGGAAAATTATCTGTATAAAAAAGAAGTATATTGCCTGTGAATTATGCTTTCTGTTAGTTGAATCTTATTGTAATTTATATTCAAAAATATCAAACTATTATTCTACTGAGCGTTTTGCTCTTTCTACCTCTTTTGGGGTATAGTGTATTTATCTTGGATTCTGGTGTTCTAAAATAATAACATATCTTTTCTATAATAATTAAAATATAAGGTATTATTTTAATTATAAGTCATTATGCTCAAACACTAATGAAATAAATCGTCCATCTCTTGAATGCTTACTGTTATTCATTTGGAATAAAAATGCATAAATCTCCATGAATAAGCGAAAACTTGCTGCAGTGTTTTTATTATGTTATGTATTTTATTATACAGTTATTAACATAATTTTCAAATGTTTCACTACATGCCCCTTTTATTAATATGTTTTAATTTTAAAATGCATAAACTATAATCATTGAAAGATTATTATAACTCAGGATTAGTTGAAGAAGACATTGCGAACACCAAAAATAAAATGTATCCTTTAGATATCTGGGAAGGCTAAAGTACTACTTAAGCAACTTATACATGACAACAATGGAAGCCATCAAGGAAGTACCATTTTTAGCAATTATTATTTGATCACAATTGCTATTAGCTCTCTATAGCTTCATAATGATCTCACCCCTGAATAACTCAAACAATGCCTTCTTCATCACAGTTCTGTGTATTAACATGACCTGAGTTGGGCTGGTGTGTAAGAGGGAAATACACAGACAGGTACCAGGATGGGTGAGTCTTATTTTTCCTCTTGCTTCCCTTTCTCATAATAAGCTAAACAGAGCATTTTTGCATGCAGCTCAGAGACCGAAAGACCACAGAGCAGTGAGACACACATGATGGAGTTTGGCTCCTCGGGGACCATTTTAACAATTTATTACACAAGCTGACAGCTTCATCTATTGCCTTTTATTAAGAAGCCTGTTACTTCTCAAACTCTTGCTGAGATACAAAATGAATTATATTGATTTGAGAGCTTCATACATCAGCCTTAATATTTTTATGGCATTTTAATGAAACTACAATGCTTTCATCTTTAATACTACAAAAAGACTCCCATCTGAAATGTTGTAATCTCAGCTATAAAAGAACTTAAAGCACTATTAGACAGAATTTTAACATGTGTCAAAATAAGAAATATTGAGATGAACTTTTAGGAGAGAGTTTTTTAAATAATATACTCATCTTGGTAGGTTTATTAAAATAATGTCAAATGAAATATTTGAAAGAAAATCAACACAATAGTTTCTGTAGCATCTTACTTGTAAATAGACTATTTCAGCACATGTGATTGATTTATGGGAAGCATCTGATTGATGGCTGGATAAAGAAGGGGGAGAAGAGTAGATGTCTCCTCTGAGTGTGAGATATATCACATTCAAAATGATGGGTTGTTTTTCACACTACATGCAGCAGTTGCCGTAAGATTTAGATCCAATACTATTCAATAGACATCCAAAAGTTTTCCAGATTTTTTTAATTCTCACTACTGACCATATCTGTTGGAATGGAGGCAGCTTTTCAGAAGGAAATGAAAGCATCACTCAGAGTACTAATTTACATAAATGAGCTTCTACAGTCTTAAATATTGACATTCAGATTTAGTATTTTACTTCAACACCTTGCTTACTGCTCATGTCATTAACGCTACCCAAGTATGCTCTTTTTAATTTATTAATAGTAACTAAAAACATGAATGTTTACTTCAAACAGGATTCTGGAAAAACACCTAATGAGGTACTTCATATATACTTTTCCATTTCAGTCACAAAGGGATTTACAATAGAATGACTCTCACATCTTTGTTTCAGCTTATTGAGTCCTGGCACCACCACCTCAGACTACCTCAATCAGAACCCCTACAATGGGTATTTCTTAAAAATCTTCCAAATTGCCGGGCGGTGGTGGCGCACGCCTTTAATCCCAGCACTCGGGAGGCAGAGCCAGGCGGATCTCTGTGAGTTCGAGGCCAGCCTGGGTTACCAAGTGAGTTCCAGGAAAGGTGCAAAGCTACACAGAGAAACCCTGTCTCGAAAAAACAAAAAAACAAAAAAACAAAAAAAAAAACCAACCAAAAAAAAAATCTTCCAAATTGCAATAATATACAGATGGAATAAAGAGTCGGTGTTTTAGGTTGTCCTATATATGTTTTCTGAGAATCAGCTAATGATGTCACTTGTAATACAGACAGTATAAGGTTGAAATAACTCTGTATCACTATCCTCATTATTTTCTTATTATTTAAAATTAATTTATAAAGTTTATTTCAGTAAGATAAACCAACAATTTAGCACGTGGACACATAGTATAAAAAATAACTTGTGGCATGTTTCTAAAAGGACTTACATTTTAATAACCTTTTAAGCATTGATTGTTGAAGTGAATCAAAACACAATATAGAACACATCTGTTATGTTTGGGGAGAAAAGTACATAAATCAATGAGCAGATCCAAAGTTGTGCCTTTCTCCCACAGAAGCATTTAAGAAAATAACTAATTAGCATATTATTATTCAATTACCTAATGATGCAAAGCATGACCTCCTTAGTGCATGTAACTTTTTATTTTAAAAATCGTGTCTCTAAAACATAAAATAGAAGATTTACATTTTTCTTGAGTTATTTTAAGGTCTATAACCCAAATTAAAATAAACATTGCATATTAATGTATTACACTGCAATATACTGTAGGTTAAGGTATTTTGTGCTTTAAGTAATATATATATATAGCAAAGAATTGACTATGCGTAAACTAAAAGTCAGATAGAACATTTCAAAACTTATTCACAGCATCTTTTGAAAACCCAAATAAACTTACAAATGTATATTGTAAAGTCAGGTGATAAAATCATCAAGTTATATGTTAAAAGTGAAGATTTATCTCAAATATTACATTCTTGCATTTCAAATGGATGACTAAAAGAAAATCCTTTCTGCCGGACAGGACCATGAGCTAATTAAGTGCTGCTAACTTTACAGATGTAAACAATAAGTTGCAAATAGAGTCTGGAGAACTCAAAGGCTGTCATTGATGACCAAAACTTACCTGCAAATTTGATGTGGAACTTATTTTCAGGTTTTAATATCTGGACATACAAAGGACAATTTGGAGCAAAATCTTTCACAGCCCATGCTCTCAAAATTGTTTGGTGGTCCTGAAATGATAAGACATCCAAAATAACCTGAGAATATTTTAACAATAGAAGTGTTGAATTGATAATACAGAAATTAAAACAGTAAATCCGGTCAAATCTATAGTTAACGTTGTAACATAAAAGCTATTGAGGTCACCTTGCTTTTGATTTTGGTGTTTTGAGTCAGTGTTTTCTATAGTCAAGACTGTACTCAAATTTGCTATACTGGTGAGTATGGCTTGGAACTTCTGATGTCCCTGCTTCGATCTCAGAAGAACTGTGATTACAATCTCTTACCATCATGCTCAGCTGAAATTTTCTTTTTAAGAATATTTACTGTTGATATAAAGAGTCTAATTCCCAATTCAATCAGTGATACTAAGAGTTAGGACATTAGAGATTGAGGGAATAGTAGTTAAATCTTATCAAGCATAATAAGAATTATAAAAGAATAGAGACAGTATTACTCATAATGACAATCCCCACAGAAACAACAGGGATTCCTAATATCAAATTATTTGAAACATTGAAGAAAAAAAGCAACCATAGTGACAACCCAAGCAGAATCATATTAGATTGTTCATATAACAGTAAAAGTTAAAGCATTTGATTCTGTTCTTATGTTTATCAGTGTATATGTGTACATGTGTGTGTGCACAGTGATGAAAAACACTCAGATGGAATAAACCATATTGGGAAAGTTATGATGCTAAGAAAATCAAATTGAAAATATATTTTCAATGTGAAATATTGCACATCAGCAATAATATAAATAGTTATTAAATGAAATGGACAATATAGGGCAGATTATTAGAAAATATGATACATTATAACCAGCTAAGTTCTAGAAATGGATGCTGTGGATTAGTGTTACCATTTAGTAGTCAATAGCTTCATATTGATGTTAAAGTTAATTTAACCAAAATTAATGTATTTCTTTAGATACATTAGCCACCCAGCAAGTATTTGGAGCCACATATGACTAGTGATTTCCATTGTGGACAGTGCAAATATAGAAAATTCTATTCACCAATATTGCTAGGGCAAAGAAGAAGATAAAAACAACCTGTTCCATCAGTGTGTGATACAAGTGAACATATTGGATAGAATATGGAAAAACAGAAAGGAAAGCCTGTTGTCAATACTTGGTAACTGATATATACATTTATTTTATTTTATTTTAATATTTTTGTGAATCCAACACCAGATAGCCATATTTGCTGTCTTAATTCTCTGAGGTTATCAGGACGTGGGGGCCTGGGAAATTGCTTAGCTCCCCTCCTAAGGATGATATTTTTTATAAGGAAAAAGAACCAGTGTTCTTAGAAAACCTAGAAGGCTCCCAGGCCCCTTCAGACATGTTGATCTTTAGCAAGAACCCAATTGCTAGGAACCAAAAAGCCACTTGTACCTAGATAGTGGATCTGCATGCACCTTGACCTCTGACTTCCTTAACTTGGTACTTATCAATCACACATGTTATTTTGCTCTGCTGCTGCAGCAGCTATTGAACAAGAAAGTGAGTTCAAGTAACACAGATGCTGATCAACAGTAGATCAGGACAGCATCAGTGCACATAGGCATCTTCATGAGTACATATGCATATTGTGAGGACACTAACATCACTACTAATGGCCCTCAAAAGAATATCTGTTACTTAATAACATGATTCTGAGGTTACAACATTATAAATAATTGAGTATATGATGCTTGTTTTTTCCTTCCTTAGAAGCACAAAATTTAAAACAAAAACAAAGAAAGTTACAGTAAAAAAATACTGAACTATGTATTTTAAATTCATTTTATTTTGTTATTTTTAAATGATTAACCTGTGTGCCCCTCAGTATCCAATTGGCCATGGATAACTCAGAGTTTCCATGTATAAAATGCAGATGCGTTTTTTAGTACACAGCATTCCTTTGAAGGAAACACATCGTACACACAAAGATCTTTTAGAAGCTGACAGTAAATGTTGAACAAATACAAACCATTTTCCATATTCTTTGAAACTTTTAATGGCAGAAATAATAAAATTAGGATAAAACATAATAATGCTGGCATTCTTAGCAATAGAATTAACGCTTTGCATGCTGTTGTCAGCTAAGTAATTGTTGATTCCCAAGCCAGATAAAGGACAGTAGAGCATTGCCCATACCCCAGCCAGCTCTCAGAGAACACAGCAGGAGGCCACTGCCTACCCAAATCAGGCTTGGGCCTACTCAACTCCACAGAGACAAAGGCCTCACCTCAGTATGATCAAGTCAGTCAAGCTTCTTTTCCCCAACCTCCACACAGGGAACTGGTTTCTTAGAAATCATGTGACTGGGAAATTGCTAACTGAATTGATATTCTTGGAGAGCCCCTGCCCCTACTGCGGGTCTTCCTCCCTTGACACTCACCCTCCAGCTCAACTGGAACTATATTAGTTACCCAGACATTTCAATAATTGTGAGCTCAACGTTTGCTGGATCTGGTGTGTTGGGTGTGTGTGTGTGTGTGTGTGTGTGTGTGTGTGTGTGTGTGTAAAGAGTGGGTAGAGCAGATGACATAGTTCTCTCTTCAAACTGCTAATAAACTAATAGTGAAGTCTGTGGAAAATGGCTCCATTGCTTTCTGGGACCTCAAATTCTGTCTCAAATTTTGCTTTAGGAGTATTGGATTTGGGGTGCTCATCACTACCACACCACCACGGGAGGCTTTTAAGTGCAGTGTGGGGATCGAACTCTCATCTTCAGTGTAGCACCATAAACACCTTTCTATACTGAGTCACCCCCCATGCCCAGTCTATACACTTTTGTTTGTTTAAATTTCCTTCTTTTCCTTCTTCCTCTTTCCCCACACTCTCTCCTCATAGGTCTCTCTGAAAATTTTATTCCTCTATATTTTCAGAAGATAGCGTTGATATTTGCTGATTCCCCACCCCCCCATTGGGTCACATTCTGTCCTTTCATCCTAGTGCAGTCATAATGGACTGTTTCCTCACATGGAGTAACGCCGCGCTCACTTTGTGCTTTTCCCACTTCTCCCAGGAGCTGTGCTGCTTGGATCCACTGACATGCGGAGGTGTGGAGCCTGAGAGGGTGGTCACAAATGTCCTGTTCCCTCTGCGGTCACATTTCACTGTCAATGTCTCCAGCTCCAGGGCGCATATGTTTTCGCTCAGCTCCTGCCAGCACGTGTGCAAACTGATTTCAAACTTCGCTAATTGCAACATCCCTGTCACTGCTTTATTTATTTATTTTTTCATATCGGTTAATTATTTTTTCAAGTTAATAAACACGGCTTTGTGTACCTAGTGCTTTTTTTTCCCCCACAGGGTATTGTGTTGTTGAGGACATACAATTTTATTATCCTTTAAAAAACAGCGCGTTTTGACTTGGTGGTTATTATACCATGCAAACTCCTTTTTAAACATTGTTGACCTAATTTTTGAGGACTTATTCTGGAATTGGTTTTTGTTCATATTTCTGGAGTGGTCTCTCTGGAGTCTCTAATAACTACCTGAGGCATTTAACAAGATCCTTCTATTATATGCTTTTAATTCTATTTTTCCTAATACACACAAGATTTGCTTCTTATTTTGTGCACAGGATACTTTCTTCCCCTAATTATTTTTCTTTCCTTAGCTTCTTGTATCATTTGTATGGGAGTATGTGAAGCAGCCAACTAGCTTAAGGACCCCAGTGCAGATTATGGGAGTTTTTTTTATCTATCTTTTTTCTCGTTGAGCTCAGCTCTACAAGTTCCTTCCTTTCACGTGCTTCCTCTGAGTGAGGCCTTTGTCTTTTGTTTTCTCAATTTAGTAAAACTGCCATGATGTACTTGGATCATCTTTTTCTTCAGTAGGAACACAGGCATATGTGTATGTATATGTATATGTATGTATGTATTTATATACATACACCTGAGTAAAGTAGATTTGTTTGGGGGCTGATCCTGCTGTTTCCCTTATTCTTATGCACCACATTCCCACTGTGCTCATGTTGTTCAGTCTGAAAATAATTGTTTTGTGTATCTTGTTAAGAATTTTAAAAATTTGTGTGGGAATGCTATTCCAGAACTCTCTGCTCCCATATGGCAGGGAGCAGCAGTTTCCCACTTACTTGTAAATATGTTTCAGACCTCAGTTAACTATCAAAATTCAGAATGTTATTTTTTTATTCTTCATAGGTATTTTATCTATAAAATTAAAAAAAATCAGGAGTTCTATATGTAGGTCATATAATGATGTCTAACCTTAGATCAAAGACATCACATGAATTCTACTTGAAAATTAGCTCAGAAATAATCCTTGAAAAGAACTCTGCTTTTAATACACAATAATATGTTGTGTTTGTTTGTTTTGTTTTGTTTTGTTTTCTACCTCAGCATTTACCCTCCCCTCATCCCTGCTGGGTGTTATTCATTTCTTATTCTTAGGATTTGTCATTTATAATGAGTTCATCAACTTTGTTTGTTATACTATTGGTTATGTGTCAAATCACCTAAAGTGGAATTGCATGAAGTCAGAAATAATCCCTCTTCTCTTATTCACAGACATTGTGTTTGTACTCACTGGTGTATCTCAGTAGGCACTTACTAATTGTATTTTGAAATTAAAAAATTAATTCAAGTGAAGTTTGCTTTCTCTAGCCTAAATTAGGATAGAGGTACAATTGTAAAATTTAAACCATTTTTTAAAAAATACTCTAATGTGATCACCAAAGATATCCACCTTCTTGAATCCATGATCACCACTCAGTACAACTTTCACAAATATCCTATTCATTTGGTTTGTATATCCTCACTCCCTCTTGAATCTGTGCCTGTTTTTTTTTTTTCCTTCATAAATTGTCTCTGTTGATTTTTACTGCATTTATAATCTCTAAATGTAGGACTATAGTAGGGGTAGTTAAAAGATGACTTCCCAGCTATACTCAGTTCTTCTGGGGCCTACTCTCCTTCTCAGTCATTATGCTTTAAAGTGCTTCCTGTACTCATTATCACATGTGTGTGTCTTAGAACTGTATGTCACATGTGAAACCCAAGTCTCTTTATCTAAATACATGCTTAGTATTCATACCTTGGTAATTTAGATATTTAAATAATATGTTAAAAACATTATTTCATTATCCAAACTTGCTTCTCCCTAAACACCTCAGGGTCAGTGAATGACACTGTATCATTCAAATTTCATATAACCTCAAACTTGTCTGCTCTATTTTAATTATTGGACAATCATTCAATAAACTGACAAGTTTGCATCGCGTCTATATTTACCCACAAATCAGTTGCTGTGCAGACTCCAGTGCCACATGCATGACAACCATGATTCTCTCCCACTCAGATAACTCTTTGTGAACCTGTGACTAGCCATCCTGCTCCCGTCCCCTGACATGTACCCATAAAACAAGCTAACTTTTCACATTCCAATAAAAGAAATACTGTACAATGAAAAACAGACAATACCGCATGCCTGTTGTGCCTTATTCACAAGATGTTCTCCAGTGTTCTGCTGTCTTCTTCAACTTTACATATCAAGAGAACCCCATTTGTGCTTTTCCTTGGGGAAATACCAAGTTCACTGCTGGCGGTTTCTGCTTTCTTGCATGAGAACACAGACAACCAAGTCTGCTGCTGTTCTATGGCTTCAGCAGTATCTACTGTTTCTACCAAGATTTCCTTGCTCACATAGATTCTCAGTCTCAAACAACATGAGCTTCACTGTAGCCATCTTCCTGTTTGTCTGGCCCTCAACTACACCTAAAATTAAGTAGGCATTCCATGCTTTCCCCTTCACTCACATAGAGTCTCATATCCTCTACTCCTCACACCATCTAAACTACTTCCATTTAATTTTTTTTTTCTTAAAAAGTTCTATTCTCTCAGTACTAAAATCAGTATTACCTTACTAGGGCTCCCGTAATATAGTGTGGGTGGGTGGGTGGTGTGCATGTGTACACACGCCAAAACTTAAAATCTGGATATTCATTGTACATTCACTCTTAGTGCCACAAATCACACTACAGTGTTCAAAGGAATGGTTCCCTCTGAGGACTATGAAGAACTGCCTGTCCCAGTCGTCTGCCCATTAATTAAAGATGATGAACTTATGGACCCAGGACATTCTCACTTATTTTTGTTTCTGACTTTCATCTTCTTATAAGCATATGACTCATAATGGAAGAAGCCTACCACGATGATGCATGGGTAACTTAATTGCTCTGTAAATACCCATTTGCAAATAAAGTTATGTACTCAGTTACTAAGCAGAAGATACAATTACATTTGGGTTATAATTTAACTTGGAGTGTTGAAAAAGAAATAAAAAAGACCAAGTGCCCCCAGGGAAACACACTAGATATTATTACTATTTAAAATATAAAAAAAAGGAACATTTTTTTAAAGTACAAATTAAATTGAACTTTTTAAGTTGTAAGGTGAACCTTTGAGAGCATAAGAACAGAAAGCTAGCAGAAAATGTGAAGGGGACAAATCAACAGACCAGAGCAAGTAAGGGAGCAATGAAAAGTTCTCCCCCAGAGTGCCTTCATGCCTTTGGGAAGTTACCTGCTCTGACTCACATAGAGTCCCAGTTGGTAAACTGAAGGCTAAAGAGTTCCTAAGGACGGAATAACAAATATCATCTTTAAAAAAAAGAAAAAAACTTTGGATACAAAGAGTTGGGGGGAAATAGGTAATACCTACATGAAGGAACGTGGACCTAAGTAGTCTGTGCAACAATAGTATTCTTTTTTTTTTAATGAACATAAAGGCATTATTGAAAATAACATTTAAAATTTATCTAATATTAGCACTTAGAAAATATTGCTATTTCCTGGATCCTTCAAAGCATCTAATGAATTATAAACCAGAGAAGTTTTAGTTCATTTCTACACTAAATTTTCAAGTTCATTCCTTTTTCAATTATTTATTTTACATCATGACTGCCATTTCCCCTCCCTCTCCCCCTCCCAGTCCCTTCCCCTCTAGCTTCCCTCTACCCCAAACCCCTCAATCCACTTCTCCTTTGTTTCTGTTCAGAAGGGGTCAGGTCTCCCAACAAAGCATGACATCCTGAGTGTACTGGATTAAGGTAGGTATGGGAAACTTGAGGGATAAGGTTGGAAGTAGATGGAAGGGGAGAGTAATGAGAGACAAGTCTTGATGTGAGGTGACATTTTGGGGTCAGGTAGAAACATGATGCAAGGGAAACTCCCACAAATCTACAAGAGTGACTCCAGCTAAGACTCCTAGCAATAGTGGATACATAGCCTGAACTGACCATCTCTTGTAATCAGATTGGTGCCTACCCCAATTGTCATCAGAGAGCCTTCATCCAATAACTGATGGAAACAGATGCAGAGACACATAGCCAAACATTAGGCAGAGCTCAGAGAATCCTTCTGAAGAGAGGGAGAAAGGATTGGGAGACAGAAGGGTCAAGGATATCACAAGAAAGCCCACAGAAACAACTAACTAGCCTCACAAGAACCCACAGAGTAAACCAACAACCAGGGAGCATGCACAGGACTGACCTATATATGTGACAGTTGTATAGCTTGGTCTACTTGTGGGACTCCTAACAATGGGAACAGGCCCGGTCCCTGGTACTTTGGCTGGCTCTTGGGAACCTATTACTCATACTGGATTGCCTTGCCCAGGCTTAATACAAAGGGAGGTGCTTAGTCTTAATATAACTTGATATACCAACAATCTTATCCTAATGAATTAGGCACATGGCATCTGATGGGTCCTCTTTTCTAATAGTCACTGAGGAGCATGACAGGATTTAAAATTGTTTTCAATATTGTCACGTGCTACTAAATAAGTCCGTGGGAGGTAGCAATGTTCCTTTTAACTTAAAACTTATGTCCAAGTGGTATATTATTGTTTGAAATAGAAAACACAGTAAATATTTGTTGGATGGATGAAAGAGGAAATGATAAAGGAAGTAGATCATAAAAGGTGCTCAAATGTAAACTTCAGGACAGATAGTTAAGATACAAATAACAAATTAATGAATGGTGGGGCAGTGAGTACTAAATAACAGGCATGTAAATAACAGTCATTTGCCAGCCTCCAAATGTGGAAAATGGTAACGGACATGTGAAGAAAACATCTGACTTTGAAAATTTAAATAAGTGATTAAGAAATGAAAGAGAACAAAAAGGAAATACATGGTGGCCTGAGTAGATGGATGGGTTTGATAACAAGAAAATAATATCTCCTTACAGATATGAAATCATGCATGTAAATGACCAAAATGTGAAAATGGTAAGTAAAATGGGAGTCAAAATTGAAGATGAGAGTAGCAATGGTCTCTTTGATAAAAACAGATACAAAATATATTATGAATAGCTCAATGGGAACAAAGTCAAGTGTTTCTAGGGAAAGGGCAGGCAGCAGTAGCACACAAAGTGGATGTCAGGGAACCCTGAATACATGCTAAACTAACTATAGTTTTAAACAGTAGAACCACTTTAATTTAGAAATTTGAATGAAATGCCATGTGAAGAGCAAGCTATTATGGGCACAGGGAGAGTTCCTCCTAATGGGAGGGGCTTAGGAGTTTTGCTGAGCTGGGCACAATACACCCCCTACCCCACCCCACCCCCCCACTCCCCCACCCCCGTGAGAAATCTCATTAACACTACTGAGCTTTGCTTCTCTCACCTCTAAAACAATTGAATGAAATGCCATACTGTGACAAATGCCTGGCCATATGAGAGCTACTCAATAAATGTCAAATAGGTCTGGCTCTTTTTTTCCTCAAGTTATTTAATTAAACAAACTTGGAACAATTGTCCCAGCATGTATATACCAATAATAAAATGTCAACTCCAACTTCAACCTGGTAAAAACATGCAAATCTTTGCAGAAAATTAGAATTATATCTGAAATCTTTGATTAGTATCATACTAAGGAAAATAAAAGTGTATTTTCTTTTAAAAGCGTACAATACATGCTTTATCTGTGTGTGTATGTTTGTACTCATTTGTATGTGTGTGTGTTTGTGTGTGTGTGGGGGTGTATGTGTGTGTTCTGTATGCACATGAACATGTGAGTTGTGCACTCATGAGCACACATGTGGAGACCACAGTAGGAATTCAGGAGTGTTTTTCCATCCTCCTCCACCTTACTGCTTGAGATAGGGATCCTCAGAGAATAGGAAGGCCAAAATTTAGGCTAATCTGGCTGGCTGGTGGGTGTGAGAAGCCATCTTGCTTAGTCCTCAATGCAGCCATGTGCAACCATACTCTGCTTTTTAGTTGGAATCTGGGGATTTTAATGCAGGCCCCCATGCTTGCAGAACTAGCATTCTTACTCTATGAATCATCTCCCCACCCAACACACTTCATTGTTTTTTACATACACTTAATCTGTACTAGCTAAAGAGAATTTTGGCTTAAGTAAATTTATACTTGTCCACATCTCCTGTGTATTCCACAGACCATCACCTCCTGGACGCCCTCCCAACTAGGTGCTCTATCCCAGCCCCCAATTCAGGAGGAGAAAATCAACAAGATAGACAAACCCCTATCCAAACTAACTAAAAGGCAGAGAAAGAATATCTAAATTAATAAAATTGGAAACTGGAAGGGGACATAACAGACACAAAGAAAATCCAGAGAATCATGACATACTTTAAAAAGCAATGATCAAAAAAAAAATCTAGAAGAAAAGAATAATTTCCTCAACAGGTAATACACTTACCACAGTTAAATTAAGATCAGATATACAATTTAAATCAACCTATAACCCTTAATGAAATAAAAGCCATCATTAAAAATCTATCAACCAAAAAGAAGGAAAGAAAGGAAGGAAGGAAGGAAGGAAGGAAGGAAGGAAGGAAGGAAGGAAGGAAGAAAAAGGCTCAGGGATAGAGTTTTAGAGCACAATTCTACCAGACTTTGAAAGAAGTTAGTGCAGAAACGCCCCAAATTATTCCACAAAATAGAAACAGAAGGAGTATTATCCTATTTGTTTTATGAGGCCACCATTACTCTGATACCCAAACCACATAAACACTCAACAAACAAAGATAATTCCAGACCAATTTCCCTTATTAACATAGTTGCAAAAACACTAAATAAAATACTTGCAGACTGAATCCAAGAACACATAGAAAACATCATCCACCATGGCCAAATGGGCTTTATCCCAGGGATGCAGGGATGGTTCAACGTATGACAATCAGTAAATGTAATCCACCAGATAACCAAAGTGAAAGAAAAATATGATCATCTAATTACATGCAGAAAAGGCTTTATAAAAACCCTACATATAAAACTCACAGAACACCAGGCATGGAAGCCCACACCTTTAATCCCAGAACTCTGGAGGCAGAGGTAGGCCGATCTCTGTTCCAGGCCAGCCTGGTCTACAAAGCAAGTTCTAGGACAGCTAGGGCTATACAGAGACACCCTGTCTTGAAAAACAAGACAAACAAAAAGTCCTAGAATAATTATTAATACAAGGCACATATGTGAAAATAATAAAGACAATTTACAGCAAGCCTATAGCCAACATCAAATTAAATGTAGAGAAACTCAAAGCATTTCCACTAAAATTAGAAACAAGACAAGGCTGCCTGTAAACTTGATATCTATTCCATATAGTCCTTGAAGTTTTAGCTGGAGCTACAAAATGACTGAAGGATATAAAGGGGATACAAAATGGAAAGGAAGAAGTGAAAGCATTATTAATTGCAGATGATATGTACATAAATGACCCGAAGAATTACACTAGGGAACTCCCACAGTAGATTAAACACATTCAGCACAGTTGAAACTCAAAAAAAAAATCTTTAATCTCCCTATTTACAAACAACAAAGTACTGAAAGAAAATCAGGGAAATAACCTTTCAAAATGTCCTTAAATAATATAAAATTTCTTGGGGTAATTCTAACCAAGCAAGTGGAAGACTTACATTTAAAAAAAATGTTTTAAGTCTTTGAGAAAATAAATTAAAGAGGATTTGTGAAGATGAAAAGATCTCTCATGCTCATGGATCAGTAGGATTAACATAGTAAAAATGGCCATACTATCCAAAGCAATCTATAGATTAAATGCAATCCCCATTAAAATTCCAACACAATTCTTTACAGAACTTGAAAGGACAATTCTCAATTCCATATAGAAAAATAAAAAAACTCATGTTAGTTAATATAATCCAGAACAACCAAACAACTGCTGGAGGTCACTCTCCCTAATTTCAAGTTGTACTAAAGAGCTATACATTAATAAAAAAAAAAAAAAAAAAAAAAAAAAAAAAAAAAAAAAAGAACACATGATGTTGGCATAAAAATGGAAATGTTGATCAATGGAATCAAATTGAAGACCCAGACAAAGATCCACACACTTCTGGATGTATGATTTTTGATAAAGAAGCCAGAAATATACACTGGGGAAAAAAAGAAAGCATCTTCAACAAATGACATTGGGCAAACCTGACGGCTGCATGTAGAAGAATACAAATACATTCATGTCTATCACCTTGCACAAAACTCAAGTATAAATGGATCAAAGACTTCAGCATAAAACCAGATACACTAAAAGCGATGGAAGACACAGTGGGGAATAGGCTTGGTTTCACTGACACAAGAGATCACTTTCTGAAAAGAACACCAATAGCACAGACAATACAGTGGGCAATTAATAAATGGGATCTCATTAAACTGAAAAGCTCTGTAAGGCAAAGAACACTGTCAATAGAACAAAGTGGCAGCCTACAGAATGAGAAAATATTTTTATCAACTCCACATCTGATAGAGGACTAATATCCAAAACATATAAAGAACTCAAGAAACTAGACATCAAAACCCAAATAACCCAATTTAAAAGTGAAGTACAGTTCTAAACAGAGAATTCTCAGTAGTAGATTCTCAAATGGCTGAGAAATACTTAAAGGAATGTTCAACATCTTTAGCCAATAGGGAAATGTATATGAAAACTAACTTGAGATATTTTACACCTGTCAGAATGGCTAAGGTCAATAACACAAGTTACAACCCATGCTGGGGAGGTTGTTGAACAAGGGGAACACTCTCCTATTGCTGAGGGAGTACAAAACTACATCCAGCATGGAAACCATTATGGCCGCTTCTCAGAAAATTAGAACGCAATCTACCTCAAGATGCAGCTATACCACTATTGGGTATATACACAAAGATTAATCCATCCTACCACAAGGACACTTGCTCAGTCATGTTCATAGCTGCTTTATTCATAATAGCCAGAAACTGGAAACAATATATATGCCCATTCACAGAAGAATTGATAAAGAAAGTCTGGTCCATATACAAAATCGAGCATCACTCAGCTTTTAAAAAAAAAAAAAAAAAAGATGGCACAATGAAATCTGCAGGCAAATAGATGAAACTAGAAAAAATAATACTGAGTGAGGTAATCCAGACTGAGAAAGACAAATGTTGTATTATTCATTTATTAGTGGCTATTAGCTGTTCAGTAGATGATAACCAAACTACAATTCTTAGACCCAGAGAGGTTAGGTAAAGAGAAAAAGTCTTGGTGGACACATAGATCTTCCTGGGAATAGGAAATAGAATAAATTCTGTAGGTTGACTGTGGGCAAGAAGGGACAGGAACAGGAGGGAAGAGGTAGAAAGTAGATGGGATAGAGGGAGGGCATAAAGGGAGCAAAGGTTGGAATTGAGAGGGAAGGGCAATTGGAGAGTAGGGTGCAAACCTAGAGCAATAGAAACTTCCTGGAATCAATGAGTATGATCCTAGTGAGGATTCCTTGTAATGAAGGACCATCTATTGCAGCCATGCAAGGCTTCCAGTTGTGGGACTGGGTTGTATTAGGGTGAGTTGTTGACATAGGGAGTCTGGTGGAGCTCCCCAAACAACCCAGGCAAATGCTAGCACAGAGATTTATTTGCTCTCTGCAAACTGCCAGCCTGTCCCATTGCAGAGGACAACATGCCGAGTGCTTATTGAACATGGAGAGGTCTATATAGAGCCTTCTCCCCTATGTTCTAGGCTTTTTGGTGTTGGGGAGGAAATCTGCAGACTACTGGGAGAGAAATATGGACACCAACCCTGCCACAAAAGCTTTGACATATACAATCTGTCAAAACTACAAGATGCACTGGGTGCACAATGGTGCAGAACTTGTAGGAGAAGCCAACCAATGGCTTATTTAACTTGAGGACCGCTTCACAGAGACGGCCCATGCTAGACACTGCTTGTGTAGCCAAGAACCAGAAACTAGATAGCCCAGAGACCTAGGGAGCAATCAAGCATGACTAGAGAAAAATGAAATGATACTCTGGTATACTCATAGATCAGTGCCTTGTCCAATTGTCACCAGAGAGGCTTCCTCTTTGCAGAGACACACATCCAGACATTATGCAGAGAGAGAGAGTCTAAATTGAAGGGTTCCATCCAGTCCCTCCACTTGGAGTTCAGGGAATCCCATGGAAGAAGGGGAAGAAAGATTATAGGAGTCAGAAGGAATGGAGGACACCAGAAGAATATGGATCACTGAATCAACTAAGCAGGGCACAGATGGGCTCACAGAGTCTGACACAGTAAACACAGGAGCTGCATGGGTCTGCACCAGATCCTCTGCATCTCTGTTATGGCTGTTAGCCTAGTGCTTTTGCAGAACTTGTAACTGTGGGAGCTGGTGAATCCCAACTCCTGCCTGCTCTTGAGACTCTTCCTCCTAATGGGTTTCAGTGTCCAGCTTCAGTGTGAGAGCTTTTGCCTTGTCTTATTGTATTCTCTTGTGTCAGGTTTGGTTGTTGTCTCTTGGAGGCCTGCCCTTTTCGACTGAGAGAAGGAGAGAAAGTGGATTCAGAGGAGAAAGGAGTGTGGAGGAGGAGCTTGGAGGAGTGGAGGGAGGAAACTTTTTGGAATAAATTGTATGAGAGAAAAATCTATTTTCAATAAATAAGTAAATAACAACAATGTATGAAACCTTTTGAAATCCACCCTATGTTTTGTCTTCCTTAGAAATCCAAAGATTTCACTGACTGAATTCACATTTTTATCCTTGAAATTGATTCTAAGCCTAAGGGAAGAGAAGCATCACTCAATGTTAGTTGTTCAATTAGTGTTTCTCCACTGTATGAAAGTAACTCCACTGCCATATTCACTACTGGAAACAAAGTAAAACCTTTCTCTCCTTACAGTCAGTTAAATATGACCCTACACTTTCATTCCAGTAGGGGATTTTGTGATTTTTTTTTCAACCCAAGTCAAAGTATGCAAAGACATGGCCTAGGAATGAACTTTGACTACAGACAGGATACAGAGAGAACTTCCCCAAAATTTCTGATATGTTTCACATATCTCTGGGTAGTAAATTTGATTCAAATTATAGAGACCTTATCATCCTTAGCCAAGTAGAAAATATTAACTTCGGTGAGAAGACACCATTGTTCCCAAGTCTCTGAGCCTTTCTAAGAAACTCACTGTGTACTAGAGGCATAAGAAAAAACAGTGATTTCCACATGATCAGTTAAAGGGTAACAAAGTAGATTATTCTCTAAATAAAATAAAAGACTCCTATCAATGCAGTGATTATATCATAGCGGGATTAGAAAATCATGATAGAGGCATGATAGGTTCTCTTTATGTACTTACCACCCAGAGAGAACAATTTACTTAAATAATTGAAAGGATTTTTGTATACAAAACCCCCATGTATTTACCATCTAGTCCTGAAAAAAAAAAATTGAATCAGGTACAGTTCTTCTATAAAGCATAAAAAGATGTGCTTATTAACGGTTGAAGAGTTAATGAGCAGTGCTTTCTACTCTCCTGAGCGCCCTTTCCCCCAAAGCTGGAGGAGGGCTGCAGGCTGAGGGAATTGTTGCAGGGCCTCTCTCATAGAGCACCGTTTGCATCAGTGACTATGCCAGATTTTCCCTAGCAAGTAACATAGAACAGCATAACATGAACATTTATTACCAAGCAATATGTTTAGATAGAGTTAGATATACCTATACCTATACCTATAACTATAACTATAACTAACTATAAATATATATATATATATATATATATAACTAGATATATAATATAGTTAGGTAATAAGCATAAATTTATGGGATTTTATATTTCTTAAGTAAGTCTTTCTGAATTAGAGCATTTGCCTCCCCTTGTTTCCCTGGGACAGAAAAATAGTGTTAAAAGAAGATGAATAAAAATGCACTGGAGTGTCTAAATAAATTTTCCCGAGAAATACCATGTATTTTATAACAAATTACAGAAAGTTTCTTCCTGTCTCAGTGCATAGACACTTCCCTAAGCCTCCATTTGCCCAAATCTGAACACAGGACAAAGAAGCAGGGATGATGTTGCTTTAGTGTACTCATGGATGTGTGCATGTGTGTGTGTGTGTGTGTGTGTGTGTGTGTGTGTGTGTGTGTGTTGTGTGTCTCCACTATCCTCCAATTCCAGTTGATTGCCAGGACCCAATTGATATTCCTTTCATATTCCCTGTTGCTGAGGCCCTGAACTGTAACATTAACAATACTCCTTTGTTTCAGAAGGGTTCACTTATGCCCCCAAATCTACCAAGTACTTACTACTCTATTTCTTCATGGAATTAACCCACAGATCACATGTAGTACGCTACCTATTTTACCAGGCCTTGCTCGGCTTCCCTTATCACTTTGAATTGCAGCTGTGAATAAAACAAAAGAAGTCCGTCAAGTGTGAGGACGGCAGTCACATTTTAAAATACATGAGCAAGTAAAAGTGTGCATGCTGCTCCACTGCAAATCTATCTGCTGTTTTACTGGGCTCTTAAAGATGACATAAAATTATAATGAAAGGAATTACTTTATCTCCTGCACATGGAGTGTTCATCATAGGATCAATTTTTGCCAAAGTGAACGCACCTTCAATATTCTACTTAATTAAAAGCACTTAAAGCTATATGCATATTTACTTGAACTAGATTACAATTTCTATAATTTCCATAGCATGTAGGAGCAGCCTCCTGCTTCTTTTTGTCTTAGTTAAGGCATCCATTGCTGTGAAGAGACACCATGATCATGGAAACTCTTATAAAGAAAAATATTTAATGGAGGTGGTGGCTTACAGTTCAGAGATTTAGTCCATTATCATCATAGTGGGACATGGTGGCATGCAGGCAGACATGGTGCTGAAAGGTACCTGAGAGTTCTATATCTTGTGCTGGCAACAGGAAGTGGTCTGAGACACTATGTGACACTTGAGCATATATGAGACCTCAAAGCCCACCCCCACAGTGACACACTTCCTTCAACAAGGCCACACCTCCTAATAGTGCTTTGGGATCCATTTTCTTTCAAGCTACTACACTATCCTATTGTATAAACATTTACTTTAAAGCTCTAATACTAATGATTTTCTTATTGTTTCCTTATTTTTAAATTTGATAGTATTAGTTTCTATTTTTGATTTTTTTTTTCCTTTTAAAATGTTATTTGCTGGCTTCCCATTTGCAGAAAAGTACAGCTTTCTGTTCCCTAACCTGACCTCATGCTCACTTCCCTTGCTCCATATCTTTGGAATAGAATTCAAAGTTAATTGAGATGTGATTACTATTGCACATTCATTCTGCTGGCAACTGATCTTTGTAAGGTAGGAAGAACGTCACAGTTCCATTTCAATCTGCAGTAGCTCATTTCCTCCAGAAACCTTACTGTACCCTAGACATTTGTTTTTCCAATCACAAATGCAAAGTATATCTTCTCTAAGCACTTACAGAAAAATATTCTAGAACTGGGTGGCTTATATATAAGAGGACTTTCTTTTTTTTTTTTTTTTTTTTTTTTTTTTTTACTGTTCGGGAGGCCATAGTCCATAACAAAATGCTAAAGACATGGATTTCCCTGTCAGACCACATACCTTGGATGGCTCCTTACAAGGCTGTCCCATAGTAGTAGTCCTTAGTATCAAAGTAGCAAAAGCAACCACTAGTGGAGGAGTCATCCTAATGGTTTCCTTTCAACTTTATTTCCTATTTGAAAGACCTGTGCCTAAATACAAGTCAACTGTGACACTGTGGGAGCCAGAGCTTCAACTTGGAAGTCTGAATAGGTCACATTCTGTGTGCACCATTTGTCAAGCAGCAATCTGTTTTCAGTGTGTTCACCCACGTCAAAGAACAGCAAATTAACAACTGTCCATGGGCAGCCCTCCATGTGCTATGAGGTGACTCCTCAAATAGAAACTGTTGCATAGTTGTTGGCTCAAGACTGGCTTTCCCTGCATCAAGGGAAAGCCTACACTCTCCACTGTGTTGGGTATCAGAGTCCACCTTTGCTTTGCTCACACTTAGAATTTGGTAAACCACAGCTTTTAGTATCTTCACAAGAGCTGTATGCTGTTTGAAAGCTAATTCTGTTAGAAATTCTATAACTACCCTTTTACCTTCTTTGTTTTCCTTCTTGAGAAAAGATAAATCCTTAGGATATAGAATTCTAAGTGGAAAAGGTTTTTTTTTTTTTTTCAGAAATTTTTTTTTAAAGAATTGAGTTTTTTACTTCTAACTCCATAATAACTGCCTGCACACACACACACACACACACACACACACACACACACACACACACACCTCTCTCTCTCTCTCTCTCTCTCCTCTCTCTCTCTCACACACACACACACACACACACACACACACACACACACACACCACTAAAATTCAAATTTAATCATGCTTGCTGTCATTTCGTTATATAACACTAACATGAATTCCAGTGCATCATCACAGCAAACCAGTCAATATAAATGCATGGAGGCATTTGGATTCTCCATCATTAGTTTTTTTTTTTTTTTTTTTTTTTTTTTTTTTTTTTTTTTTCTGTTTCTCTGATTAGTATTCCTCATGTTAATTTTGCCCTCTATGTTACTACTCTACCTCCAATGCAAGTTGGGTTATTTCACAGACATTATGCTACAATAAGCAAGGCTTACACATTTGACAGTTTCATTGCCCAAATGTGACTGAATTGGATTGAGGTTATATTTTGGGCCTTGTTAGAATTCATAGAGGAAACTGGTTCTCCGTTCCCCTCTCTTCACCTACTACTATGTAGATATTATTTCATCCACTCGATCCTGGGTGAGGATATATGATGTTCTCACAATTTACTCTTCTTTTTAAGTAAGTTTTATTATGTAGTTTATTTTTCTTTGCAGGTCCAGTGTTCTTAAGCTATCTTCTAGGCCTCTTACTGAATTTCCCTTTGTTATTTTGCATTTGATTTCCAGAGCCTTCTGGATGATTCCTGAATGTTTATGGGTTGTTTGATTTATTTTGTTCTGCTGTATATTATTCTTTTTGATATATGCATCATGATCTCACATTACACTTAAGGCGTTTATTGAATATCAGCATCTTCTGAATAGATATTGTATAACCGATTTCTTCAACCACATGTAGAGTATGTTTCTTCTGCTTCTCTGATTTCTCTTTCCTTTCTTTGGTATGAATTTTGTGTTCTTTCATTCTCTTTTTCTTTATTGTTACCAATTCTCTAAAATGTCCAGTGATTCTTATGGACAGAATATATAGGAGAGAAGAATTTAAAACTGAAAAATGCTAAGAAAAATGCTGATAGGATGGTAGTATATATGGTTTCATTATAGGGTAATCAAATATTGCACCAGGGATTTCTAACTTTGTATACTCATATGAACATATAAGTGCATTCCCATGTGCAAGAACACACACATACACACACACACACACACACACACGCACACGCACGCACGCACGCACGCACGCACGCACGCACACGCACACCTGAATATAGGGCTTTTTCTCTCATGATGGACCACTTCCCCAAGACATATTTATTTGAAGAAGCGTATAAAACACTCCAAGCAATTTGTTCTCAATCAACTAAGACATTGCATGTACATAGGTTCCCAAAATTTTCTTTCTGAGTTAGACAGTAGAGGATTCACAGAACGAACTGTCTAAATAACATACCTCTTCTCCCAGGGCTCAGGGAGTAACCAGGAATGCAAATGAGAGATCTAGGGAATCTGCTCCTTTCCCTGACTTTGAAAGAGTCCTACATACAGCCGCAGCAGCATCTGGCCCCTTCTGTCCTGAGGCTTTTGAGGTCTCCTTGCCAACAGCATCATTTGTAATGCATGTCCTCTTTAAATCTAAAATTTAACTTGCTCTGGATGAGTCAGTTGCCGCTCACCTAGTTGCTTTTTAACTTCCAGATTTCTACTACTGTTGCCTCATCTACTCAACTTTTAGTCCTTAGGGGTGTTTTTATTAACTTCTTCCCAGTTTACTACCATCAGGAAGAAATGGATTGCATCTATTTCAATGAAAGCTTCCCAAATTCATGTTGTAAAGTTAACTCTAGAAGTTACTATACATTAATTGTTCAGGTAATATGTATATATGTATATATATATGTGTGTGTATATGTATATATTTATATATACATATATATGTATCCCTGCTTCTCAACAAAAAGGTTAAAATTTATAAAATTAAAAAGCCATGTGAACAAGATTGACAACTACATGTAAAACAATAACACACACACACACACACAATGTTCATTTCAAATTCACTACTTTATCAGATCTGACTGGAGCACTTTTATGCCCAAATATTTAGAAAATCTCAAGTTGCAATTACATGAAGTAAAAAAGATCTGGACTAAAATAAAGTAATATATGTGAAAAAGGAGAAGAGTGGTGACATTTTAAATTTTTACTTTAGTTTGTGTGTCTGTGTGTATGTCTCTCTGTCCTTGTCTCTCTGTCTCTGTCTCTCTCACTCCCTCTGTGTGGGTGGGGGGGCACATGTGTGGAAGTACCCACAGAAGCCAGAAGAGGGTAGTCCAGACCTCCTGCAGCTGGACCTACAGGCAGTTGAGAGCCACTTGATAAAGCTGCTGGGAAGTCAAGTTGGGTTTTTGTGAGAGCAGTGCATATGGTTAACCACTGGGCCATCGCTTCAGCACTGACTTTCAAAAAAGTAAAACAAGTATTTGAGAGCTTTTCTGATCATTTGTTTAGGTGATATCAAATGTCTAGTTTCTGGGCTGCCATGGCAAACATCTATAAACTCAGGTTAATCCACAGAAATCTGCTGTCTCACAGATCCAAATACTAGAGTCTGAACTCAAGGTGGTGACAGAGCTCTGAGGGGAGACAAAAGTCTAAGAGTATTTCTTTGGCTCTTTCATTCACTTTCATGTTCCTTTGAAACTCTTCATGTATATGCCTTCCTTAAAATTTTCTTGTATAAGACATATTTACTTTGGGTAGAGACTCATTACCCATTAATAGTGCCTTCATTACTACACTAAACTCTTGTCAATATTTCATCTGTAGCCATTGAGAGTAAGGCCTTCAACATGAGAATTTTGTGGAAAGAGAATCAATTCATAGGAACTGTCTTCTAATGAAGGGTGGGAATGCTCTTTCAATTTACAAACATAGGAGTAAAAAGTTCAAGTACACTGCAGTGACCATGTCATATAGCCAATCATGTTATGACTTACTGATCCAAATTCATACCAAAAAGAAATGCAGTTAAACTATCTCGTAGAAAACTGAAGTCATAATTCAGTAATTCATTTAAACCAGTTTGATTTAGAGAAGTTTGGGCTTAAAAACTACATCACAAAAATTCTGTTAAGTCAAAAGTTACCCAACTGATCCCTACATACCTTTTCAAACAACGAATATTTCCAGTGCCCACTCTAGATAACTTGAAAAGAATTTTCAAAATAGCATATATTTTTAAAAGAAATTCACCAATTGATCCCATTATACTCTGCTTGGAACCATCTGCTTTCATTTGAAGTTCGGGAAATTCAGGCCATCTTAACAAAACTCTATCTTGTAGGACATATTTAGCTAGAGGATTACTAGAAAGCAGGGAGAAGATTAGTAAAACACTTTTGTTGACACAATGTATAGTGTTTTTAATATTAAAATAATTATAGCTAATAAATAGCTTCTTAACTTTCGTGAAAATGTAAGGTCACAAATTTTCATTATGGTAGTTTTATGTTTTCTGGGGTTTTTTATTGTTTTGGTTTTCTTGTTTACTTTTTTTTGTCTGTTATTTCTTTGTTTTGACTCAAACCAAGCAAAAACCTTGCATGGTGGAAATCAAAGTTGACTGAAGGGGTTTTTCAGGAAACTTACAGACGATGTTCTGTCCACTTCGCAGCGGCTGCTCAGAATGAAACAGGCCTCCGCATTGTCCATCCTAAACACAGACAGGAAACAGAGTAACCATATTGAAATGCTGCTGGAGTAAGTGTGGCATGGCCTGCGCGCCACACCCTACATGTGTGTTCTTAAGCTTAAAGGAGAGTTGGATGTCTTGCCGAACATGACTACATTTGTGAGAAAAAAACAGCTCCAGAATTTATTGCAGAAAAAAAGAAGTTGAACTTAGCTGTTATATTTTCATTAATATGCTTTGCACAAATTAGGAACACTGCTGATCTTTATTTTGTGGATAACTCATCTCAGCTACAACTACTCAGTTAGAGAGAGAGAACACATATGCTTAGTAGTTTTAAGTCAAACTCCACTGTGTGTTTATGTTTCCAGGAGACTGGTCAACCTTTTGTTCCAAACGCTTTTCTCCTCATGAAAATGTTTTCTCATTCTCAAAATTAGTAACTTAAAAATGTGTTTTAGTCCTTCACAAGTAGCAATTTCAAAACATAAGAATGTTTATTTTTCAAATGAGAATGATTTATCTTTCTGGTACACTGTGATAAAATTAGGTTTTTGACAAAAATAATATTTTCACTGGAGAAGAGAGACAAAAAAGCCCAGGAAACTAATCCAAACAAAACAATTCTGAAGAAAACATGATTGCTAAATAACATTGGTATTGGACAACATTCTCTAAGCGTCACTTTCAGTAAAGCAGTTAAGTCATGCAACTGACCTTTGGGACTTGTTTGGAGACTCCTACTCCTTGTTCCTTGCATGGGGAATTATGCTGAAGAATGTATTAGTTAACATTAAATCCCAAATATTTTATATGAAATTAGGATTAGAAATGTACATACAACAGATAGTCTGTCACCCTAAGAGAAGTCTTGTTCGACCCAGCTCTTTGAACAGTCTAGCTGGACAACAGTCTCTTGTTATCCCTTTTTTATGATTTATCCATTTTCAATTCACATGGAGGGTTTTCTGTAAATGGGACCCTTTTTTTTTAGAGAATCATTTTGTTACTAGTATCAGCACATAGAATCCATCTGAGGTATTTATAG
Organism: Peromyscus leucopus; assembly: GCF_004664715.2. NCBI lineage: Eukaryota > Metazoa > Chordata > Mammalia > Rodentia > Cricetidae > Peromyscus > Peromyscus leucopus. Next base: position 48,366,901 of record NC_051076.1, read on the forward strand.
CTAAAACAAAAAGCCTAAATTCAATTCCCAAACAAGAAGTTTCATCACACATATCCATATTAACACACCGTGGACAAGCTGTGGGAAGAACTTAACTCATAGTAATTTAAGGAGAATGATGTATACAGACAAAAGAATATAGAGCTTTAGAGGATGTAAATGTGGCAACATCCTCTAATAATTATAGAGATATCAAATAAGGAATAGTTAAATCTCCAGTTCACATGAGAATTTGGTAACATCTGACTTTATAGAACTGTCACCTGTAGTATTTTATAGAGATATACTCTAAGACAAAACATATACCCTTACGCTATTTAGCTTTCCAATATTTACCATTCATTCTATTGTGGAAGTTTCTGCTTAATGTTTTGTTTCTTAAATTAAATAATCAAATAAAACGAATTTCAGCTAAATTTATTTTCTCTTGGTAAATTAAAAGTAACATCAGAATTTACAACTACTGGATACCTAAGCATCACTTGGTACATTAGTTGAGTTATGCAAACAAAAAGTCTTAGGTTATCAACTGTGATGAGGCAATCTTTACATCTAAAACAGTACATGAGAGCATCCAAGAAAAAACATGAAAGCATGCTTAAGTCTTTAAACTGGCAAAAGGTATCCAGCAAAGCCTTGCCAGCTAAAGATTTCTCCTGGTTTTGAAACTAAGGAAATTTTTTTGTGTTAGCCCTGATCCCCTGGTGACCTCAGTCCTCCCAATCTATTCCCTCAACCACTTCTGTGTTAGAAGACCAAATACCCATAATAGGTAGTTAGACCAGGTCACTTTTTAAGCCCTGTTTACAGGCATATGTACAAGACGAGGGCAACTCCACAGAACCTTTCAGGATCCTGTTTCCTCCAGTTCAGAGGACTCTTCTGACTTTGACCCCAGCAAGATAAAAGGTGTCTGTTGCTGAGTGCCTGCTGCAACCTCCTTAAAATTCAAACTCTGACTCATGCTTTGATATCTCACAAATTATTTAGTCTGACTCTTTTATTTGTGAAATAAAAGCAGAATTGTGAAATTTGGAGACTTCTCTAATGGGGAGTCTGAACACCGCTTGTCTATCTTTGACAGCTAACACAATTCCATCATGGCGACGTCTCATTGCATGGTGTAGACATGCTATCTTAGACATCTGCTTTAAAATAAAAGTAGGAAACAAGAGCCTATATTTCTAGCATTTTTATTTTAAAATTAGTAAAATGGAGCCAATTTTTTTAATTTAAATATGTGTGAAATGTATCTTGCAAATATTATAAGAAAAAAGTCATCAAAATACTGAAAATTAAAAGATGAGAAATAGAACGTAGCAAGGATGCCTACTTTGCTCTCAGGAGATCCTGATCTTTAAGTGCTGAGCCTTGAAGGTAGATCACTCTCTGGGACCACATTGGAATCTGTAGCACCCTCCGCACTTGCACATCCATCTCCGTGGGACACAAAATCACCACATAATAATCCTACTCGAGGTAAAATGGGCAATGACATAAATACAACCATGCTTTACGTTATCCTACAGAGGTACACAAAGTACTTACAGAAATTTTCCTAAATTATGATCAAGTTGAAATAAATTCTTGGTAATAAATAAAGTTTATTTTAAATTCAGAAAAAATTAAATAAGACTGCACTATGATAAACATAAAGTGAAGAATGCAAACAGTCAGTGAGTCTGAGCTATTTTTAATTGCATCAGTACCACAGAGGAAGATAGTCATGGAGTACACACTACACACTCCTTCAACTTAGCACTGCAGAGTGAGTGTAAAACACACACCGGATGGGAGAAAGAAAGGTTTATGAGTCAATCCATACTTCAAAGTGTGGCTTTTTAGACTGAAATATGTTTAGCTAATATAGATTTAACTTCTGATGAATATTTGTATAGTTAGGAGTTTTGAAGGTATATTGAAAACAATAAATGATTAAAAAATGGTTTTAGATCAAAATATTTCAAAGTGTACCTTAATTTAGAGACCTGGCAAACACATTCAGAACATAAAATGACTTAAAACTAATCTATAAGAATTTGGCTTCTCTGGAGACCATTCCCTATGATGTCCTAATAAAATATATCTACAGCAACATGTTTAGTATTTAAAATCTTTATATTGTTAATAGATAGACTTAATTATTATGAAATCATTTTATCAGATTTTCTCAAAATAATATATAATATTTATAAAGAAAATTAAAGTGTGGGAAAGTTTAAAAATGTAAGTTGGGAAGAAACAGTGTTAAATCAATATACTATGTATTTTAGACATCACTTAGATTATATTTTATTCAGCATTGTCCTATGCTTTACTCACACAAATTCATTCAGGAAAAACAAAGCAAACAACCGTTTCTTAACTGAAGTAATTGCACTGGAAAAAAAAATTGCCTAAATCTCCTTTGTCTTTCCAGTGCTTTGTCACACTCCAGAATGAATACACAAAAGGCAACTTCCAGGCACTGGAGAGATGTGTTGGCAAGTAAGAGTGCTGGACACACTTAACATAGGACCTGAATTTGGTTCCCAGCACCCACACCGAGCAGTTCACAACAGTCTACAACACCACGGTCAGGGATCTGACACGATAGTTAGCTTTTGCGTTCAACCATACACACAGATGCACAGACACATACAAACCCACATAGGCACACAGAGACACACATCTACACATAAAAATTAGAACCTTACAAGAGGGAATTTCCATACTCTCACATTCCTATCAGCAGTACTTTTTTTGGTTTTTCAAGACAGGGTTTCTCTGTGTAGCTTTGAGCCTTTCCTGGAACTCACTTTGTAAGACCAGGTTGGCCTCGAACTCACAGAGATCTGCCTGCCTCTGCCTCCCGAGTGTTGGGATTAAAGGGGTGCGCCACCACCGCCCAGCTTCAGCAATACTTGTAACTACACTCTCCATGATGGTTTCTTCATTGTTTTTTTGTATTTCATATAAAAACCCATGGCTTTGTAAAATTTTCTTTTATCCTTTACCCAATAGAGAAAAAAAAATCCTTTAAGTCCAATAAAATATTTGACTTAAAGCAAAAACAAGTCCCACCTGAGTTTTAGCACAGGTACAGAAGGGAACCTCAAGGCTGTTTATTCATCCAGCATTTTTTCTATGTACCTCATTAGTCTTTCATTTACCCTTTTTAAATGTGAGTATATAAATAAAACCGCCAGAATGCAGGCTGCACTATCAGTTAATGTACTATAAAGTATGATTCAGTATTGTACATAATATAATTCAAATTTACCTGCAGTCTTGGATGTGCATAGAATTCATTTAGAAAATCCATAAGTAAGTCGATCTTCAATGAGCTGACACACAGGACAACGTGCTTCTCAGTCTGAGCTCTGTGACGACTATAGTTTCCACCTGACTTTTGTCTCTCCATCCACAAATAGGCTAATTGCTCAAACTGTAATGAATTTTCCACATGTGAAAGAAAAACATCACACAGGAGAGTGAAAATCCAGTGCAGTGCCCCACTTGTGATCAGGTACAATGCATTTCTTACTCTTGAAGTAGCTGAGTTTCAAATTATCAGGATTCCTTTCAACAAGAGGCTGACCATGTGATTTCCACAGAGATTACGAAGGAGGCCCTGAGGCTTCAGGTCTCCATGGAAACACATTAGAATGATTGTACTATTATACCACCATACCAGGCCACTAAGATGCTAGGCTATGTGCTTTATGGCCGGCGAAGTATGATGTAATATGCCATCCACTATGTGAAAAGTAACAGCTCTGCCAGCCACCAATTCTTCTGCCCATAGTGTCTGTATCCTGCAAGGGGAGAGAGGTGCATTGACACACACAATGTGCTGAGCAGCAATGAGTGATGCAGAGGAAAGTCAGGGAGGTAGGCATGGTAGAATGAACTGGTTAAGGTTGTTTGATGAGCACGCAATGTTAATTTTCATTTGTCATATTGTGTTCCTGATTTGTTCACTTATGGGCATTCAGAGTCCATTATAACAAGGAATTAGAGACTGGTCATGGTTTATAGCTCTGCCCTTTGCAGTCAGTTTACTACCCAAAATGCTGCATAATGTGCATACACAATGCTCAGAGATTGCTTTAGTGTATGGGCATGAAATCAACTTTTTGGTTTTGTTTTCCTTTTGTTTTGTCTTTCAAGACAGGATTCCTCTGTGTAGTCTTGGTTGTCTTGGAACTTGCTTGGTACTGCAGACCAGGCTGGCCTGGAACTAATAGAGATCTGCCTGCCTCTGCCTTCTTAGTGCTGGATTAATGGCAGTGTCTACCACTGAATGGTGAGAAAATAGCTTTTAACCCCCGGCAAATCATACCTCTTTTTTTATTTCCCAAATTTAATTCCATAGTCTAACATCCTATAATTTAAAATTATATTATATCATAACTAGTGATATCAGAAAATCTACATTTAAAAGAAAACATGTTGAATAATCAAAGCAAAATGTGGGCTGTCACTTGTGACTTGGAGGCAAAAGGTGTCTAATAAAATTTAAGACGTCATTTCTGACATAAAGTAAGAAATTCATTAGACTCTTTGTAGCATGTCTTATAAAAATAGTGTTAAATAAACAATCAGGTCTTTTGTTTTTATTAATAGAGAGGTTCAATATTCCATGGCGTTGCATGTTGCACAGCTCTACAAAGGTGAACAAAGTTCTGTTTACCTGTATGGGGAGTACCACAAGAGCAACGCAGATCATAGCAACCACAAATAGCTTGGAGGACCATGTTTCCGGAGTGACATCCCCAAAGCCCACAGTAGAAAATGTCACAATGCAGAAATAGAGGGAATCAAAGAGATTGAGTTTCTTGCCAATTCGTTCCAGATGCTGAATTCCACAAATGCTAAAAAAGCAGATATGCATTTAATATTAAGACTCACAAATTGGACTCGTTATTTTTCATTGCTGTTCTTTGAAAACAAAACACATTTCATAAAGACATTTTATAATTGGCCTATTGATATGAAAATTTCCCCAGAACAATATAACTTTGAAGTTTTAACTGCACTAATTAGTTACAGTTTTGTTTTGTTTAATAGACAAAAGTGTTAACCACAATAGATAACTCCCAGAGACATTTAGTGCATGTTAAGGCAAAGCAAACAAACAAATAAAAAAAAAAAAAACAGAAATTTCTAAGTCTGACACAAGTCAAAATAACGAAAGTATTTTATTGTTTAATTTAGGAAGAATAAAGGTTTATTAATGTATGTGCGGGCATCTACAGAAAACTGTCAGTTAACAATAAGCAAATTATGTAGTTTGAACACTGGCGCTGCCAATATTCTAGTTGATATTAATTAGCTCTTGTCAAAATACTGAGAGGGGTGGCCCTTTAAGAAGGATGGGAAGAAATGGATTGCTGTCATTATTGTGGGAATTTCTTTTCTGTTGGCATAGTTTATTCTGTTGTATGTAATGTTTCTTTTTCTGAACAACCTTAAATTATGATCCCAACCTTTTTCGACACATTAAGAACCCAGGCAACTTTGAGCACTGTTATGATGGACTTCCAAGATTTTAGAACTGTGTGAAACAATTTCTGTTTTGCTCATTATAAATAATTCAGTCACAAATATTCTGCCCTACAGCCACAAACCAAACTAATACACAAGTGTCTTTCAAATGGGAGCCTACAGTATAAGACAAACTTCTACAGAAAGCAAATGATATGTAAAAGAGTCCAATGTAGAAATTCTTAATGATAGATATCCACAAATTAGAATTACTAAAATGGCATTAGATATAGCACTAGTACTTAATTATAAAATAAAAAGTAAAATATTATGAGTATTGAATATATTGTACATATAGAAGGGTAATAATAAATTTCCAACATGAAATTCAGTATGCAACTACAATGATTTAAAAAAAGGATGTTCTAATTTATATATCAGTATTAAAATGTGGAGACTTCAGGGAATGGAAAAATCGTGACGGTGGTGTCCTCAGACACCAGGGCAGTCAACCTTATAAAAGGACTGATGATAAGTGCATCAAAATGTCTAGTCATTCTACATTCTGCCATGTGATGATACAGGAAGAAGATACTGTCTTAGAATTAGAGAGAAGGCCCTCACCAGACATCAACTGGGCCGGAATTTAATATGTAACATCTCATTTCAATATGATAAAAACAAAATTTATGTAACTTATAAATTATTCATTCTCACACATTTTTGTGGAAATGGACCAACAAAAGATATCAAAACTGAGAATAGCGTTTTGGCTTAGTGAATGCCTATAGATGAGGAGTCAGCTTTGGGAATTGAAAATGGGTAGAGGCTAAAAGACTGGTAACATGGAGACAAGGAAGGTATCACATTGAATGTGCTACTAAGGGCAGTTCTCTCAGGGTTCAGGAAAATGGGATTGTAGCGGAAAATTACAAAATTACAGCAGAATTTTGGTCTATCATAATTTATTGAAGATGGTCCTGATAAGTCGGAGGTAAGAAATGGATGTTTTATTGGAAGACAGAGGAAAAGCTGTCCTTGTAACACAGCAACATCACTTGACTGCATTAAGTCCATGGCTTTATGAAAGCCAGAATTTAAGAGTGGTAAGTTAGAATCATTGGGGGCAGAAATCTGTAAGTCAAGTGTTTGGGGTGTTTCATGGCATCTCCTGATGATATGCTAAAATCATATAAGAGAAAAATGGTTTAAAGATACAACTTATAGGTTTAAAGACAGAATAGAGAGAAACAGGATGACCTGCCCTGGAAGAGCACCATCCTGATCAGATTGTGAAGAATAAAAGTATTTCTCATGAGAAGACACCAAGGGTGGGAGAATTGTATGAAAAAGAAGACAGATGTTCTTCATCTGCACAATAGAAGGAGCCTGAAGTCACTCCAGAGATCTTTGGAACCATCATGACTCCCACAAGCTAAAAATAACATGGCCTGGAATTTTATAATTGTTTTAAGCGAGCAAACCAAGGCACCCACAGAATTTCTAGGTTTATATCCAGAGTAACCTCAGCTCTTTGATCCCTTCATTGTGGCACAGAGCTCAAGTCACTTCATGTGGTTCCAAGTACAACACTACATAAGGATGTGTGTTTGACAAGACTTCCCCAGGGGACACAGAAAATAAACTTGGGCGGTTATCTCACTGGAACAAGGCAGCAGCTGCTCAGAGTACATAGTCCTGGTAGAACTACTTCATCCAGCTATCAAAGCATTTCCTATGTCCAGACAGAAGTGCCTTAGGATAGGAGTTGACACATAAAAGCCCCAGTGTGATAATGTCTGGTAATATGATAATAACATGAAGTTGAGGCTTCCTCAGACAACTCCATGGAACAGCAGCAATCATGCAACATCTGGAAGAGTTAGTGCTCCCACACTCTCAACTGTGAAGTTTCTTGTGTGGGCTCAAAAGCCATTTGAGTGAGGCTTCTAGAACTTCTGAGAATGGAGCTATAAGAAACTATCCTCAATCCCAAGGATTGTATGTTGTTTGACTTACCAGGTTTTGAACTTATTGTTGATATACTAAAGTAAGACTTTTAGAACTACTGTTTTAATGAAATGTGTTTGCTTTATTAACTGTTTTTATTTGAGAGTAAAAAATAAACTGGAGCGTGCCCTCTAAAAAATTCAGGTTGAAACCTAAATATCTAATGAAATAGTATAAAGCAACAAGACCTTTAGACAGAGCAGGGACCTTGTGAATAGGAACAGTGACTTTATAAAAACACTAGAGAGAATTAGCTAGTGTTCCTCCCACATCTCACCAAGTGAGGACATAGCATCAAGTCTTAGAAGTGGAGAGAACCCTCTCATCAGACTTGGCCTCTGTGGCTCCTTGACACAGAACACTCAAGCACTGAGAACCGAGAAATAAAATCAGGCCTTTTCCAAATTGCCCATTCTCAATTACATGCCTAATCGCACAAATAGAGTAGCATGATTAAAACTACCATTCAGTAAGCAAAGAGAGAGAGGAAGGGATGGGGAGAGAGAAGAGAGGGAGGGAGGGAGAAGAGAGGGAGGAAGGGAGAGAGGAGATGAAGCAAGAAGAGGAATCAAATACCGATAGAATTTACAAGCATAAACTAAAACAAGCAGAATGTAAGAAGTCAAGTCGAGAGAGCACACATGACTGTTTATGAGAAATCTCCAGAGCAGAGACAGAAAGCAGATTAGTGGCTGCCTTGCCCGAGAGTGGGGTGTGAGGATGAAAGTGTTCCAAAAGTAGATTGTGGTGATTGCAAGGAACTCAGTAAATATGTTAAAATATGATTGAATTTACACTTAAGATGAGAGGATTTGATGATGTGTAAATTATGCTTCTGAAAAATCTGTTAAAACTCAGTGTATACGTTTGGACAGTCACTCCAGCTTCCGTGTGTGAGCAGACAGCTTAGCTATGAGAGCTATGAAGAAATAGATTAATGGTTGAAAGTAAAATCAAAGAAATTCACTTTCTAGTCTTTTAAAGATGATCCATTTGTCTAAAGTCCATGCCATACTTATTTATCCAGTTTTATTTTTAAAAATTGTTTTGTGTAACACTAAATCAAATCTGTTGAATAACAGGGCAGGCTCCTGGGTAGAGGGTGAGGAAAGACTATGAGAGGCAGGACACTCAAAAAAAAAAAAAAAAAAAAAAAACAACTTGATTTACTTTTTCTATCTCTATTTCTGGAAACAGGTGATGATTTCCATTCCACGTCTCTAAATGGATCCAGAAAATTTGTGTAGGAACTTTGAGTCTCAAGGGCACCGGTCTGGTAAAAAAAACGATTACTATCAGTTTATTTGCCTATGCAGTTCCACACCACTAACAGGAAGAGATGGATGTTCTCAATAGATGCTCCTTATGTATAATGACACATCCTTCAGAATGTGAATGTTTATAGGTAACTTAAAATATTCTCCAATACTTATCTACTTATTGCACACGCACAGTTGTGGGCGCGCGTATCCATGTGTGTGTCAGAGTCAGAGAACAGCTCCTTTCTTCCACTGTGTTTGTTCTGGGGATGGAACTCGGGCTGTCAGGCTTGGCAGCAAGCACCTCCACCCACTAAGCCATCTCAATGGCCCTAACTACAATTTTGCACTCCATGTAAAACAGCATATTTTTTAAAAAATTGAATTAATCAATGTATTTCAAGGATTCAAGTGTTATCTGAGAATGTTGCATTTTGGTTAATTACACATTAAGTCTGATCTCTGATGACAGATAAAATAATCATTTCCTAATGCAAACATACGTTATGATCTATATAACAAAATGTCACTGACTGTACTTTTTGGTCTTCAATTTGTCAATTTTAAAATGTATGTACAAAAATAGTTTGTATATAATTTGATATCAGGTTCAAATGCCCACTGATTACAAACTCTCACTGATTCTAAGCTTTCTCAGATTTGGGGTGTCCTGGTCCTTCACAGACCTTGTCAGCTCTTTTCTGAAACCATGGATCACCACATAAAGAAGTTGGGGCACTCTCTTGTAAGCCATGAGGTGAGCCCTAACTTGACACCGTGAAAGTCAGGCCATCTTGTCACTAAACTTGGAAGAGTAACATCTTGACCTTGAGTAGCTATGGCTGTCTGCAATGGGTTTACAAGGCTGGGCTTGCCAACAGTTCACCATGGGTTAGGGAGGGAGAACTAAGGGGTCCTAGCCATCCTTGCGGAGATAGTGTCTACTGATAGAGTCTGGGAAGAACATTGTGCTTACTTGTATAGCCCCTTGTGAGCAGGCCTGGAGCCAGTGGAAAGTTATAAGTCCATAGTCACATTGAAGAGGATGGCTAGGTTCAATTATATATATACAAAACCAGCTCTTACCAGTTATTCTCTCACTCCCAGGTGTGTGTGTGTGTGTGTGTGTGTGTGTGTGTGTGTGTGTCTGTCTGTCTGTCTGTCTGTCTGTGTATGTGTGAGCATGCGTGCATGTGTGTTGTATTCATCCTTGGTTTCCTGGAAGCATTAGAATATGTGTGAAGAATTTTACAGAAAAATCACACAAGCCTATCGAATTCTAAAGTAAGAGCACATGTACTATAATATTTCAAACCTTTCAAAATCCATACCCTCTTAATAATTATTTTGAAAATGTACTAGTTCTAAGTTCTTCTTCTTTTTTTTTTTTAACAAACGCAGTGTCAAGACTTGAAGTTTAATAGAATGGCAGACACTAAACTCCTCTGATAGTGAGTCAATGCCCTAATCTCATTCTCTGATCCCTGTTAGCTACAGTCACCTTGGGTAACATAGCCTGTACATGTGTTGACTGGGGGTAGGGGACCATTTTGCATACAGACAACATGAGAGAATATTTTAAGAAACAGTGGTAATTTGTTCATTTTTGTACTAATCTTTCAAATTAAGTATGTAATTGGATTATTCATACTTTAATAATAATTCATCTGGTTTTGGGAAAGGCATTAAGAAACTGCTGGCAGGATAGGGAAACTGCTCAGTTACTGGTACAGCAACCAGTTTTTAAGCCCAACACAATTGTAGCACTGGAAAAAGTTTTTATTACAGTTTACACAAAATTAATACTGAACTTCTACAATACTTATTTTGCCTGGAACTCTGTATCTAACAACATGCTTTATAAGGACTCAGAGCTATTAGATGATGAAAATATATTTTAATATAGATAGCTATCACTTTATTCACAGATACAGTGCAGCCACTATTAACTGAAAAACTGAAATTCTCTCATCACATTTGATGAGGTTGGTTATTGTGTATCTGCATGCAGAAGTAGCTTTAGGGAAGAGATGCATAGATTTCCCGATTAAAAAAAAAAGACTGTGCTTAAATACCACATATTCTTAACAAAAATATTCTATTTGCCTTTAATTAAAAAGATAGAACATTTTAATCAGTTAAGTACAGGGTAAAACCTTTAATTATATCCAATAGTGTAAGGTAGGTGAAAATTTTTACAAAGCAGTTTTTTTTACTAATAATATCTGCAATTAAATAATTTAATTATCTTAACTTTACATTGTCTGTAATTTAAACTTAATATTGTTTTGTGACTGGATAGCTATTTCTTGTTACAACTTCTCTAAGTATAACAAAAATTTTACTATTGTCTATTATTTGCTTAAACACTTGAAATGGTTTACAATTTAAGATATAAAGCATAAGCATATCAACCTTTTCTAGTTAATGATTTGCTTATTTACTACAAATAAAATTAGATTCATTTATAATGATTTAGTAGATCAAAATTAATATATACTTAAGAAGATTGTACTATTTAATACAAAAATTTTAAATAAACATAATTTATATAAACCTAGTGTCATAAATCTGACTTCTGTTTCATAATGAAAAAATAGGTACCAAAGTGATGATAAGGCTCTCCCTTTCTAAGCTAATTGGAGAATCTGGAATCCACATTAGAATCAGACACGGTGGCACATGCATCTTAATTCCGACTTTGCCTGGGAATTGCCTTCTGGGAAATGAGAGGTACAGGCTGTAGACTTTCTAAAAGCACAAGGGCCCACTAGCTTGGTATATCCAGCAGTAAACAAGAGGAGACTATGTTTCAAACAAGGTGGGAAGAAAGGATAACACTGAGGATGTTCTCCGCCTCACACTCATGAACATATTCACACATACACATCAAAACATTTAGTTTTAACACTAAAACCATGGTTATCTATATTGTAAAATTGCGTTATATTATTTCATACAAATAAATTTTATGATAATTTCTTCGATAATAATAATTATTAATAAAAATCAGAGTTTCTCAAAATAAAGGTTGTGACTCCTTTGTGGGTCAAATGACCTTTTCATAGGGGTTACCTAGAACCATGGGAGAAAATCAGATATTTACACTACAATTTTAACAGTAGCAAAATGAGTTATGAAGTAGCAACGATGGTTGCGAGTCACCACAACATGGATTAAAATGTCACAGCATTATGAAGGTTGAGAAACACTGATATGATCAATCTTGCACTGAATGTTATGGATGAAGATATAAATATAGGGCAAATTACTTATAACTTACAAGAGGGAGACTCTCTAAAATCCACTGAAAAAGAAATGCAATGAGATTACCTTCATTATTAGCTATTATGAGAATTAAATGAGCAAATGTTCCATGTAATACCTAGCACATAATGTTTAATTAATCCTGGATAATTTTGTTAATTGTTTCCAATCCCTGCATGAAATAGAAGCACAGAAATGATTTCAATATAATCATTAAATTTATATACAAAATAGTTAACTATAACAGATTTTATATTTTTATATTTCATTTACTGCAGTGTTTTGTGTGTGTGTGTGGTGTGTGTGTGTGTGTGTAGTGTTGTATACCTGTGGAGACCACTAAGGTATCTTAAAGACACCATAATTCCATATACATTCTTTTTTTTGATAAAAATATAGTGACCCAAAGTAAACAAGTGCTGGAAACAAGTGCTGAGTAATAAGTACTACATTGTATAAATGTACCGCATTTTCTTTATCCATTATTCAATTGAGGAACCTCAGGAAATTTGAAAGCAAATGGATGGTACTAGAAAAAAAAAAGCATTTTGAGTAATGTAACCAAGACCCAGAAAGACAAACCTGGTATGTACTCATTCATAAGTGGATATTAGCTATAAAGAAAGGATAACCAGGCTACAATCTACAGACTGAGAGAGGCTAGGCAACAAGAAGAGCCCAAAGCGGGACATGTGGGTCTCCCTGGGAAGAGGAAATAGAAAAGGTCTCCTGGGTGGACTGGAGTGGGGTGAGATAAAAATTTGAGGGATCAGGTTGGGGATGAGTGGAGAGGAAGAGTACTGGAAAGGTGGCAAGGAGATTTTTTGGGGTCAGTGAGAAACCTGATGCAAGGGAAACTCCCATAAATCTACAAGAATGACTCCAGCTAAGACTCCTAGCAATAGTGGACACATAGTCTGAACTGGCCATCTCTTATGATCAGATTATTATGATCTGTCATCAGAGAGCCTTTGTCCAGTAACTGATGGAAACAGATACAGAAACCCAGAGCCAAACAAACCTACAGCTCAGGGAATCCTGCTGAAGAGGGGAAGGAAGGATTGGGAGGCAGAGGGGTCAAGAACACCACAAGAAACCCACAGAAACAACTAAGCTGGCTCATAGGAACTCAGAGTCTGAACCAACAACCAGGAAGCCTGCAAGGGACCGACCTAAGCCCTCTACATATGTGTGATAGTTGTATAGCTCTGTCTCTCTGTGGGACTTCTAACAATGGGAACAAGGGCTGTCTCTAATGCTTTGGCTGGCTCTTGGGAACCTATTCCTCATACAGGGTTGTCTGGCCCAGCCTAAATACAAGGGGAGGTACTTAGTCCTACTGCAATTTGATATGCCTGCTTTGCTGAAACCCATGGGAGGCCTGCTTCTTTCTGAACACAAACTTAGTAAGAGTAAACAGGGAGGAGTAAGCAGAGGAGATGTGGGAGAGGGAATGAGAGGAGAAGAGGGAGGCAAAACTGCAGTCAGGATGTAAAAAAATTAACTAGTTTTAAAAAAATGTCAACAAATGTACCACGGTCTTTGCTTTCTACATAATAAGAGATAAATTTACTATGGAGAACAAAGTCAGATATTACAGAAAAAGACTTATCAGTGGGAACATGATCTATTTTTTTCTTTCACATGAGTGGGTCAAAAAGACTGTTAAGAGTGAATATCATTAATGTGCTACAATCCAATTAGTAGACTAACAACTTAAATCCACTGTTAAGAATTATTTTTCTTTAAAGTTTCTGTGATTGTGTGCTTTGTGTGTTTATTTTTCTCTGCTCAAGGAAATGAATTATAAATCAAGTCTTAACATAGTTTGACTAGCCAAAGGGAGTATTCAACTTTGAAATCTGCAAGTAGAATTTATATTTTTCTCAAAATTTCACCTTAAAAACAATAAACAAAAGTAATAACACAAGATGAATAAGAAAACTGATGATCAAGATTTATAGATGACCTTATAGATTGTTAACTAGAGATATCTGGAACTAATGTACACAAATAAATGTTTTACGATTAATTTGCTGTTAGATTCCTTAAAGTTTCCTTTAAATAAAACAAACACAAATATATAATGTTTCAGAGTGCAAAATACTATGCAATGCAGTGTTTGTAAGATATCTTTGTGAAACACTAGCTGAAATTATTTTTAGTATACCATTATTTTTTTATTTTTCTTTTTAAAATTCACTAATATAAAGTTATAATATAAGTCCATATTTAAAGAATATTGGGAAGTAGTGTCTGTGATTCTTCTGCTAATAATATTGGGAGTTCTGTATTTTTCTAAAACAGTAACAGAGTGTGGGTTCAAGATGAGTTTTCTTCAAGTCTCCTGTGAACAGTAGGCAAGCCAGTATCAGGGGATTGATAATGGCGCAGAGCATCGGTCACACATGTTACCAAGACAATGATGGAGTAGATAACAATGCTATGAAGATTTAAACAAATAAATAAATAAATAAAACCATCCGTGCATTAATAACTAGCTGTAACCTTGCCTGCTCCTTCCCTCATGCTTCAGCTCCCCTCAGCTGTGGAAGCAGGAGCAAGAATGAACAGTTTCTAAGTGAGACACAGAGTTGGGTCATTTGCAAGGCAAACCCACAATCATTAACTATTGACAAGTGTAATCATAGTTGACCTTTGGATGGTTCACTGCCATCATTTACAGAAATTGACAATGAATTCCTGGTAAGTCAGCAAGGGGGGGGGGGACTCATCACTCTTCTGGGTAAAAATTTCAACATCAGGGAAGTGACTTGTTTGAAAGAATAGTGTGGTCTGTTGTTCCAGATTACATTGGAAAAGCGAGTTTGGCAATAGACATTCAAAAGATTCAGGGCTCCATACACATACAAATACATTTGATAATACTTGATATAAACCCATATTTTCATAAAAAGACTTTTGACATCAATTTATTGAGTTAAGGTTTGAGGGAATTAATTGGATCTCTTTTTTTCTTTCTAGAACTAGCCACATTAAATTAATTCTTTCAAACACTAACTCAAAAGATTCAGGTGTTGTGAACTAAACTATACAACAAAAGTCCACAGTTTGTGCTCTGTAAATATTTTAGAATCACTTACTCCGAAGTCACATGCATACTTTATACCTTTGTTCACGCCCTGTACTAAGTAACTCTGGATTAATCATTCCTCAAGCATAATTTAAGCCAACAAGATGGTTCAGCAGGCTAATAGCAGCCGTATGACCTGAGTTTGATCCCTGGGACTCAAGAGGTGTAGTTACTGCAAGCTTATGTCCTGGTGTGTTCCTGCACACCCACACACATATACACAAAATAAATTATAATTCATACTAATAAAAAAGAATTTAGTAGTGAAACTCTTAAGGCCCTGAGTGCATAGTTTTGCATCTGTTTTATCGTTTGAAAGGATCAAAAGAAGCATATTAAAATGGCATACTTTACATACTGTGTTTCTATTCTTTATATCAGTTTCACTTTACCCAAAAGTTTCTTAGAGTTTGGCCAAAGCTACTATTCCCTTCAGAGATCCACAAGAATCCAGAGTCCCACTCATCATTCTTTGTGATTTACCTATGCTGGTCACATTTCACAAAGTACAGAGCATAAAAACTAGTCCATCACATACACGGTACAGTAGATCAGCACAGAACCTGTGTGGTCCTACTCACATGGAAGCTTGATGAACAGGACATGTTTATACAAGGACTGTGAACATAGAAAACATAAATCCATAAATTTAGTGCCTGTGTGGAAAGGAGGACTCAGATTTGGAACTCATTAAAAATGTGAAATCCCATCGTTTTTTAACCTGGAATGCTATTAGATCTCATTAAGAATGATTTTGGTTAAAAACAAAACAAAAATAAATAATCAAACAAAGTAACTATCACACACCTATGCAAACATCTCATGCATAGTAACTGTAAGAAAAATAAGCTTTACTGAACAGTAAATAATTAGAGCTGAAAAAGTTGTTTTTGACAACTTCCAAATATAGAATCTAATATGAAAAGAGAACTCATTTCTTAAGTAATATTTATGTAATTATTCTTCTATTTAGTGTTTCATCTGCTTTGTTTAGTCTTTTTTTTTTCACCAGTTTCATTTGTTTTTATTGTTTTGAAGAGAAGTAATTGTTAGGGATTGAACCAGGGCAAGCATACTCCTTTGAAGTGTCAAAAAACACTGGCTCCAATATCTTCATATATTTTTTGCTAATCTACTTATTTGTTTCACTCATTTAGAAAAAACAAAAAGTAGAAATTATCTACAGCTACAGACTATGCATAACAAAACAAAATAAAGTTTTTTCCTACATTATGAACTTCATTAAATGGATTCCACATTGTCTACTGTCTGTCTGCAAAATATATCCCTTTAACAAAAATTATATTGAACTCTAATCAATCCTTTTCTGTAAATAATATTTTATGCAAAATGATAACACTATTAAATATTCTGTAAAACGTGTATAGACTGAAATGCTTGTGGGGCATTACTATTAGCAATACAAAGAGATGTAATAGATGTTCATGGTGGTGAGGGTGGGTAATATTCATTGTACAGCATTTTGTGTTGCATCAGTTGCATGCAGCACTGATCATGTGTTCATATTCATCCATAAAATATTAAGAAAATGGGCTTTGTCTTGATAGGAGGTGTTTTTCACTGTGAGTTTTGAAGAAGACAAAGACAATGCTCTGGGACAAAATGATGACTAAAGTCCATTAAACTAAAAATAAAGAGATAAATCATTATTGTTCAAGATAATGAGAAGACATAAACATAGTCAAGCAAACTTACCTCTGAGCTTTCTAATGTGAAGGGATTGAGTGTTTAAGAGACAAACATGGATTCTCACTAACCACCAGCAAAGCTATTACGTTTATTTTATTGTTTTAAGTAAGGTATCTTGCAAATCACAGTAGAAAAAGGCAGTGCATAAACTGATCTACCTATATTCCTAATAATCAATGAAAGTATTTTTGGCTTCTGTAAAACTTTTATTATTGTTCTCTCCTGATTGTTAAGCACTTGTAATTTTAATTTTCCTCTATTGTGAATCATAAAATGTTTAGCATTATCTGTTTCCCTACTTAGTATCAGAAACAGTAAGGTGAATTTGCAAAAACAATTTCATGTAAATATCAGCACAATATAAATATGCAAAGCTGTACCCAGGTGTTATAGTATTCTGCTCTAGTGAAATTTAACCAAATTAGGAGACACTGGCTTCAGCAAAAGAGAGATATTTCACAGAAAAAGAGATATTTCAAAGAGATAGACTTTAGACTTTACAAAAGGAGATAGAACATGCTAGAGAGGGATGCAGTTAGCATGATGGAAGAAGTAAAACACAAACAAACAAACAAAAAAATCCCAGTAACAACCTAAAAGGCCAAACTACTTTGCAAGGAAAACAGATATAGAATGCAGGTAATAATTAGTAGGGAAATGGCACAAGTGATTTATAACAAATTAATGATTCTTTTTCACACATTTCAAGAGGCATGGAATACTTATGATGAGAATTAAATGTATGGAGACACCATCTCTGTTCTTAAACAGCAGTTTAGCTGCCTTGGTTGTATGGTTTGGAACACACCCAGACAGGACATATAAACTTCTCACCCACCTGTTGTCACGAAAGTTATGACAATTTAAATTAAGTTGATTAGGAGGAGCCAAATAAGATGCTGTGAGATGATGATTAGCAGGAAAATCCATAGAATTTTTGATTGTGTATGTAACAACACATGTTCTATCAATAATGAGCCATACATATCTGAGCTGCCCAAAGAATAGGCAGAATTTGCCCTTTTACAAATATGGACAATTTGGGTAGGATGAATAATGCTCAGGCAAATTGATATGACAAGTCTAAGATAAAATGCCACTGAAATATTTAAACATAAAGGTTGTAATTGAAGCACTAGGAATTGATGTGATGAAATTATCTTTCATAACTGTCAAGTCCTCTGAGAGACATTTTCAAGTTCCAATATAGAGAAAAAAAATGAAGCTTCAACATGCTTGCTGCCACACCTACAAAGAAAGCAAAACTTAGAACAAGTTCTGTCATAAGTCACGACATAAGCCCCTTTTCATAGAAAGAAGAGATCTGTATCTTCTTTCTTTCCATGTGTGACTACAAATGTATTGGAGGAAAGATTTCTATCAATTAAAATGTAAATTGGGCTAGAAGTAGCTTGAAGCAACTGGATTGTGGAATCCGGGGACAGAATTTCACTAAGTGGAAACAGATTGAAAAGTTCTCTAACCACAGGACACCACTTCCACACAGAGTTAGAGAGCTGCACTCACCACGTCCTTATAATCCAATCATGGAAGAAGGAAATACACAAACATATTTCCTGCCAAGAACTTGCCTTGAAGAATGGTTCTAATTTCCCCCAGGTTAATTGTCAGAGACACTGGCTATGATGTACTGATGCCTGAACCTGACAAAAGCCTGGTAATAGTTCTTAGTTGTAGTCTTTTGCATGCGTGCATCACATGTCTAGATTTTAACTTCTGAGGATAGTATTATTCCACAATACCCATGCTGATATATTTAGAAAAAACAACTAATACTATCTATTACACTTTACAATATGATCCGTTGCATACTCTTAGGTGGAACTTACCCATGAGAAGTAACACAATTTAATGAAACATTGTAGGAAAGGATGCATAAAAGGAGTGAACCTATGTGTATACTCATATTCTTATGGGGTATGCATATATCCAGTGTGTGTGTGTGTGTGTGTGTGTGTAGTTTCTATACATATGAAGTGTGTATGGAGTATGTGCATATAGAGAGAATGTGTGGCTTTAGGTGAGTGTGTATACATATTTGGCGTATGTGTAAGTTTATATATGGAGTGTGTACACATGGAGTATGCATAATGTACATGTACAATGTGTCCATGCAGAGTATATTGTGTGTATATATGGAGTTTATGTGTGTGTGGTGTATATGGAGTATATTGTGAATGGTGGATATGCATATGAAATGTGTGAAAAAACACATGTGGGTTTTCTGGAGGGTGTCACCACATGTCTATATTCATGCTTGAGACTCATACACATGTAATTATTTCTTCATTTAAACTTTTCTAACATTAATACTGAGAGTGACAAGAGGAATAAATCTTCCATTAGTTTCAGAAACTTTGTAAATATTTCTGTTTTTCTTCTCATAATAGAAGACTAGGAAGAGGTTAATGGTTTTTAAAGAACTCTATTTTCCTCTCTTAAGAGGTAACTTTCAAAAGCAAACAAATATAGAAAGTGCAGAGCCTGCTCTGAGATTTTTTTTTTTTTACATTGCTTTCCTAGTCATTACTTACATAAAAATCTTAGGTATGAAAATAATAAATATCAAGACAAGTACAAAACAATTTCTGTTGGGTGAAAAGGAAATACAGAGGAAGTTTACATATTACTAAATTTTAAGGGCTGTGGAGATGACTCAGTGGTTAAGAGCACTGGCTGCTCTTCTGGAAGACCAGGGTTCAATTCCCAGAACCCACAGGGTAGGTTACAATCATCTGTAACTCAAGTTCTGAGAAAAAAACCAAACCTCTCTTCTCACCTCCAAAGGGACTGCATGCACATAATGCACAGATATACCTGAAGGCAGAAAACCCACAAACATAAAATAAAACTAAAGGCTAATTTAAAAAACCTAAACTTTTCAATTTGTCACTAGAGTGTTACGAAGCTAAAAATGAGTCTCCAACCAAATAGAAGGAGGCTATATGTAAATCAGAAAGAATAGACACGGTATAAATCACTTTATATACAACTGCAAGGAATTTTTATTATCCTAAATGATGAAAACACAAATGAAGAGCCTAGAGTGAGAGCCCAGACTCCTTCTTGTGCTGTTGAACTCAGCAAGAAAGGTCAGCTGACACCCAGAGTGGTTACAATTGCCTGAAGCCATGGCTATATTTATACTGGACTATTGGTCTTGGGCTGAAAATCACTTTTAAGACTGTTCAACAAATCATCCAAGTGAAGCTACGGCTCTGCCCAGAGGAAATAATGGATTCAGAGAAGCTACTAAATTCAGTCCTAAAGCATTTTCAAAATTGTGAGCCTTTTCCTCTCCAGAATTTATTTTCATATTCTGTATGAATTTATTTCACATACGGGGTTCAGTTCTTAAAAATAAAGTAAATAGCCACAAGCATTCCAAATCACCAGCTTACATGCCATTATTTGCCATTCTATGTTTAAAAAGAAGTTCACATTTACATTTGTTAAAAATAAAATAATAACGCTACCCCTTCGGTTTTTCTTCTAGCCCAACCTTATTCCTTTGTGATACCAGCAGACCCACAGAGTCACTCTCTACCATGGATCCCTAGTTGGCACACTGGGCTAAGACAGGCTGCCTGGCTCAACCCTTGTCTAAAATGCTTCTTCCTGCACATAGAAACACAACTGTACAATGTGCAGAGAAAGACTTTGGAGCACTCAGTCCTAAACAGGTTGTTGTCATCAAATCCCTTCTCTCAAGGCCCAGTAATCTAAGAGGAAAAACAGGCAGAAAGATTGTAAGAACCAGCAGGAGTGTATTAATCCAAGGAAATGCTGTCTTCAAGATACAAAAGGGCTGATGCTTGGTTGAACTCACAGGGACTGTGACAGCAAACAGAAGAGATACAGGGCAGATTAGGTCCCTTCACTGAGAGGAGGAAGGTGGTATGGGGTCTCATCCCTAACCAAGAAGCTACCTGCAATTGATATCTCTGCAAATGGGAAACTAAGTTTTCTCCAATAGAATAACGCTGAGTATATCAAACACATTCCAGGAGAGGGCTCATGGCTAGAGGTGGTTTCCAAGAGAAAACAAATTTGGTAATTTTACTAAGGCTTTTTGTTTTCTTTTGGCATTTATTTCCCAATTGTTTTTTGTTTGTTTTTCTCAATTTTTGTATGTGTGGGTTTTGCTTTGTTTTGTTTTGAGAAACACAGAGAGAATGAAGTTGGGTGTTTAGGGGGTGCAAAGAATCTGGAGTGAGAAAGAGGAAAATGTGATATAAAAATGTATTATATGAAAAAGAAACTTTAAATAAAAAAGGAAGGCAATAAAAGATCAAAAACAAAATAATAGGGCCATCAGGAGGGTTTAGAGTTTGAAGGGCCAAGACGGACAACTAAATCAATCCCCAGGACCCAGAAACCACATGTTGGAACTAGAACAAAATTCTGCAACTTGTCCTCTGACATCCATACATGTCCTTTGGCACACACACACACACACACACACACACACACACACACACACAGAGAGAGAGAGAGAGAGAGAGAGAGAGAGAAGAGAGAGAGAGAGAGAGATAGATTCTGGTTGTCTTCAGAAGTTTGATTTAGCAATGTTCTCCTTTTACCATCAAAAAGCAAGTAAAAGGAAAACTCAAACATCCTCACATGCATGGAATATTAAAAGGGACCTAATAAATACCAGGTAATTTAAGCCACCATCTATTTCTTATTTACCATGTACCCACATGAATATTTTGCCATGTATTAGCAGATCACATGCCCAATAGTCTCTGGTCATCATTCTCTGAAAATCAAATAAGGACAATGGCTCAAATTCAGTCATGAACAATAGAGGGAAATGTAGGACTTAATACACTTCTGCACATATTTCTCAGGGTTATGGATGATGGTTATAGGTTTGGGGGTAGAAGAAAATATTAGACTCAGTATTCTCCTAAATAAAAGGAAAAAGAAGAAATGGAATGGATGGGTATAAGATATTCTGGTAGATTATTGCATATACTAGTAAACAAATTTAGTAAAATAGCAGCCTTAGATAATTTGCACTGTTATGGATTTTTATATGTTGATACAAATGTAAAGTATTTTTATATTCCTGTTTAAGATAATTTGTATATTGATACAAATACAAAACTATATTTGTTATAATATACATATATTTCAACTCAGGTCTTTGATGGGATTGAAGACTAGCAGTTATAGTTACAACTTCATATATATATATATATATATATATATATATATTACCTTAAATAGAACATATTAAGTATTAGATTCAGATTCTTTAGGATAGGATACCTTTTGGAATGATCTTTGTAACATACCATTTATCTACGCTCTAGACTTTCTGGATTTTAGTATGTGTTTCTTGCTTGATATTGTTCGCATTGATTGTAGTTCCATCTTATCTAGGTCAGTATCCCTCATTACTCCTGGACAATATTTGATAACCATTCCTTTGTATATAGTCTTGTATTAAGTTAGAACCTTCTTATTTAGACAAAAAGGGGGAGATGTAGTGGGTAGCCATTCCAGGGTTGGTCTGGATGTTCCAACCCCCATTGAGGCTTCAGTAACTATCACTCCTACACGGCAAGGCCAAGGGAGGGGCCTGAAGACCCAAAATCAGGATGCACTGCACTCTCTTCCTGCTTGAACCCTGGATGCTAGAGGTAGACTGAGGAGAGTTCTCCAGAGAACACCACTGGACTGCTCTGCAACTTTCTCAGAACCCGCAACCTACCTATCCCTTCATTTGTAAGTTATGCCATTAAATAAATCCTCCTTTTAACTATGTGGAGTGGCCTTAATAATTTCACCAATAGCACACCATGAAGAGTGGCAAAAAGTCAAGAAAAAATGACTCTTACTTCCATGCATTTGTTCATTTAACCTGAATTTTAATCAAAATATTCTGATATGTCCATCAACAAGAAACTGTCAGAAAAATAGGTGGTTGCTTTCATAATACTCTCTGCTTAAATCAGCTGAAAAAGCCCTAATTTCTAATTGATGAATAATGGTTTTACATCTATCTCATGGGATATTGCTCATAGATACTTATTTACAAGAGTAGCCTTCAGTAATGAGGGAGCTTAAGAAATACCAACTGGATCATACTAGTCTAAATGTATAAGTTAAGATCAAATAATAAACACCTCTGGATATGGTCACCTAGTTAAAGAATTCATTTAACTGGAAAATGAAATTATTTTCCTAATTAATGTTATTTGTTCAAAGAACAATTTCAGAAGGACAATAACACACTCTAAACTGAAGCAATTTACTGGAAATCATGATTTGTGCAAAGAGCGACTTAGTGAACATTATTGTTATGACATTAATTTTGGAAAATTTGAAAGAGTTTACCCATATCTATATCATTTAATCCTAACAATATTAAGTTATAAAATATAAATATTTTTATTATCAATTCAAAATTTTCACATGAGAAGTAAAATTAACAATGCAAAGAGAACATGTTCTAAAATTAAATATATACGATCAATGTTTTATTTATTATATCTTAAAAAGAGATGATTTTGGCTCAACATTCTGTTTTCAGACATCATCTTTACAGCATTGTCCTTGATTCTCCATGGCCACAATGCTGTAGTGTGCCTCAACTTTGATAACATTGAAACATCAAGAGCAGCTGTCTAGTCTGTCCAACTTCAGTGTTTACAAACGAGTGCGTTAGGCTAGAAAAACCCAAAGATTTGTATATCCCTACAGCTTGTAAGTTGTAAGTTCTCTGTACTTACAAGCTGTAGGGATATAAATATATTTTTGCTATTTGCCTCAATTTTGAGGCAGTAAGAAAATGAAAACATTCTAGGAATTTTTTATATAATTAGACATGTTATCACTGAAGAAAGAAGTTAATAAAGTAGGAACCCAGTCATTTCAGAACACTTATGTAAGGGCACTGAGTTCTAAACCCTATTCTGTAACCAGAAGGGACTTACAATCCAATGACCTGAATGAGTAACAGCTATTTAACTACTAATTAACTAGGATAAATGTTTGAACAAAAATAAATATACCTGCTGTGGTGGCATGTGTCTATAATGCTAGCACTCTGGAGACAGGTTAAAACAAGTCCAAGGTCATCGTGGATTACAAAATGAATTTGAGAGCTAGACTTTTTTTAAAAAAGAAAAGTTGTAGAAATATATCTAAGCTTCACTATCTTTCTATGTGAAAAGTATAGCCACAATGTGTTTTATGATATTCAATAAAAATGATAATAAACATCAGTCTTGCTACAGCCTACCAAAACCCACACATCTCAAATTAAAACAAAAAAATCTAAAAAGTTTAAGTACATGTTTTCAGTATTTGTAGCTCATCTTAAAGTATGACCTGTGAGGGAGGAAGAAAAGCCAACAAATTGTCTTTTACTATTAACTATTTTGGTTGTAACTGAAATGAAGATTTTAAAAAAAAAAAAAAAACACTGTTTATTTTGTTCTCCTTCATTTTTTTCTAACTCATGATATTTTATCTTGCACTATTTTACAAACTCAGAAACATTTCCAGGGTGTCATCAATCAAGAAAGAAATGTCTTCTGGAGAAAAATAAGTGGAGACATCAGAAAGCTGATAAGCGGCCGAGCTATATTTTGGACCTCCGAGATGCCAAGAAAAATTTCTTTAAAGATATGGCATAAGAGCTGATGCCAAAAGTAGACCAGAAATTAAGTTAAGAACATTCAAGAAAGAAAATAAAAGCATTTAGTTCAAAGTCCACAAGTCAGGGATCATCTGATTTCATAAAGGAACATAAAGAATGCAGAAGGAGCTCACACACTGCAGAGAGAACACAAGGTGAGCTAAGGCCAGTAAGTAGGACCAGTCAACAGAAAGCAGACTACAAATTTTTCAAATTTAAGAGCATTAGGAAGTAAACATATTTTAAACTTGTAAGTCCATCGTTCTAAGAAAATAATTTAGAAGAAAGACATCCACAGAGAGACCAAACCATCTAAGCAAGAGGCAGTGGAAGGACAAGGGCCTGGAAGGCACAGCAAAGGACGGGAATACCCAGAGGTAGATCAATTGGACAGTCAGTGTAAATATGGCAAAGAATAGATGTTTCAAACAGGAAATGTTTTCAGTTCTTTAAAGTTTTAATTTTTGATACATTCCCACTTGTCATATTTTGTTGTTTCCTGAGCTATTTGAGGTCTGTGCAGAAGAGCAATGTTTATGACTAGATTTGCTTTGACTTTTATAGCTTGTCTCTTAGATGAACCCTTTGCCTCAAGCTGGATGTTATGCTCATATAAGGTATTCCCTGCCCTTCCATAATTAAAGGATTTTAATTGTGGGAAAAAAAAGAACTAGGAAGACAATGAGGCAACTGGGAGAGACATGAGAAGAAGGTATCAATTAAGGGAGAATAAATGGTATTTTTGGATAGCTGAAGTGATCAGCCTGTCTGGTATTCAAAGCCAGAGACAATTATGAACTCTACCAAAGCATCAGAGAAAGCAGGACCCTGACATCACAAGGCAAAGCAGTAACTTGGCCCGAATGCATCATAAATGCTTTGATGGAAAATAATACCAAAAAATGTTATGAAAAATGTGTCTATTTTTTCCACATACATACATTTTAGAATGAACTTCTAGTTTATACCATAACAGGTTTTCCCTGAAAGAACTGCTTCATATCTGTGGAAAAGAAGACTAGCCATGGTCAGACTGGCCAGAAATCCTTTCTATCGGGCAATGTCATGCAAAATACTCTTTTTTATTTCTCTCACTGAGTTTCTTAATTACTTTTTTATATTTTGAGATTATCATTACATAATTCCCCTTCTTTCTTCCCACAACCCCTCACATATACCTTTCATTGCTTAGTTTTACATTCGTGTCCACTTTATTCATTAATTATTTTAATACACATTGACATATAGATAAATGCACATATATAGTATATATGTATGTATGTATATATGTATGTATGTATGTTCCAAATACATATAAACTTTTCCCTGTGCATAATGCTACTTGTATGTATACTTTCTGGGTTGACCATTTGGTGGTATTGGAAAAACAATTGGTATGCCTTTCTTTGCGGAAGACTATTTCCTTATTTGTCGTCTTTAGTTCTTTGTAAAAGTTGAGAAATCATAGGCTTCCCTCAGTCTATTGTTGTAATCCCTCCTCACCTCATGCTTAGGCAGGCATATCAGAGAGACTTTATGGATGTTGCTTTTGGCATTACTAAGGGACAGTCTCAAAGCAATCTCCATGATCCTCTGGTTGTTACAGTCTTTCAATGCCCTCGTCCGTGATAACTCCTGAGCCTTGGGCGCAGGGTTTGTGTAGTAGATTCAGACTGATCTCCACAATTCTGCAAATTGACTTATTGTGGTTTTCTGTGATAGCCTCTGTCTATTGCAAAGAAAAATTTCCTTTAAGAGGGATGAGGACTACACTTGTTTATGGGCATAGGGATAAATGTTCAGAATGTAGTGAGGGATTGTGCTCGTTTAGGAAAGAAGATGTTATAGGCTGTCCTTAAGATACATGACTTCACTAGCCATGGGTACTGGAAACAACTTCTTTCAATGGCTTTTTTTTAATCGAAGACCAAAACATTAAATGAGATAATATTTTAGGCAGAAAACACTACTATATGTCACCATGAATGGGAAAATTACATTTGTTCTTCAACCCTAGACAAAGAACAATGGGCAACTAAGAAATTCTGAAAGCATGAGAAATGATCATCTTCAGGCAGGTAAGGTCTTCCTAAATTTGTTACCAAATGGTCAGCACTGAAATCATATACATACAAGGATCATTGAATGTACTGAATGGATTGTATTTATGAATTTAGGGAGGGATATATATGTATATATATATATATATATATATATATATATGTATGTATGTATATATATATATTCAAGCCATGGAGTAATAAGAGAACAAGGTGTAGACAGACAGTGGTGGCGCACGCCTTTAATCCCAGCAATCTGGAGACAGAGCCAGATGGATCTCTGTGAGTTCGAGTCCAGCCTGAGCTACAGAGTGAGTTCCAGGAAAGGCACCAAGCTACAAAGAGAAACCATGTCTCGAAAAACCAAAAAAAAAAAAAAAAAAAAAAAGAGAGAGAGAGAGAGAGAGAGAACAAGGTGTTACATGGGAAGAGCGGACGGAAGGAAAATGAATTGGGATGATACAATCACAATTTCAAAAATATTGAAGTTATGGTAGAACACGTCATGCTTCTATATTGAACTATTATACATACCCTTTAAAATAGTTATGCAAATGGAATGAGAACACGGATCTCTATGGCAGCAGGTTTGGTACTAGTTCAGTACAGTTACAAGTGTGTTTTCTTTTGGAAATAACAGCTAAGTAAAAAGACCTATTTCCTTCATCTCAGACAATAAGACTCTTCGTATCAGGTTTATACTAAATCCCTATATGTAGATTTATTTTTCTTATGTTGAGGAAAGCAAATACATGTCTATTTGAAAAGCTGCCTGATTTCTAGAATTCTCTATCTATACTTCCATTTTACCTACATTTTTGTATCTCACCTATCCTAATGTGTCCGCATACAATAGATAAAGAGGGGAGTGGTAAATGACATTTTCTAAACATGGCATGGCCTTTGTTCTCATGAACTCAAAGGTGCTGTGGCTACCTGCACAGAAAGTCCATAATATCGTGCCTGTCAAATGTCACCATGGCTAGAGAAATCAGTCTAGATGATGGAGCTAGAGGAGCTACTGATAGCTGATGACTGCTGTGGAAGAGAGAGTCAGTTTTCTTTGTTGGTAGTTTCCTAGGCCTCAATGAATTCCCCTTTGTATATGGGCAGCACTAACAGGATTAAGGAGGGTAATTAATGTTAATGTTTATGTAAAATAAGAAGGCATGAATTTAGAAGGGAAATTCCTTGTGTGAGAGGGGCGGGGGGTAGTGGAGTCCACCAAGGTGCTACAGGGGAGTAGTGGAGGAGGGATATGATCAAAATATCTTACACACATATATTAAAGTTTCAAAGATTAAATGTAAGCTACTATTTTTTAAAAGCTGCCTAAGTTCTTTGAAGAATGCTTATATAATATTGTTTTATCTCCACTTGTTAAAATAAAAAAGCAAATCAAGATTCAGAGAATACATCCTTTTAAACTATGCCCACAAAAAGTGCAGTGAATAGGCAGAAAAGTGCAGGGAATAGCCAGGATCCCATTAAAACTACTTTATTTCCAAATTAATGCTCCTTTACACAGCTATACACATTTCTAGCCTCTGAGAAGTAAACCTCTCAAAAACGAAAATCTTTTCCATGAAACTCTTAACATTTTCCCTAAATTATGGCAATAAAAAGGCTGCTGTATATTTGAATGGTACATTATGGTTTACAAATGCTTTTATGTAGATTATCTTGGTCTTTGTGGTTACTCAGCACTGGTGGTTACGCTTGAATTTACACTTAAGTAATGGAACAGATTTAGAGAAAAGCAAACAAATAACAACCAAAAAGTCCCGTGGAGAAAAGTTATACCATTTAGGGTATATTTTGCTTGAAGGAAAAAAAATAAAATGAGTGCTCTCAATGGTCAATATAAAAGATAATTATAAAGTAACGAATTGAAAGTGTTTTTTTTTTTCACCTTCACAGTTGGTACACTAGCGGGAATCAGCTCATATGAAATTCAAATGAGGTATTTAGAACATCCTAAAATCAATTTGCTAGCAAATCAAGGATCTAAAAATAAATAACAAAACTTTGTGCATAAAGACAAAAGTCTATGATAAATGTAATTCAACTGGGCAATGAGAATCATAAAAAAATGTTTGAGTGACCCCATGAAACAGAATTATTAAGGAAAATTAGAGGAGAGCTATATAATATATGCATAGAAAAATACTGGTGAAAGTTAATGTAGCCCAGATTCTAAGATAATTAAATCAAATTATGCCATGCATATAGAAAAGAGACAGTGCTGAAGTGAACCTCCCCAAGTTCCAAAGGCACACATTTTACAACAAACTAGCAAACATTATGGACAAGGAAGAGGGTAAACTGCTGTGAAATCCATAGGGAATTTTCAGGTGGGAAATTATGAGAAGACGAACCCTGAAATGTGTGCAAATATAAGGGTTTTAAGAAACAGCTCAGGTGCTGGAGAAAGGGCGCAGATGATAAGAGTGATTGATGCACATTTATTAGGACCCAAGTGGATAACACCAATCACACACACACACACACACACACACACACACACACACACACAGAGAGAGAGAGACAGAGACAGAGACAGAGACAGAGACAGACAGACAGACAGACAGACAGAGACAGAGACAGAGACAGAGACAAAGACAGAGACACAGAGCCAAAAATAAGAAAAGAATCACCTCCAAAATAAAAGTGTCTAGCTAAATTTAATAAGCTGGGTAACAAAGGAATTAAGAAGGGAAAGACAGGATGAAAATTTAAGAAATAATTTTGAAAGAGGAAAAATGGTTGTTTGTTTTTGCTTTTGGTTTTTGGTTTTTTAAAAGATGTATGGATTCAGTCAGTATCTGTTTGCGGGATGGTAGGAAGATGCTTTGATGATAATAAAAGTACTCTATAAAAACTGACATTGAGTACAGTTTAAAATAGTCAACCATCTGGGTTGGATAGTATAGAAAGGGCTCTGTTTGCAAAAGTGGGAAATTAAAAAAAAAATCTTAGATCCATTTTAGTAATACAGCACTTCATAAAATTCTGCTACATTACACTTCAAAGATTTGGTTTTTATTTATTTTTTATTTTGTATACTTAATGGCCAAGTTTGAGGACCTATAGGTAAATGAAAGCCATTCTTTCATACAAACCTTGTCTTCATCCTAACGCACATTGCCTTGTGGCCTGCTTATGGTTGGGTCACACACCTAGGGTCTCTCTTCTAATCCTTTGACATTAACTAGCACTTGCATGCTAGCACATGCCAAGTGTGCAAATGTAGCCCAAGGCTTAGACTCCAGGCTGTAATCCCATGGTTATTTATCATCTCATGCTTGATTCCTCAAAGGCTTCTGTAGCATAATAATCTCTCTATGTCTCTTTCCCTTTAGGTTCCTTTTCAGATTTCTGTTCTTGTAAATGTCACCTTTCATTTTGACTATCTCAGAACACCAACTTCAAATGCAGTTTTCTTCCTTCTCATATCCTACATCTAAATTCATCATAACTACTTCACATCTATCTTTAAGATGGCTGTCAAACCAGATGACAGCCCACCTTCTAGCTATTATTCCAGGTCAAGACTCCAGGACCTCCTTCCCGGAATCCCACAGCAGCCTTCCAGTCAGAATTTCTGACTCTGCCCTTCTTCTCTTCTTACAGTCTATTCGCTGTAGAATAGTCAGGGCCCTTTAAATATGACATCTGTTGAAGTACATTCTGCAGAAGTATAAGAAAACTTCTGTCCTAGAGTGTCTTCACTGATAGCTCTTCATCCTGAACAGGCTTTTCCCAGAAATATGCTTTGTTCACAATGTGTTCTTTATTTCCTAATTAAAATCCTACATGTTTAGACCACCGTTCCCTGAGTACCCTACCTAGAAAAGCCACCTGCTGCCAGGCTTATCTTGGCTTTACATTCATTTACTTCATTAACTCTTCATGGTGTATCGCATTTATTTATTTTTCCCAAATGACATACAGAAGAAACACAAAAGTATAATAAAAATGAATAAAATGTAGATACCTTCAGTCCTCCTCTGTGGTTTGGGTTTTCATGTTTTTCTTTCAAATATGCATTAGGATTTTCATATATCTTTAATTCTCATAAAACATCATTGATTTTTTTTTAAAACTGTCAGATAGTCTCTTGTTATAGCAAAAAAGTTTAGTGTTTTTATATTTTTGGGGATCGGAGGCATGACACATTTTATTTTAATGTTTAAACTTTTTGACTACAATCGTTTCTTCTTTTACTTAATTGCTCATGGGATTTGCTTTATTGTATCTAGAAAATGGCTCCTTTTATATAGTGTACATTTCGAACCACCACAAAAATATTTTTTAGTTAGATATAGTACCTTTCTAGGTTTCCTTTTCCTATCCTCTATGTTTGATCAGATAATTTAGTTCTGATATGTAAGGAGTATTAATTCATAGATAACTGTTCCCACAGACCATTTCTTAGCCAATCACTAGGATTTAAGGTCTCATGGACTTTAAGGGGGCCTCCTCAAGACTCTTGTAAGGATTTGGTGCCATGCTTCCAGCCACTACAACACTGAAGAAAGGTACTTAAAACTCTCCACATCTTAATAATGCCATCACTA
The DNA here is from genome assembly GCF_004664715.2 of Peromyscus leucopus. Lineage (NCBI taxonomy): Eukaryota > Metazoa > Chordata > Mammalia > Rodentia > Cricetidae > Peromyscus > Peromyscus leucopus. The sequence goes on from NC_051076.1 coordinate 48,398,025, forward strand.
CAGTTACATCCACATTATTCCAGTCCCTAATTTGTCTATGAGATGAATTGCAATATCAAACTGAGAATTGATGACCCACATTATATGAAAAGCAGTGATAATTAGTCATAATATTTCATTGCCATAGCTTGGTTGCCATCAAATTTTAAAAATTCACTTTCATTCAAAGCTATATCCTGCTTGTCTAGTTTTTCCTGACTTCTGACTCTTTCATCTATTCTCTATGTCTAAATATGACTAATTCAACAATCTAACATCACTGTTTGATATCTAACAGCTGAGCTTCACATCCAGTTATATTTTGTAAACTAGACCTATAACTGAGCCTCACCCCCAAGTCACATGCCATTAACTTTAAGTTAGGTTCTACCAGCATGGAAACACTGAACAGAAACACTGTACTAAGGCTTTCCAGCGAAGTGTGTGTGTGTGTGTGTGTGTGTGTGTGTGTGTGTGTGTGTGTGTGTGTGTGTGGAGAGAGAGAGTGAGTGAAAGAGGAGAGAGAGAGAGAGAGAGAGAGAGAGAGAGAGAGAGAGAGAGAGAGAGAGAGAGAGAGAGAGAGAATTTGAGCAGCCTCCTCACTGTAGATTTAGATCCATAATTTTGGGTGGCCGCAGCAGCAACTATGGTCATCTTGAGCCTCGCAGGATCATTCAAAGTCAGTCATCATGTGACTCTTGATCTCTTGAAAAGCAGTAGCTGTGATGGTTCGAGTTAATTTTCAGGTAATTTCTAGGATTACCTGAACAAGGGTCTCTGAGCTTGTCTGTGGTGGGAAGACCCAACCAACTTTTGGTGGCATTATTCCCCAATTGGGACACAGGACTGTATAAATAAATAAAGGGAAAAAGAGCTGAATTTGTTCATTACTATCCACTTCTTGACTGTCATGCAATGTAACTTGTTGCTGCAACACCTGCTGCTGTTTCTTCCTTCTCAGGATGGACCATAACCCCATTCTGCAAGACAAACAAATTCATTCTTCCTTAAACTGCTTTTCCAGAGTATGTTTGTCACAGCAGCAGCAAATGGAAATAAGACATTGGCCACGATACCTCCAACTCTGCCATTAACACTCCCATTCCCTGAGTCCGAAGTTAGTTGAGCTTACATTTTCATTTTTGTTCCTTGAGAACTCCAGTCATTTTGCAGGTGGTTCTCCCCGTGGACACTCATGGTCACCCATATATACTTGGATGGATCCTGAGTGAGACAGTCTGACCTCTTAGACCGTTTGCTTTACAACTTTTTATTAAATGATCCTCTCGTAGCCCACAGACCAGTTATTTGACCAACAGTCATATCTCAAGAGACTCCACTTACAACGAATGTCTCTCAAATGTCATACTTTACAGCCGCTTCCATCAAACTATCTGCCCCTTATATCCCTTATATTTATTCCATAGTGCTTTCGTAAAGATCTAACCAATACTCAAAAATAAAAGATCACATACCTCTATATTTATTTTTTCTGTCGTTTGCCTTTCTGCTAAACTTCATCTCTTATATTAGCAATAGGCAATCATTAAAGACATCTAGCTGCCATCTCTCTATCTGTAGCCCTTAATGAGGTTCTTGTGTTTATTGATTTCTAGATAGCATCCGTTCAATAATACATAACGTCATCCACAAATGATTCTACTTAGGAGCCAGTTTATACCTAGTATCACCTCTGGACCCTGGCTGCAGTACCAGGAAGCCCCCCACTCCCCTAATTACAGTTTTCGAATTTCTTTTGCTCAGTAGTTACAAAGGCCTTAGTCAAAGGATTTACTTCACCTTTTTCCTTGGAAACCACACAAAATGGTTGAATTCAACACAACCAAAGTTGACCATACTGGAAAGTTCAAGTTTAAACAAGCTCATGGAGCTGATGTTCATCATCACCCATTTTTTTTCCTTGTGTAAGTCTCATGCTCTCCTACCTCCCTGCCAGTAGAAAATGATCTCATCATGCCCAATACCCTTTTTCTTCTCCTGAGTCAGGAAGCATGGAAAGGTGGAGTGGAGTGGACATGCTCAAGAAATTCTTTACACTTTGTTTTTCATAGCTTTCTCTTTGAACATATATGGCTCATGATCCATATTCATCCCCAATATGGTTCTAATTGCCAGGCTCACTTTTGTTGCATTTTTAATTATTCTTTCTGGTCTTACCATTTTATGTATGGCATATAATATGGAAACATAAACTTGTATCTGAAACATTGTCTCTTCTATGCTGCCATTGTCGGGTTTACCTCTGAATATGTCTTTTCCTTTGGTCATCAAAATGTATGTTTCTTAACCAAATCCAGATATTATTATCCTTCATAGACATTAAAGTGTCCTTAATATTTCTTCAAGGCCACACAGGGAGTTTTTGTCTGATTCTTTTATCCCCTGCTATCTATTAGCATAGAATAAAAATTAAGTGTAATTAAATTTTGCCAACATCAGTTTCTTCATGTTGCTACTATATTTCTTCTGCTACAAGATTTTCCCTGATAGTATAACATTCTTAAGTTCATAGCATAATTAGCAGTGTACATATAGTAAATGTTAAACAGAAAGCTTTACACTTTTATCAGAAGCATTTTATAGAAAAAGTAACATTTATTTCAGTACACACTGTAAAACAGAATACATGTGTAAGCATAGGTATTTATGCATAAGGACACAAATAATGATCAAAATATAAGCTTTCTGAAACTAATTTTTCAAGAGATAATTAAATTATCACCTTATACCTCAATGAAAATATTATTTTCCAAACAAAATATTTTTTAATTCTAACCTCTAAATTCAATGTCAGCTCAATAAATATTTATTTTATACTTCTGGCTGCCTAATAATAAAGCTGATCAAAGTCCCCACCTTAAATTCACACCAGATTATACTAATATTCAGTGTTCTCAAAGTAAATAATAATAATATATTATAAGAGTGTTCTCTATGACTTACTCCTGATGTTTTAATAATTCACACAAGAATCATGTAATTGTTGTAGGATTCTTATCCACACAATGCAAATCTTAAAGCAGGACAAAGCATCTGAATATTATGACATTAGTCAGTGGATTAACGAAAGAAAAGAGCACGATATGAGCCGAAACCTGAACAGTTCCACATTGGTGCTTTTTGCTATTTACCAAAAAGCAGGCACACCTCAGGGATAATGCACAAAGCTCCTCTTTGTAGCCACTCTGGTGTTAAAACCAACATGGCTGAAATGCACAGGATTCACGCAAGACGTGAGCACCGTCTGAACCAGAACAGACACAGTGTTATGCTATTTTTAATCAGCAGTTGTCATAACAGTATACAGCCTGCCCTGACCCAGAAGAGGTCACACTTGCTTGTGCATATAGATGAGACAGCACCCAGGTGTGTATTGATCTCAAAGGGTCCTCTTCACAGCAGTGAAAGACCATGGATGCTAGCGATGATATGGACTAGAATCAGATGCCTGGCCATGACACCGGGCATTAAGGGCAAAGCTCCTAGACCAAGGAATATATAGGAGTAAACACGTCCTAAGTGAGAATATCTCCTCATCTCCAGCTCAGCTTGAACCTGCATCTGAGGCAAAGCATTGTCATAGGAACTTTTGTTGATAACCACAAATTAAACATATATAGGGAGAAGGGTCATCAATTCTCAGTGAATGCAGCTTCATAAAAAGGCAACATTGGAGAACAGAAAAGACAGTGGCTTATTGAAATATTTATACCAGATTAATACAAACAAATATTTACAGAATTTAAATGACCTACGTATACATTTTTAAATGTGCCATTGCTAGGGAAAATAGTTTGTTAAGATGAAATGCGTTTCAATTTTTAAGACAATTCAAAGGAATCTAACGACAAATATTAAATTTAATAAGAAATCTGCTATGAAGTTTGCTACTTTATAAAACATTATAGGCTAACTTGAACACACATCTACACAAAATTATTTCAGCATTGCACAATTCAAAAACCAAAAACCCTCTGTTAACAAAGTTAAAAACAATCTGGAAAACCTCAACTGATTTGATTCAGTATAGGCCAGCTAAGCAATAACAAAAGCATATTCATTACAAATCCCTCACTCTATGCTTTGAACACCATACATCCTCTAAATGCTAACAGTGTGTTTAATAATAGAGACATTTTAAGTTTTAGAATGGTTGATAAGGAAAACATTAATTTGAATGAAAGGATATATCAAGACTGTAAACTTTTTTTACCACCTGGTAAATGTCAATTTGTACAACAAATGATTTCAGGGGGAAAAAAAGGTCGTGTGGCAGAAATAAATAATCATAAATATCCACGCACTCCCCATGAATCCCATCACTGTGCACAGTTACTGGAAAACTTAATTAAGCACTGGCATTCTGCACTGAAAGCATCTAACACTTTGATTCCATGCCTGCAATTCAGACATTAGCATTCAAATCAGTCCACAAATTGCACTTTGGTATTTGTTGAGCGAATGCCAATTAAATGGTTTCAAGTAATCATTTTTCATTTCCTGCCGAGTATCCGCCTAACACCTAATATTCCCATGGAACATAAGATAATTTGAAATGTTAGGATTTTACATTTTTATTGGGATATTTTTTAAAATAAAAGAAAGCCTGTTTCCATTGCTAGAAGAAATCTCTCCTCTCTTTGACATTTCCTTTGTGTCTATGCAAAAGAAGGTTAGCAAGTCACACCACACATGACCTCTAAATCTAGAGATAATAAACCCTGCGGCTTTCTAACTCATCAGAGCGGACCACATTGCCTCACACCGCCTTCCAATCTCAAGCGTGTTTTTGCTTTATGTCACTGTATGTAAGACGGATAGAGTTTTAAGAAGGACTCAAGTTTTAGATCAGAAGAGAGTTAGAGAAAATTTCTAAAAAATAATATAAGAAAACCAAAAAACTCCACATAATTATAGGAAGAAAATAGGATGAAATATGATTTTGTCCTTAACAAAGGAGTTGTAAGATTTGGCGATTTCATTGCATTTTTTTGTTTCCACAAATTCAAAAATATGGAAAATTCTCAAGATGGAAATTCTGTAGTTGTATAGAGACAAAAGAACATGCAAATGTGCTTTATCTGGGAGTTCATTTTTAGGAGGTTTGGAACTCATTAGAGTTACTGGGAAGTCATTCAAGTTTACTACTTGGTTACATCTTTTCCTCAGAAGCTCAGCTTTTGGCCTGGAAAGCTGGAACTAGAGATTTACCCCCACAAGTTTCATAAAAGTTTACAATGAAAAGAAGGGATTTAAAATAAATGTTCAAAACATATCATTTGAAATGCCTCTCAGTATATATAAGAATCTCCAATTGAAAAGGACAATCTTACTTGAAATTCTATTATATATCCTTAATAAATATGTGTTAAACATCTAAGATTTTTCAATTGTTTAGAGATGCTAGTCATGATGTAGTTAAAGGGGAAAACTGAATCTTTACTCTTGCATTATACACACACACATACACACACACACACACACACACACACACACACATATATATATATATATTTCAAGAATTCAAGAAAAGATGAAAAACAATGTTATCCCAAAGAATTTTTTACAAAACTGAAAAAACACAAATATTGGACATGTCAATATTATTCATGTAGATTATAGAAATGTTTTATAAGATGTATGCTATCATTTATCCAATAAACTTAAAGATTTGTACAATGAAAATCTTAAAATTCTGAATACATAGAGAGGAAGACACTAGAAAACACAGGTTTCTCATGCTTGTGGGTTGGTAGATTGAAATTGTGAAGATACCTATTGTATCAAAAGCAATCTACAAGCTGGCCATGGTAGCACACATCTTTGATCCCAGTGCTCCAGAGGCAGAGGCAGGTGGAGCTCTGTCAGCACAAGGAAGAAAGAGTTACATAGTGAGACCCTGTCTCAAAAACAAAAAAACAATTTTTTTTTAAAAAAGTGCTATACATTGAATTCAATCACAATAAAAATTCTATATACCCTCTATGCTATTTTTCAGAAAAAAAAATCATCTTGCAAATCATATAAGAGACACTACATAGCCAAAACAGTTCTGAGAGAGGAAAGTAAAACAACTGATTTCAAATTATCCTACAGAGCCCTAGTTAGTGAAACAACCCAATCCTGGTACAAAAGCATATAGATCAATGGAATAGAACAAAAAACGCAGAAATAAGATTGTGTGTGCAATTATAGACATCTGACTTTGACAAACATGCAAAATTTACATTTTGGATAAAAAAAATCTTTAAAAAAGGGTTCTGGGAAAAACTGAATATATAAAGATGGAAGAACAGAACTAGAACTCTCATAACAAAATAAAACAAAAATACAAAAAAGACAACAACAACAACAAAAAATCTGCAGATGCATTAGAATTACAACATAAAACCAGAACCCCTGAAATTGCTAAAGAAAAAAGCAGTTTAGTACACTGAGAGATATGGGCATACCTGAAGATTTCTGAAAAGGTTCATGGATACTTAAAAAATGTGACCAATAACTGACAAATGGGAACTTGTGGAATTAAAAAAAAAAGAATATTTAGCATATAGGAAATGGACAGTCAAAGAGGCAGACTGCTATAAATCTGGCAGACAATTGATATCTAAAATACATAAGGAACTCAAAAACTAAATCAATAAAACAAATAACACTATTAAGAAAATGAAATATGGAATGGAACAGTGAGTTCTCAAAAGAAGAAATACTAATGGATAATAAACACTCTAAAAAGAGTCAGCTATCACTAACCCATAGGGGAACGCAAATTAAAACCACTTTGTGATTAAAAAAATGGTTTTCATCTAGAAAATGAATGAAAATAAATGCCGGTAAGGATGTAGGGAAAGGAGAAACCTTATACATTGTTTGTAGTGGTATAAACTGTGTAGTGACGATGAAAACCAGTATGGAGATTTCATAATATGCTAATACTAGAACTGCACATGACCTACCTTTATCATTTCTGGACATAGAGCCAATGGACTTTATAGTCTAATAGAGAAATTATTACATATTTGAGTTTAGCAACGCTCTCTTCATAAAAGCAAAGAAATGAAATTAGCTGAGGTGTTCATCAACAAACAAACGGATAATAAAACTATGATACATTTACACAACAAAGTTCTTTCCAGCACTAAGGAAAAAGGAAATTTGCAGGAAAATATAATACATGGGAAAACATATGAGTGAGGTAACCCACCCAGGCTTAGAAAGGCAAAGACTATATTTTCTTTTACACAGTAGACCAGTTCCAATCATAAATAAGTGTATGTTGGACTGAGATGTCAGTAGTGGCCAGGTAGCAAAACAAGGATCTATGCAATGTAGCAGATAGTAAGAGGTCAGAAACAGGCAAAAAGGACAGAAAAAGACATAGGTTGTGTGTGGAAAAACAGGCAACACTGTGGGGACAGTTAAATGGTAGAGTGGGTATGAGGAATGGAGAAAGTTGAGGGTTGTAGAAATGGTCAGCCAAAATTAAGGATGCACGTAAAACCCATATAGAAACTACTACTTTATAAGCTAACTGAAAAGTGATGATTACAATACCAGAGCTGACTTGGCATTTAAACTTATTTCCAGTGCCAAGTGAGGAGCATCTTCTCCTGAATTGTTTGGCCAGGGAACCCACAGAGTTTCCCTTAGTAAACAAACAAACAAACAAAAAAACAAACAAGCAAACAAAAAAAAACTGTAGCCACTACTCTTTATTGTCCTTAAGAATTCAACACAAAGATTGTCTTTCTCAAAACACCACATACTCCATACTCTGGACACAGGGCACAGATAACCCAAGTGGAAGCTGTACTGGAAGCTTCCTCCCTGTGGGCCAGTGTTCACATAGCCACAAGTGCTATGAAAAATACTACAGTTTAGAAACCCCTGCTGAAATTAAGATATTTAACTAGCTATTAAAATGACAAACACATTATATAATATATACTCAATAATAAAATCACATAGAATAAGACTATAGTCATCTTAATGTCTGTAATTCAAACTTCACAAGAGTGGAAGTTTTCATTTCTGTTGACTTTTATTTTCTAATGTTTTGGTTTTTTTTTTTTTTTTTTCATCTTTGTATGTTAAGCTCTTCTGTTCTACTGAAATGTTACTAAGGTGCTTAAGTATTGTTCAAATCCAAATCTGAATTTGGGTTTGCACTAAGTCATAGTCTAGTGAGATTATATAATTGGTCATCATTTCCTGTCTCAGCTTCATTACTGTAATTGAAAATAAAAATGTGTAATACCGAACCCCACTGTGTAAAACTAAATATTTATTGAATGATGTGTGGAAAACAAAACAAAGTTTGGGTGTCAGCTGTCATTCTTACCAGGAAATGCTAAAATCAATCTTCAGGGAACAAAGGTAAGTAAGTGCTCGTCACTACATGTGACTCATCTTTTACCTCCTTTTTTCTATAAAAAAAATTCATTTTTTCCCTTAATGTTATTTTTCAGTTGACCGGATTTCATCCCAGAGTGTTTGTTTTCAGGAAGACAGCCAACGTGTATCACTGCCTAAAAGGATTCAGTTCTGAGTGTACTGGTTGACTGATTTTATATAAATGGTTAGTTCTGTCACTGCAGCATGGTGTTCTCTTCACTCCTGCATTACTGCTTTAACTGGAGGCTTCCCTTATCTAGAAGTCAGCTACAGTTGATTATGAAAGGTCCATGTATTTAAGACTTGGTCCTCAGTCTATGGTGCTAGAGGGAAGTGGTGGGATGTAAGAGAAGTGCAGAATATAGAACTTGGGTCAGTGGGCCATGGTCTAGGAGGAGATGCTGGGAACCTCAGCCCCTTCCTAAACCTTACGCTTGCTGACTTGAATAGTGCAAATGGGATTCCTCCTCCATGTACTTCTGCCGTGATACACTGTGCTGCCCCAAGACAAAAGCAGCCAGGCCAAGGGGCTGCACCCTAAGACTTCTGAAGCAGTGCATCAAAATGAATCCTTCCTTTTTCTAACTATCCCAAAACAATTTTGTGTCAGAGATAGAAAGCTGACTAACCAAGAGGCTAAAACGCACAAAATGAAAAGCAGCACCTGCCTCTGTCTAGGGAGAACTCTCGTGGGCACTTCTCCAGGGACAGACCATGGTTTTCCAGACATGGAGAAAACGTCTGTATCGTTACATAGGAAAGTCTTCAAAACAATCTCTATGCCTTCATTTTGTATTTTCTTTCTTTAGTTACATATTTCATCACAATTACTTTCCATATTCTCTGAGATATTATATGTCTAATACTAAACATTACTATACTTCAATAATGCTTTAGTTTGACAGTTATAAATTCTAAATTATTTTTCTTAAAAAATTTACAGATAAAGCCAAGTGGTGGTGGTGGTACATGCCTTTTATCCCAGCACCCTTGAGGCTAAGGCAGGCAGGTGTCTGAAAGATCAAGACCTGCCTGGTCTACAAAGTGAGTTCAGGACAGCCAGGGCTGTCACACAGAGAAATCCTGTCTAAAAAAATAAAAACAAACAAGCACAAAATTATGGGCACTGTTATAGAAAGTATATTTTCCTATGACAATATAGATAACTATATTTACCCTTATTCCCCTGAAGGTACTTTTTTTCTTACAGAATACTTAACACAGCACACAGTAAATCAAGGAGCATTTCAGAAAGAATAACATAGTTGGTTCTTATAATAAATTCCTGAATTACTCCATATTTCAATTTCTTCATAAAAACTATGATGCAATGGAATGTTAGCAATAGATCATAAAAGATTAAATGTGCTACTATATATAGTGCCCATGAAAATTTGGGAACAAATTAAAAATTTTGGCATGTTAATTATTATTCTCAGTATTTGTTTGTTTAAAAATGATCCACAGTTATCACACTTCAAAACTGCTATCTTTGAATCAGAATTTTATTTACAAGTTAGGTTTTATAGTTAAAGTAATGTGTTGTAATAGTATCATAAACATATGTGAACTTTCCTAACTCCTAAAATTAGGAGTCTGTCTTAGTTAGGTTTCCACTGCTGTGAAGAGACACCATGACAACAGCAACCCTTATAAAACTGCTGTGGCTGGAGTGCAGTTCAGAAGCTTAATCCATTATCATCACAGTGGGAGACAAGGCAGCATGCAGGCAGACACAGTGCTATGAAGGGGCTAGGAGTTCTTACATTTTGACTCACAGGCAACAGGCAGTGTGACTTGAGGATATAGGAGACCTCAAAGCCCACCTCCACAGTGATGCACTTCCTCTAACAACACCACGCCCATTCCAACAAGGCCATCCCCGCTACTAGTGCCATTCCCTTTTGGGGGTCATTTTCATTCAAACCACTACAATGTTTAAAACCTGGATTGTTACATGCATAAAATTTAATGGGGGTAAAGTTTTCCATATTTTTCAAGCACAACACAATCCTAGGGGCAGTTAGACAATGGTTAGCTTTATAGACAAACGTCCTTTGTGCCCTGATTTATGATATAAAGGAAAAGAAAATGAAATATCAAAACTAAAGCAGATCGAATGATGGTGACAAAGCTTGGGATCAATTTGTAACGTATCCTTGAACTCCAGTACTTGGGCTCGACCAGTCTACTTCCCAGGGGCTTATTTAACAACAAAGCCAGCAAAACTCAAGAAGTTAGGAACATATCACTCAAATAAGCATTTATATGTGCAGGAAAAAAAAAGGCCATGTGCTATTAGCCCTACATGATCACATTTAGAAATGAATGGATTTTTCCCTACTGAATAAAGATTGAGAAAGTATATCAAATTTTTCACATTGGATGACAACCAGAAAATATCCATTTGTGCAGATCTTTAAATTACAGCTATGAAATGAGAAAAGGTATAAATATGCAGAGGAATTCAAACAAAATATTAAAGTTTGTGGCCAAGGACTTGCAAAATAAGTCTATCCATGTAAAATTAGAAACGGCAAGTGCATTATCAATTATAGTACTTATTATTGGTTGGAATATATTGATAATTGAGCTAAAGTCATGCGGTTGATTCCCGGAAGTACCAGTTTACAACTGCTTTGTTACCAAGACGCAGGATGAATCACAATGGCCAGCTGTCTCTAAAGGGAGCATTATTGGTGAAGTGGGGTAGGGAGCCAGAATGTGGACAGATGAGTCCAATTCCGTTACAATGACAGGAAAAACATTTCAGCACATTTTCTGGAAAGAATGGGTCAGCAGCTTAATGCTTATTTAAGTTTGGCACTGAGCATGTGTCCCTCATAGACAGATGCTTAATAATAGTTCTTTGTAATGTTAATAATTGTGATGCCTACATGTGTTTTAGAGCTAGATAGCTACTTTCTAAATCAGGTAATTTTAGGATGTGAGTTTCATTAAGAATACAGCCAGTGCATCTAAATATAAGTTCCTGAATTTTCAAGGCTCAAATTATAACAGATGTATTAAATTTTCTGCTTTGAAGCTGTGGGTTATAATACGAAATATAATAAATATGCACACACACACACACACACACACACACACACACACCACACACACGCACACCCCCACCACCACCACCACCACCACCAGAAGTATACTTTAAATAAATTATGTGTATAAGTGTTGGCCTGCATGTGTGCATATAGACCATGTGTGTACAGTGCCACTGGAGGTCAGAAGAAAGCGTTAGATTCTGGGGAACTAGAATTACCTATGGCTGTGAGCTGCCAGGGGATGGGGAGCATGTGTTGGTATAGCAGCACCCTTAGGTGCTGAGCCATCCCTCCAGCCGCAGCTATATTTCTGCTACAGCTACACTGTTTAAAAGATATGGTAAGATAAAGAGTGTGTATTTCTGGCCTTGGTATTCGGAGAAGGATTATAACACAAAATATTCATTAATAGTAGATATACTTCTACATAGCCCCAAACTATATTTTTATCTTTATCTTTATAAAGCAGTCACCAACTACAATACAACGGAGCTAGAATCCCTAGACACAAACATTTCTTCACTAAATTCATTTTATATTATATCTAGAAACCATTAATTTTATTTTTCTCAGCAATTATCCAACATCAGAAAATTTAGTATTTACACATTGAGGTTTTAATTTTGTAAATTCCTTAAGGTAAAATTGTTATTGATATATGTTATTATATTTCAAATAAGAATTTGGAGTGACATTGCAATAGAAATCACTAATTTAATGGAGTTTTCAACACTGTATGATCGAATAACTTTTAGCATTTCTGTGGATTTTATTTATGTAGTTATATATTTACTAGGGGTATCGTAAACTCTTGTGTGAAACGTTAAAAACATTATGTACAAATTTTATATTTAAATATTAAATATATCATGTTACTTTTAAAGCCCAGAAAAAATGCAATAGACATAAAATATATATAGTATTAACCACATACTATTAGTACAAAATTGCTTATATATGCCCAAGTCTGCATTCACACATCTGTACTAATGTTTGCATCTAGCAGATGTACCAGTGTATGTATACATTGATTGCTCATACTTCCAAATTAGATTTTTCTCATTCAAAATAGGTCAAACATGTTACAGACAAATACACAAAAAATATATAATATCTGTAAAGCAAACACTATTCTGCTCATTTCTTGACTATATTTTCTCTTGCAAAAGATACACAGAATCCAAACACATAATATGCCATGTCACATTGGAACACTGTAATGTTAAGTAGGACCTCCAAAAGAGAAAACAATTTGAGGACAAGTGCTAGGCCTCACATTGCAAGACTCCCACCATTGCATTCCACCGGGTCCCACACTGAAACACTGTACAGACAGAGATGCGGCATGGGTGAGTGATGGGGACTGACAATATCCCCAACCAAGTTTCTGCTCTGAAGGAAACAGAAAGATGTGGCTGCTTATATGTCAACAATTTGAAGGAAAAAAAATAAGTGTTTCACAACCACAGTATGAAGGCAAAATCCTTGAGATTTGACTCTGGACAGCTTTCGAGAAAATGTCAGAGTCGCAGTAAATCTCAACGTCAAATGATACATGTGATCACTTGTTTTGTCTGTAAGACTAAAAAGATTTTATTTCACTACTGTCAGGGACTTTTTATGCATTATGGTGAGCGTATCTTTATATTAGCTAAATATTGATGAAAATGATTTATAATACAGTTTCCCTGAAGTAAAACAAAACAATAAGATGGCGGCTATACATGGTCTTACCAAGTGAAGATAAGGCATAGCAATGTAGATATCAAAATCAAAACTTGATTAAACATTGCAGACTGTGTTCGTTGAATGGCTCTATGAAGATCATTCTAGAAAAATAAAAAGCATATTTTAAATTTTGATAAATACTAAATATACAACGAGTTTAAACATCAAGTATCCTCTCTATGCATAATATGTAGATTTAAATGAATTTAGCAGTATATTTTCATTTTACATGGATCTGGACATAACTTACAATATAATTCTTGTTACAAAGACAGACTACAGGAATACCAATAAAGCACTAAAGTTCAGCACACTTTCATTGCAGAAAACAGATTACAAGTTGCATTTATTACTCCCAGACATACGAAGCCCACTACGAGGGTGCAGACTATACTCTCAGTACTCAAGAGTCTAAGAAAGGGAAATTGTGAGTTCAAAACCAGATTAGGCTCTATTACAACAGACCATCTCAAAGACAAAACCAAAAGGAAAAAAAAAAAAAAAAAAAAAAAAAAAAAAAAAAAAAAAAACCACCTCTTCCAAAGGTAATGATCTCATGAAAAAAAAAAAAAAAAAGTGCAAAATTTCAGGAAAATAATGCATCAATGAATGGAGCAGTGAAAGGAAACTGGAACAGTAATTAAAATTCACTAATGAACCATTGCATGAATTAGAGCAGCCTGTAACATAGGAAGAAACAATTGTCCATTAAGAAGTACTCATGTTGATTTCAGTAGTGTTAATTTTAAAAGAAATATGAATGAAGGAGCGCATGTTGAACAGACACATGCAGTCCTTCCCAGACAATAAAGCTTTTAGATGGCACCCTGGTCACACAGATGAAAATACTGAAGCGTGTCTTTTTTATTCGGTGCACTCATGAAATAAGTACTGAAAAAAAAAGTTTTAAACTTTCATCATTTAAAAATCCTAAGAGATGAATAAGAATAGTTACACATGCGCCTGCATATTGGAAATTTTTGCTTTTTATATAAAATAAATTGTCACTGTTGAAATAAAAATATGCAATTGACAATAGATAAAAATGGTGTGTTTAAATAATAGTTTTAGAAATGTCGATTAAATATTGTTACATTGAAGTATTCAATAATATAGCACTCTACCTACTACTTACCAGTATGTGACAAATTCAAATAAAAAATTGAATTACTTAATTTCAAATATGACTTGTGTGCATGTATCTAATAAAGTATGGAAATAATTAAAAATATTGAATTCAAATGCCAGAATTTTTTTACATTTTATTCACAATTTTCTGTTAGTCTCAAACTTTTAATGATTCACTTTTATTCATCTCATAATCAGGGAAGCATGAGAAAATAAATGTCACTAAGAAAATGATCTCAGTTCATTATTTTAGTTTTCGGTAGTGCATTAAGCCAGAACTGTTATGAAAACAAATAACAGAGTTTACTGGCCTGAATGTCATCTCTTACTCTTTAGCTTCTCAGAGCAGATGGGCTAATGATCAGAAAAATAATCTAGGACTGGACATCCAGTGGGAGCTGGAAAAGCTAAGTACAGAACAGCAATGGGCTGTGAGTCCTGAACTAATACTGTAAACAGTCTCTCTTGAATACTGACTAATAGTTCCTGTCTGGAGCGGTTATTTTTCTAACAGCTAAGTATACAGCAACTCACAGAGGTTTATTTGATTCTGGGTGCATTTTTTCATTAGCAATTGATTCAGTCAAAAGGTAATTCTTTGGGGCGAGCAAGACAGCAGGAGGCACCCCACAGGCCATGTTCGCCCACACTTCCCTCCCATTGGCCCTGGGCTTGCCTGGGAATCGTGGATTACTTCACATAAGTAGTTGGAAACACTCATCTGCTGTAAATGCTCAAATGTTATTCTAATAATTCTTCAGCCAAAGCTTTTGATATAGTGCCTGCTTAAAGGTCATTTAAATGAAAAACAAGTGTTAATAATAACAAGAGTAATTTTCCATGAAATGCAATCAACATTACAAAACCTTGCCCACACCAGATACAATATCTTACATGTCACATGTGTGTGTGTGTGTTTATGTGATTATACTTTATGTTCACGGCAAGTTTGCAACTAGATTACTTTTATTTTTTTTAAGATGAAGACAATAGCACAGAAATTAAATCAGATGTTAAGTAAAGTGCCCAGTATACATACAGAAGGTCGGCTGTGGCTTGAAAGTAAAATGTCTCCATTGACTCATGTGTTTCAATGCTCAGTCCCCAGCTGGTACACTAATTTCAAAAGTTGTAGACACCTTATTCTTGTATTTAAAATTCATATCCTGTGTGTGTGAAGGGGAGGTGTGTGTGTGTGTGTGTGTGTGTGCACGCGCACACACACACACACACACACCCTCTATGAGCGCATGTAGGTGTCATGGACCTTGTGTGAAAGTTGGAGGAAAGTTGCAGTTCAGTCTCTCCTTCAAGCCTGAGGATAAAACTCAAGTTCTCAAGCTTGGTGGTAGGACTCTTCACCCACAGATCATCTGACCACCCCAATAGTGGAATCCTTAGAATATATATCCTTCCTGAAGAAATCGATCACTGAAGACTCTGAGACCTACAGTTCAATCACATTTCCCACTGACTCCTTGCTTACTGACTACAAAAGCAATGTGACTAGTATATTTTGCCCTGCCATATCTTCTCTACCATGATTGCCTCTGGAACTATGAGCCAAATAAAAACTTTCTTCATTAATTTTTTTCAAGTGTTTGGTCACAGTAACAACAAAAGAAACAGAAAAAAAAAAAATGAGTACCCTAAAGTGGGTTTGTTGTTGTGGTAAAGCAGATAATGTAGATATTATTATCTTGTGCTAGTTTGAAAACATATTGTGGGAGAGCTTTAAATTCTAGGCCTAAGAATTTTGAAAATATTTTAAGCAGAACTTAATGGGCTTTTCTGGTAGCAGTGTGGAAGAACAGAGGCCCAGCTTCCAAGACTTCAGAGTGGATCAAGAACTCTATAGAGAACAGGGCTGAAGGCCATTGGTGTGGTATTCTGAAAAGAAATCTAGAAGCATGTTGTCTATGCCCCGATAACTTTAGTGAGGCTGAGTTTTCAATAAACCAATATGCTATGTATAGGGAAGTTCAAGACAGGATTATATTCAGGCTGTGACACTGCTCCTATCGACTCTTCTCATATAGGTTTCATTGAGAAAGAGCAACAGCTGGAGCAGAAAGATGTATTCTTTTTAATATGTCATTTGACGGTAGAATAAATGAACTTCAAGTTGAAGGCAAGGGTGCTGAAGAACAGCTGTAACTGCTAAACAGGTTAGCACCATAAAGAGCAAACAAGAGCTCTCACCAGGGTCAGTACACAAAGCAGCTGCCTTCCCAGCCTGGAGAAGGCAAAAACTGGCGATCTCATTGAATAGTAGTGGTTTCGCAATCGTGAAAGATGCAAGATTGAGGGGTCCCATAATCTCAAACCCCAGTTTTAAAGGAAGGGCAACTGAGGCCAGGAAATGCATGGCAGGAATGGAGTCTTTGCAAGGAGGCCATGAGAGGCCACTGAAGGAAGCTTATAACAGTGAAATCTAGATTGCAGTGGAGAAATGACAATATTGGAGATGGCCAGACCCTGGGATGTCTGCTAAGAAAAGCTGTAGACTTGTAATGACCAGCTAAAGAGAGAGGAGAGAGGTGATGTGTGCTACAGGTAGCAGCCATTAATATCAGTGTTATTATTTGAGCATAAGCCTTAGGTGCTGGACACAAAGCTTTAGGATTTTACATTTTCCATACTATAGGCTTGGTCTTATTTTGGCAAATATTTCTTCACTATGGCCATAATTCTTTAGGAAATACTTACTTGGCATTGCATATTAGAAATATCTAACATTTTTTAGGGGCTCACAGTTGAGAAATTGCTTCAGAATTCAGAAGAACTTGGACTTTGAGCTGTGTGGGAGCTATAACAAATAGGGGCTTTTGAAATGGGAACAAATACATTTTACCTTACGAGGAGGTCATGAGACTATGTGGGCCCAAAGACAGAATGTTGGGGTTTGAATGTGAAATGCCCCCAAAGAAGCCTGTGTTTGAACACTTGGAGATCAGCAGGTGGCAGTGTTTAGGAGGGTTGTGAGAACTTTGGGAAGTGCGGCCTTGCTGTAAACCTTGGGATTTTAATGTCTGGTTCCACTTCCTAAACACTTTCTTGTTTTCTGACTCCAAAACAGGATGTGACCAGCACTCCATGCTGTTGCTAAAATGCCTCCCCTGTTGCGATGCACTGTAGTCCTTGGAATAGGAAACCAAATAAATCTTTCCTTCCTTAAGTTGCTTTTCATCAGATATTGGTCACAGCAAAGTGCCTTATTCCAGACACACATTAGCATTTGAATAAAGAATGCCTAATTAACAAATGCCTTCCAACTTGCTTGTAAGTAATGAAAAACTGTGGTGAGCACTTTCAGGTCATAGGTACAAACAATTCCTTCCAAAGAGCAGAATGTCAACTTTTGATGCAGAAGAGGACTACAGCACAGCTGTGAATTTTGCATGTCTTTCTCCATCAGCCCTTGGGACTAGATCTGCCACTCAGCTCAACACCACTGAATCTATGATCACAAATTAGGAGCTACTCATTTTGAAAGAGCCTCACAAAACCCCACATTTTTACCAAACTTGAAATTATTCACAATTAATAATAGACAAAAACATCCCTAAGCCATAAAAACTAAGACTTGTAAACAATCAACTACATATGCATAAACAGATAGCCTTAAAAATGAAGAGTACTCCTGTTCAGAGGGATTGTTCAGACATTTGGACCTGTATAAACAGCAATTAGGTACTGGATTGATAACTTCAAAAAGCCTGAACCATTTTCTTTATCCATAACCGAACCCTTCAATAGCTAGGTAATGCAACACAAGCATTTTACAGATTTTCATTCTTATTAGGATATAGTAGATTAATCACTTACGTTTTATTAACTGTGATGTACTATTTAATTATGTAATCTATATAGTACAGTAATTACTTAGCAGTAGTTTACCACTAAACATTTAAATAATACTACTTTGAGACAGTTAATTACAGTAAAAGTTTTAAAATAAACACATTTAAATTTTCAATAACTTGAAATTGAACAAATTCTGTACGTTATGTAAAATTATAGGGGTTGATGCAATGGCAAAGGAATAAACTAAAAGCCAAATAATCTTCTGCTTCTAGTGAAACATTGAAAATAAGTAAGACATAGTGGGTGCTTGAAAAATATTTTTGTTTTGAACTTTACTTTTATTACTTACAATCATATTTTCCAAGGCATGTTTGGCAAGCCAACAGTTTAGAAAAACTGGAACAAATAGATTCCTTAAGGCAGGCCAGAATATCTGAAAAATAAGTGAATACTCAAATTTTATCTCATAGCAAGACATTGTATCTAGAGGATTAAAAAGAAACATAAAACAGAATAAAAGTTTCAAAAGAAAGAAAGAAAAGATGTAAAACAGTGCCAAATCCTTTAAAATCAACACTAATGGATGGTCTTTCACTCATGGCTGAAATCTTTCTTGGGGAAATTAGTACTGAAGCACAAAGCAAGAGGCTTCAACAGATGTCAGACGTCACCATGCTGAATCTATTATTAAATCTCAGAGTGTGTTTTTTACTTTGCTGTTCCTCCACCTCAGGTGGTAAAGAGGTACAAGAGGAGTCTTTTGAAATGTATCACTGTCTTCCAATTCAACCATTTAAATGATGTTGAGAAGCTGCATTCATTTGGACTTATATTTAGAAAGCTTGTCATTTAGTCTAGTTCTAATTCTCTCTGTAGATAAGTCACTCAAATTAAAATGCAAGAAGTGAGGAGCAGCTCCAGATAATATCTACTTACCCTTCTTTTATCACCAAATAAAGTCCAAACAGTTCTAATTCCAATAATCATTGCTATACCAAAATGATATTAGAATCTCCTCTTACGAATGGCATGCTCAGGATTACATATGTATGAGACTACAGTGGAACAGAGTGACTGTAGCATAGGATTGTTGTTGCCGAGGGGAAATTCAGAACATTGAGGAGAAGCTGGGTATGTGGCTTTGATTCACATTCCTACTAATGAGGAACTGAAGTGGACAAATTCTATAAACCAATTAGAAATGAGCCTGAGCATGCACACTAGAAATGAGCATGCTCTCAGTATGAGAATTGTGGTAAATATTTCATACTATTAGTTTCTATTTTCAAAATTACACAGCATAAATAATGTAATTTTGAGGATCGTTAAACAATACTGATATCTATTCAAATGAGACCTCTACATACACTGTATAATTGTTTAAAAGGTTTCACTTTGCTGTTGTACTGAAACTTAGTAGATTTCATTTAATTATGCAATTCAGTTATCATACTGACTTTATTCTTTTTAAGAAGCCAGATTCTACTCAAAGTCTGAATCCATTCCTCTTATATTATGTAGAAGTTTTTATACTTAGAGAATTTATTAAAATCTAATGACAAATAACACTCTTTAAGAGGCTTAGACTTACTGAGATAATGAAGGGGACTGCATTGATTATTTCCAAGATGAATGGGATTCTTAAAATCTGTTCCCAGATATTTCCCTACAAATAAATATTGAATAAAAACAAAAGTTAGAGAAGTTCTAGGACTCAGAATTCCTCTAGTAATACCAACGCTTTTATTAACAGAATATTGGATCTGTATTTGAATGCAGTAATAGCTTTTAAATTAATTTTAAGCAGAATTATGCTCTTTGGTTTTGTAATGTTAGAACTAAAGTAAATAGCCCAAGTAGACCAGGCAGAGTGTATATAACATTTGAATCCTATATTATACCCTAAAAGAAATTACTAGTAAATAAAGTGCATTAACAGGACCTTACAATAAACTGACACAATTTGTTTCCACTATCATAACTATACTAGCACATTGTAATGCAACTTACGTCTTTTGTAAATCATGCTTGTTTGTTATACTCAACTGGTATTTTTTTTAAGTTTAATGAAATTTAAAGAGCCATTGAATCATGTATATTCTAATCTCCCAGTCTATAATGTGAAATTAATTGGGACTGAGTACATAATTTACAGGGCCCAGAGAATAATGAATATAATATGGGGCCTCTTAACAATTTCAAGGGAAGCTATGAGAGCATTAAAACAGTTACAGAGATCTTGCAGTTGTGGAATCTTTTGTCATTACATGGATGGCATGCCCATGAAGTTGACCTTGATATTTAACATTTGGGTATGGTCTGAATGTGCCATGTACTAAAAGCTGGATCCTCTGTATAGAGACTTAATGGGAGAAATGAGTCTAAGGCTCCTGGTAAGGGGGATAACCTTTGCAGGGGATCAATATTGTGTTTGTGGGATTCCAGTGAGTTCCAGCAGGGGAGGATTTTCACAATCAGAGCAACCCTGGCATGTGACCAACCCTGGCTTCCTGTCTGACCTCTTACAATCTCCAATGCACACTTCCTTACTGTAACATGAGTCAACACGCAGGCCTTGAAAAAAGTCAAATCCATCAAACTACCTCATAAAGGACTTTTAAACTTCAGAACTGGATGACAGAGCCACCTCTTCCTTTGTGAAATACCAGCCTTAGAGAGCAATACAATATATAATGGCAAATCCTAAGAATGTCCTCAAACATTTTAAGGTATAAAGAGATCCATGCATTTGGAAAAGCAATTAGAAATCTGGATTGCCCACATTTTCCAATTAACATATAACATTAGATATAAATGAGACGTGTTCAATATTTCTTGAGGTTGCAATGGCTCAGTATATTGCAGTGTATAGGTATGTCTCTACCCCAAAGACATTGTGCTAGATCATCTATTTTCTAGGTGCTAAGGTGCTAAAAATGTTTGTCATATTGGCTCATAACCCTCCCTCATGTTACAGCCAATGTGGTACAGGAGGGAGCACGTGGGGGATGGGAGCACACAAAGATCTTTTCTGGAAAGAAATGTTATGAGTGAAAGGATGCCTTTCTCATCACTTGAAGCTAAGTGAAAAGGACTCAAAGGAATCACATAGCTTCATGTAGACTAGAAGCTATATTTAGCCCATGCCTAACACATGAGGAAAAAATAAGGAAAGAAAAAAAAATGAGAGACAGGCTAAGAACAACCAACAATCGCTTAAATTATGTCAATAATTTTTGGGGGGAGCGAAGTTGATATGGAAAATAAGGAAGGGAAACTGATCTCTTTTTAATTGGTTTTCCCTCCAGAGGTGTGTGCCTGAGGTGATGGGGGACTGGGACAGATGGGGACCTCAGGAGCCTCAGATCTTTGTCTGACCCTGAGAAGCTAGCCTGAGCCACTGCCTGGGGGATATTCAGCCAAAAGCCCCAGCGCAGCCATGGAAGCTCTCCCAGAGGGGAAGCGCTTGACCAGTCATTCCAAAGGATGACACACCAGACCGCTGTTCAGACACTGACCACTTTCCATCTTGGCTTGCTTTGTTCTGCTCTGGGCTCCCAAGGCAGCTGGCAACAAACAGAATGGATACGGAAGTGGGGGAGAGCACCATGATGTGGGTGTTCTGAAAGAGGGTATCCACGCTCTTGCAAGAAATTTTCCAATTATGCATCCACTGCTCATTCCTTCCAATCAGCATGGAGCAGCGGAAAGAGCATGGATTTGGAGAAGTGTAGGATGACCAGACTTTCAGAGACACTCAGATTTCTCCAAATGGCCAGTTTTAACTGAGTTTAGTGATGTCAGGTTACTTTTTAGTTTACAGGGTAATAATGTTCCTATCAGTATATACATGATTACGATTCATTTTCCCAGGCCCTGTGTTACATTGGACAAATTCAGTTCATAGTAATGTCTCCTGACATTCCACTCAGTTTAACAAATGATTTTTTTAAAATGATTTTTACTTAAATCATAAAAAGATGTCTTACAACTGGCATCTGATTT
The DNA here is from genome assembly GCF_004664715.2 of Peromyscus leucopus. Taxonomy (NCBI): domain Eukaryota; kingdom Metazoa; phylum Chordata; class Mammalia; order Rodentia; family Cricetidae; genus Peromyscus; species Peromyscus leucopus. The sequence continues at coordinate 48,420,146 of NC_051076.1, forward strand.
GGCTGGTTTATTTTCTGAATTATCTTTCATATTGGGGAACAAGGTTCTTTCTAAATTTCTGTGTTCTTGTTGTCTAGAGAATGAAATCCAAGTCCACAGTTATATTACATGGAGATTCACCATTTTAACCCTGGCTACTAGTTTAGCCTGTGGTTAGACTGCTCCTCTCTCCATTTAAAAACCACCCACAGATTCATCCATATTAAATTTTACAGTTCCCTGGACCTTCCAAGCTTTTTAAGCTTCTGAAACTTTGCTCACATTTCTCCCTCTGGATGATATGCCTTACTCTCACACAAGAGTTTGTAATATGGATTGTTCTTATTTATATACTTACTAGGACTAAAGTAAATATACAAATGAATAAATGAATTCCTAATGATTTTTTCACACCCTTCTTTCCTTGAATGTAATGTTTTATTTTTAACTGAAATACATTCTTTTTAATAATCTATATTGAAAACCCTTGAAAGAAATTTATAATTTGAAACTTCCTCAAATGTAGGTAAATACAAATCACTAATCATGGAAGCTAATTTAAACAGAAATTTTCTAGAAGATTTCAAAATTGCCTATCCATATGTCATTCTAAGGACTTTTATCTATGCTTTAGCTACAATTTATAATCATCAATAACCTGTGACTTCCAACCAGTTTATTTATCGTCCAGATCAATACCCCACATTTGAAATTCTGACTCAGGTCAAATATTTAATCCACTATTCCATATTGAGGTCTTGAAATCATAAATGCAATATGTCTGAAAGCCAAATTTATGTCTTGCTCCTTATTGAGCTCTCTCCCAGTAACACAAATCAAGTATCCTTGAGCATCCTCTTACACCATGCTTTCCCATACCACAAAAATGTAATGTATCAACAAGACAAAAAGATTTGCAAATAGATCATGAAATTTTTCTAGCTTACACTTTGGTTTGTTTCCCTCTCTCATCTAGTCAAACCTCCTAAGTAGCATCTGCCCATCCATTCCTGCCCCACAGGAATATACCTACACAATCTATAACTGCATGATATCACCAATGTTGCCAATATATCAATCCAGTATTTCTTCACTCCACTCACATTAATACACGTCAGTTATTCACACACTTTTACAAAAAAAAAAATGTCTATTATAATGTACAAGTCACTATCTCAATTGGTGTATATTGAGTTCTCTGTCATTTTTTTTAAATTTAGTTTAATTACAAGCAAGTATGTGTGACAGTGTGTGGGTATTTACACCTGAATATGGTACCCCAAGAGAACAGAGGCATTAGATTTTTCTAGAGTTGGGGTTACAGAGATTTTTGTGGACCCCCTACTTGAGTAAAGGGAAGCAAACTGATGGGCTCTGGCAGAGCAGGAAGCACTCGTAAGCACTGAGCCTTGTCCCTAGTCTTCTACCCTTATTTTAAAAGCTATTCCAGCTCTCAAGTAATTTTGATGCATAAAATGTGCCATGGTGGCTGCCTTTGTATCCAAGTCACCAAGTCTTCAAGTGGTCTCCCTTCTTGACTTCATTGTACAGACTAATCTACTCGGAGGAGTTTTATTGTTCCTTTGTTTCATTTGCTTTATATTTCCGAGTCATCCTGACATCAGTCACTCTAGGAAAGACATGGTCCTTTAAACACAAGGTTTGGATACAGCTAGCATACTAGAATAGATTTCAAAGAACACACAGTGATTTTACAGAAACACAACCCAAGACGCTCTGATCTGGTCCCCACACAAGTGCCACAAAGGAGGAAGTTCCTAAATAAAGACTGTGATTACATTATGCTGACCACACCATGGCTGATTTTTTTTTCTGTGTGTGTGTGTGTGTGTGTGTGTGTGTGTGTGTGTGTGCGCTGCAGCAACTGAATGAACTTCCCACTGAGGACTAATTTCCATGGTCAAACTGTATAGAGGAATAATGTGTTTACAGCTAAAAATAAACACATATATTTTCAGTGATATTCAGTTTGCTTAATTCCTAGGTCTCAAGTTATCTTCTGAACTAAGTGATGCATTCATAAATTATCTTCCCTAAAACAGTTATTAAAATAAATATAGAAAGGATCCATGAGTTTCACTGGCCATTAGGAATTCCCAGAGGAACTACATCATAAGAATCCACAGTACAAAATTAAATTATGATGACAAAAGAGAACATGCATTGATAGAATGCCAATATGCAGTTGAACTATAAACAATATCCGAAGACAAGTAAAGTGGCTCTCAAAATCATATCAAACACTTATTTCACTTAATTTCGCCTTCATAATACAAACAAAAAAACGTTTGCTCCTTCTGAGAGATAACATTCTATCAATTTCTGTGTGTGTGATGCTAGGTTACTCTTATTGGCAGAATTCAATAAAATGAAAGTAAACTTTAATCCAGCCATTTCAGTTACCATGGGCATTCCAGTCCTTAAACTGTAACAAAATACATGACAGAAAATGTACTAGATATTATCACCAAGGAAAGCAGAAATCAATTCCAAAAGGCACTTATTATAAAAATTGCAGAAATATGGCAACCTAGGTGTTCTAAAAGCCCAGTTTAAACCTAAGAATTATATATAAACATTTTATTCCTTGTGGGGTTTTTTTGAAATTGTATATTAATTACATTTCTCCCTTTTTTTCCTCCCTCCTAACCCTCTCATATAAACCTCCCCCACTCTCCTTCAAATTCATGACCTCCTTTTTCATTTGTTGTTACTGCAAATACATAAGGGTTTATATATACAGATATATTCCTTAATATAACCTGATAGGTCCATATAATATTACCTTTGAATGTATGTTTTCAGAGCTGATTGGCACTGGACAACGTATGGGCAGTCTGGTTAGTAGAAGTTTACTGGTATAGTTGTTTATGTTACTAGGAGACACAATCTCACAGCAAATTTCCTAATCCTCTGTCTCTTAAAATCTTTCCTCCCCCTCTTCTGTAATCTTGCCTGAGCCTTAGGTGTGTGAGTTAAACATTTTGTTTATAAGGGATAAAAGCAAGAATGCTTAACTTACATAATGAAAAAATCTAATAGTTAATCTTCTTTGAATAGATTTAAAATAGTATTATGAAGCTTGTAGCATTAAATGTATGATTACCAATATGTAAATTTCAAATGTCAAGGCATAGTATTTAGATTTACTTGAAACCATCTAGAAATACAAATTTGTTTTTTTGTTTTTTTGTTTTTTTGTTTTTTCAGATAAGTTAGTTACTCCGGTGCTATATTTCTCAGAAATAATACATTTTTAGAGTAATTATGGAACAAGTAATCATAGACTTAACAAAAGCTTCTAGGTGTGATGAAGTTTATTTGTAGAGCTTTGGAAATCATGCTGATGTTTGTTTCTGCTTCCTTTGATTTAATGAATATGTATGTATAAATAGAGTTCTATTTTAAAAGCAGTTGATAAAGACTTAGAGGGTAGTTATGGTGCCAGAAGAATAAGAACTTTGATGTTAGGTAATTAATGTGAGTGTTTTGCCAAGCAGTTATGAACATGAATGGAAGGATCACATGAGCACGGACCTACACATCTAAATAAGGGAAAATAACGTTCATTGTGCCATGGATTTGTAATTCATTATGTGCTAATTTCCACAAGTATTTAAAGTGTTGTTCTTGGTCTCCATGAGAGATTAAACTATTGTAGTTGTTAAAACTCAGTTCATTCTCATTATAAAGTGTTTGATGTCGAGGGCTTAAATGCTTTTTAATATAGTATTTTTTAATATTAAATACATAAATATCAATATATTTATACAAATTCATGGAAAACATATTCTATTCACATTAAAATCTCATAACTCTGGATATTAAACAATGTTAAATATAGACAGAATTTGTAATACAATTAAATACCATTTTTTGCAAGCCTATCTTCTACTTTTTAAAAATCCTAGTTTGTAGAAAGAAGCAGATTTTATATTCTTATTTATGGGACATAAATTATTACAAATTATTTAATTTATTTATTGAAAAGAAGTTACCCAACACTGTACTGGCTAGGTCAAAAGAGTTCCTGAATTTGACTAAATTTATGAGAGGAAAAGAAGATAGTTAATAGAAATTTATTCTACTGTCACAAATTCATTTTTATCTTTTCTATTTCCTTTGTAACTTTTTGGACTTTAACATCTATTTCTCTTCTAGCTAAGCCATTAAAGTTTATGGAGGTCAGAATAGAAATATTATATATCATCAAGCCCTGTCTTGTAAGCCTTCTAATATTCTGCTCTCATTTTGTCAATGATAGGAAGTAATTAATTATGAATGCCATCATCATATAAATGCAATGGAAAGTTATCCTGAATCTCTTTGTATATTTTAAATGACTTCTTCAATGAGAGCTAGGAGTCCTTTTAGCAAAGCAGAAAAAAAATTTTCATATTACCTTTAGTTAGAATTTGGAGGAAATACATTTACAAATGAATATTAATATCTGGCTATGCTATGTCTCTTCAAATCAGCATGCACAAGTGAAAGAGACATGACTGATATATCCAAAACACCCACATGCCTACTTAGATGTAAGTCTTCTATGCCTTACATTCAACATTCATTGCACAGCTGAAGATCAAACCATTTTAAAGACAATCTTAGCATTTCAATTTTTCACTTTAGGTAACTCAGCATCTAGAGCCATATACTCATCAGGACAAACTTATAGTACATATTATCAGCCAGGAGACACAGATCATTAAAAGCCTATCCCTCCATCAATACAGAGTATCACTGGCTTAGGACCTCCTAATTAATGTAAATATATGTGACTTCACCCCTCATCCTCTATATTCTTGTCTGAGAATGGAACCTCATCCCAGTTGGTGTCTAAATCCCAGTTTCCTTGGCTGGCTCCTCTTTACTTTCCATGAGATTTCTTCTTCTATCCTTCTTCATTCTCCCTATATTTTCTCTCTTTAAGCAATGCAGATTGTCTCCATCATTAGAATGCCATCTCTGAGTCCCTCAATCCTATTAGTGAGTTCCTAACCCAGTAAACCAACATTCTAGATTAAACATATTTTATTCTCTATGGTGTCCATTAAGACAGATTTCTGAACCTGAAAAGGAGCTCACTGCCTCTTTCAGAAACCTCAGGCATTTTCCATCGTTCACATACTCTCGCACAACGTTGATCCTACTTAGACAGCTCAGTTCTCACAATGTGTTTTTTAAACTCTCTATATTCTTATGCTTATTAATTTATTTTCATACATGCTTGTTCATTAGATTTCCCTTCATAGAAATTGATACTGTTTTCTAGGTATTTTAGATAGGACTAATGAAAATTTAAATAGAAATAAAATAGACCTAGGAGAAATGTTGATGGAGTTTGCAAATACTATTTGATCAAAATTTAGGACTGAAAAATAGTTTAATCTTGGAAATTAGGAAATAGATAGTAAATAACAATTTTTCCAGAATTAGAACCTTGTATTCTTATGCCACTATGTATGAACCAAGGAAAAGTAGTACTTTCTGCCTCCACTTCTTTTCCGTCTTCCAATTTCTGTATATTCTCTCTAAAACCTGTAGGCGATCAGCTGTACCCCTCAAATCCTTGGCTTCTACTTTGATGCTGATTCTTCGCATGAGAATTCCTTGACTCCCTTTATCATTTCTGTGAACATGAACACTGAGTTTTAATGAATCTTCTAGAAGATCTTATCCTCACTCTCAGGTGTTTTCACATCATGCCTCTCTGTCCACCACGATGTCACAATCTCCAAAACCAACTCTGCTCTACCTAGACTCTACCTTGATTTTTTCTTTGTTTTTTTAATTCTATTAGTCCCCCCACATTGTTTCTAGTCACCTCAATCCAGAAAACCTTAAAAATGCTATTTTAGTTTCCTTTTCTTCATCGACCTAAACCAATCAGCTCATCATTAATTTATCTTCTGCCTTCATAATCCTTCATCAGCTACAACAATTTATTTGACCAAGCCTAATTCTCCCTTTTTATTAGTTTGGCGTTTTTTTATGTTTGTTTTTTTTTTTGGGGGGGGGAGTTGGTTGAACTGGGGTTTTTGTTTTGTTTTGTTTTTGTGTTTGTGTTTTTCTTAAGAGCTCATGAAGCTCAGGCTAATTTCCTGCTTGCTCCATAGTTGAGGTTGGCCTTGATTTCTGGTTCCTTCTATTTTTATCTCCAAAGCCTGTAATTACAGTGGTGCACAACCATGCCCAGCCTCATCGCTGATTTTCTCTACATACTGTATCATTTGTCACTGGAACACATGGTGTTTACTGTGAGATGTGTTGTGGAGTTGTGTTACCCAGAGGTTCTGACAATTTCCCATCCTATATTGCCATACAAGGTATCAATATTTTAACTAAATGCAGTCATCTGTCATCCTCCATTTCATATACATATTCTTTTATTTACTCCTTTGCTAATTTACCCACCCCAATGACTCTGTCTTTTCACACCGCCTTACTAAAGTCATTTATAAAGGACTCTGCTTATCACTGAGGTACTTCTTTTTATCCTAAGAAACATTCTTTCTTTTCCTGCACCCATCATATTTATTTATACCTGTCAAACACTGCTTCTTGTTTTCCGATTTATATTGCTTTAATTTGTATAGTTTCCCCATCATCCCATTTTTTTAGATTGTAAACCTATTAAGAAAAGGGCCATGAAGTGTAGAGTTCATTAAATAGGAACACTTCATAAATACTTGATAAACTGTGTTAACCAAAGAGAACTTCACCAGTAATTAAAATAATTTATTAAAATAACTCCTAAAAGACACAACTGTTTTCTATTTTTTTAACAAATTAAGAAAAGAGATTGAGAACAATAAAAATGAGTATCATTCCAATGCCTCAATAGAAGCATGCCTATAATGGGTAAGTAAACACACAGGAATTAATGAAGTACTTCTAAGACACCAAGGAAAATCCAACCATATTACTATAGTTTTTTTTATCACATACTAGAGAGGCTCTGAATAATTAAAGCAGTTTAAGAAGAGCCTGCCTTATCCCCAAGTATGAATTATAAAAAGAAGAAAACTTGGTAAATGCCAGCAGTGAGTTCTACAGCAGAAAACTAATTAGACTAGCTTACCTTATAACTGAGATAACCAAGGAGTATTGTTTCAAATAGACTGATCAATGCCACTGAGACCTAAAAACAAATTGTAACCTAATGAGAAAATGCAAAGTAAATAAAATGTTTTCATAATGTGCTAGTAACTGTAAACAAGTATGTGAGAATGTATACATAGCTGCATATGATATATATACACGATATATATATACATATATACACATAATATAAGTGGTAATATTACTTAAATTTCAATCAGCAGGTGAAAAGATGCACACAATATTATACTACCTCATGTATTACAGCTTAGGTTTCTTTCTTTTTTTTTTTTTTTTTTTTTTGAGACAGGGTTTTTCTGTGTAACAGCCCCGGCAGTCCTGGAACTCACTCTGTAAACCAGGCTATCCTGTCCTCAAACTCACAGAGATTGCCTGTCTCCACTTCCCGCTTCCCAAGTGCTGGGATTAAAGGCGTGCACCAGCACACCTGGCAATTTCACATATTCTGAATGAATATTGTTAATTCAATGCCCTGAATATAAATACCAGAGTTATATATTCAAGCTGACTAGAGTGGGTAAGATACATTGTGGTAGCCCACTAGGTTTCCTAGTGGCTGTACCCAGCATGACTGAATGGGAGGTTGATTGGATCACAGACCTTAGGTGTTTGTAAGGGTCTACACTTGACTGTGACTAGCAAGGAGGGAGTCTTTTGCCCCTCCCCTTGGCATTATATAAATAGATCTTTGGAATGAAGTTTTGGGGCAGTGGATAAGGATCCAGGCCCACCTGAGTCTATCCAGTGTTTTCTCTCTCCTCTTTATTTCTAACTAAGTCTCTTATCTCTCAATCCTCAAGAGTCCCTGACGTAAAATAATGGTGGGGGCTGGTCTCCCACAAGACATAAAGATTAGGATCACACACAACTGTTTTTCCCAACATCACTGCTTAAATCAGCATTCCCCTTCAGAAAGCCAAATACAAGGTTCACACTGAGTATATTGAATCATTTCATCTACTTCAGGTAATATGTAATGCCAACATCCTTGAATATACTAAAATTGGGCTATTTCAGCCATGTAGGATATTTTGAGGTTACATAACAATTCTGAGACCAACTGTGCTTTTCTGGTTGGAAATGCTGGTTTTGTGTCATTTGAGACCAGGGTCTTTCTCTGCTTGCTCTGAAGTATATGCAATTGTTACTGTTAGTTTCAGGACACATTGAAGCAGAAAAATAGGTAGAGAAATAGAGACATTTCTCTTCAGTAATGTTTCATTTATTACATAAGTGAACTAATTACAAGTGTTTTCCCTTTGTGATGCTGAGGAATTGAACCCCAGACCTCTCACATTCTAAGCAAGTGTTCTCCCACAGAAATACATATCCTGCCTTCTCATGGGTGTGAAATGGACAGTAGAATGAAATATGCAAGCACAAACAGGAAATTATTCAAATAACAACTATACTTCTTGCTAACTGAGGTTTAAGACACTTTATAATCAGAAATGATGATTATTGGGTTTTTTTTTTTTTTTTTTTTTTTTTTTGGTTTTTTGAGACAGGGTTTCTCTGTGTAGCTTTGCGCCTTTCCTGGAACTCACTTGGTAGCCCAGGCTGGCCTCGAACTCACAGAGATCCGCCTGGCTCTGCCTCCCAAGTGCTGGGACTAAAGGCGTGCGCCACCACCGCCCGGCGTTTATTGGGGTTTTAAAGTTGTTTTCTACTAAAATGAAACTTTTGAATTTATGTGAACATCAAATTTTAGCACAATGAAAACAGATGAATGTCCAGCAATCCAAGTAAAAATCTATCCAAGCATTCATGCAGCTGGTCATATTTATAATAGGAAGCTAAGAGTGTTTTTATTTTCTCCACAAATCTTCTATCTTGATTATCTATGCTATTTTCTAATAGCATATTGCTACACGAGTTCTAGAAAATTCTAACATGCTATGTTAAGTACTACTCAGAATAAAATTTAAGTAAAAGCAATTTTAGGAAACTATAGGACTTTTTGAAATATTAATTCATTCTAAATTTTATTAAAGAATGATAACAGGATTTACATGAGAGACCATAAGACTATGTTTTAATGAACATCTAATATTGAAGGAGGTATTTGGGAAAGATTATTTGTATACCAATTGGCATTTGCAACAGTAGTCAGTATAAATCAAGGTAATTAAATTTACTTAATTGAAGTGTACACAGAAATTTTTAGTTGTAGGCATAATCACATTACATTTTCAAAATCATTCACTACCATACATTATGTGAAAAGAATCATCATGGCTTTTTAGGCAATCAAACTCCTAATCTAGACAGAACTACTAAAAGTGAGCGCAGACAAAATGAATCATAAAGTTTTTTCCTGCAACTGGCAAGTCTTCTTTATATTAGTGATCCTATCTTCCATTTAATTTGCACTTTTAAGAACTAACATGAAGCTAAAAAAAAATGATCTATAGCACATAAAATAAGGAGACATGACAGGACCTTATCAAAACAATCATGTTCACCAAGACTGATAGAAACAAGAATTAAGGCTAGGCGGCTGATGCCAAGAAACTCAGGTCTATAATTCAGACATACTTTCCTCTTGTCTATTGTCTTACTTTCTTAAGTCTTCATTGGCCTTCTAAGCTTATACACTCATTTATTTAGATTCTTCCATGTTCTTCTAAAAAAAAAAAAAAAAAAAAGGACCCACAATTGTGGTGCTTGACTGATCCGAAAGGAGTTACATAAATGAGTCATGGAAAGTAGTTTGGGAGACATGGAGGGTTGAGACATTTCTTGGCTTTTTTGTTTATTTACCAATTTTAATTTTCCAGCATTCTCTTAAGTCTAATCCAGATTACAAGGAAAAATCTTGAAAGTTAGAATGCAAGGCTCGGGAAAACAAGAAGAAATAAGTCAAAATGTGAAACTATAATGTGCATTAAGGTTAGCCATGAAGGCAAACTCAACTTGAACATCAACAGTTCACTTCCCAACTGGGTTTCTCTGTGAAATATTAATGAACTCAGAAATAGAGGAATAAAATAGAATAGTACATAACCTGTAAGCCCCATAAAGGTAGACTTCTGTTAACCCAAAATATGTGAGACCTACGGAAAGAAAAATTAAAATGTCAGTTTTTTAATGTGAAAAATCCATTTATTATAAAAATTTGATTATACTTGAAAGTTTATCAATAGCAGTTAGTATATAAAAGACAAGAAATATAGAAATAACATGAGAAGCATAAGAGTAATAACATGGATTCAGCGTTCTAACTAATATCCATTTCGACTCCAATAAAAATACATCACATTTTAATTTACCTTTTCATTGCTGTTCATAGTAAATGGAAAACAAACAAGCCATTAGAGTGATATGGCAGGACAGGAACATCTCAAAATCTTTGCTCCATTATCCACTAAAAAGTCATTAAAGGCTCCTCTACAAATACAAAGACTTTGTTTTAAAAGTATTTGTATTGGAATAATACACAATGAACAACATAAACAATCAGAATAATGTCAGTAACTAAAAGTTTAGAGTACATTATTAGCTTATATTTGCATTTCTATAGAATATATTTAACCCAAATAAAAATCAAGTTGACTGAGGTCAATATAGACTATATGTAAGATGATGTCCTTATGTGAAATAATTGTCCATAGGAGTCTTCTTTAACTGTTACTTTACTCTTTCTGAAATTAACAAAATATTTAAACTCTCTAATGAACACCACAACAGAGTTAATATACCACCAATTATACATGTAATTTATTGAATTGGGAGTCATTCAGAAAAGTAAAATCTACTTAGGTAAAGATGAAAATTGTTCCAATTTCATTTTTCATGAAACAAAAATGACCCTTCGATACAGTTAACACAACCTACTCTTTGAAGTTTTGAAAAGTGGAAAATCTCATAAAGCATTAAATGCATTTCCAAACACTGGAATTTTCTTTTCATGGTATGTAGAATAATAAAGAGAACCATAAACTCTTCCAATTTTGTTTACTTTAAAAAGCTTAAGGGACCACAGAAAGACACTATGCTGAACATTACTATACAGTACTCTAGAGTTTCACAATCTGTCTGGCTAAATGACATATTCAATTACTCCAACCCAAACTTGGGATTTCCCCTCAAAGTCTGTTGTCCGTTTTGCCATTGCAGATTTCAGAAAGTGGCTTGGAGTCTGTTGTGTCTGCTCACAGACACTTTTCTCTGCACCTTTGACCCATTAGTCAATAAACCACTTCCATACTCCCCACCAAGTACATATAGCAACATGTACTTTAATCTTCACTACACGGACACCTTCATCTAAGCACCTCCCAAAGTGGGCATGGTAACCTAGTATGAGGTTTTCAATTTGGCCCTTTTGAGAGCTTACTAATTTTTAAAACCTACCAAAATCAATTCATTTGCCATGTATAATTTTTGAATTGGAATTGTAGTAATTTTTATTAGAATAAATTTTGCATCAGATCCCTCTACCATATGTTGTACCTTTTAAAAATAAAGATTAAACTGTCACATGTATGCAGAGTGCCTAGGTCAGTCCTCTGCAGGCTCCCTGGTTGTTGAGTCAGTCTCTGTGAGCCCCTATGAGCCCCAGTTAGTTGATTCTGTGGGTTTTTCTGGTGGGGTCTTTGGCCCCTCTGACTCCTACAATCCTTTTTCCCTGAGCTGTGCCTGTTGTTTGTCTGTGGGTCTGCATCTGTTTCCTTCAGTTGATGGATGAAGCCTCTAGATGACAAGTGGGCTGGGCACCATTCCTAGCACATCCCATAGGCAGGACAGACTGTAGGTGGAAGGTTATATGGCTGCGTAGGTTTCCCACTCCCTCTCCTTCCTTTCATGCAGTTTCTAGCAGTGGGAGCAGGACCTGTCTCTGACTCTGTGACTAGCTTTTGGGACCATACTCTCATACTGGGTTGCCTTGCCCAGCCTTAATACATGAGGAGGTGCTTAGTCTTACTGAAACTTGATATGCCTTAATTTAAGGAAGAGTGGATTGGAGGGTGGGGACAGAGTGGGGGTGGGACTTGGAGGAGAGGATGGAGGGAAAACTGCAGCCAGGAAAAGAGTACAAGATAAGCTCAAAGGATTCCTCCTAGTTCTTAAAATTACTGCTTGATACGGGTCTGTACTATGTGGTACCTAAACCAGGCTAGTGAATTAAAAACTCTCCAACCCATAACATACAAAAGAAACTGAGCGCTTGTTAGGCCAACATTGCTGGGACATACATAATTTAGTACTGACCAGAATATAGAAGCAACTAACCACCACCATGTGCTTCCTGACTTGATTCTGCCACTTACTACTACTACCATTACTAACAATAATGCTAATACTAATAATAACAACCATAATCACTTGAACATTTTCAAAAGTCAAAACAAAGCTGTGTATTTAGATAAAATTGAGATGTAAGCTTCTACAGGTCCTGAGTAAACACATCTCGTCCTCTAATGTGGCCCATAAATACATAGAGCAGTCTCTTGTACTACAAGCTTGAAATCCTTAACAACATACCACATGTACCAAAGTTTACAGTATCCATGGTCAAATATTCACAGTACAATTATTTTCCTGTCTTTCTGTTTATTCACACTGCAATAGTTTCATATCAGTTTCATTCCCAAGAGAAGCTTAAAAATAAAGCAAAGCAGCTCAAAATATCTGTGTCCTTATCAGGTCAGAACTATAATTAAATAAATCTCTTTGCTGAATTAGTCTCATTATTTTAAAATAGAGCCTGTACCCATAAAGGCCACTTCTGTTTTTCATTAACCAAGACTGCATTGACAATAGAACTAAACAAAACAGCGTACACAAATTGGAGACATAAGGTAGTTTATTATGGTTTTTAATTACAGTAATCTAGTTTTTCAAATGTATATCCTCTGTAATTATGACTGAATATTCTTAGTAATATTACACAGAAGTTAATTGTAGGAAACTTTGTTCTCTTAATGGTTCCAAATAATATAATTTTATTCTGCTATCACTCACCAATGGCTTTTTCTTTTGGGAGCATCCTTCACAGACCATTTCAGAATTTTCAGGTCTCTCTAGTGTACGTTCTATTCGTAAATCACCAAGTTTTAAAAACAACATTAGTATTTTATAGAAGAATTTTTTAGGGGGACCCTTTTTAATGACGCAAAGACAGAAGCATGTATTAAACTCAGTATACACTGACATCTCTATATACTGGTCCTCAATAATTTTCAATGGAAAAGCATTAGTAAAATCTGTGTGCATAATTCTGTTAACAGAGAATTCTATTAAGAGAACCTCCCAAGACCTATGATAAGTATGAAAGAAAGCTACAAGGCAACATTGCTCTTGACCTCAGCAAACTTCTAGCTAAGACAGAGAAATAAATGGGAAATTTAAGAGCAATGCATTAGGGAGTCTAAGAGAAATACCTGGAAGTTGTGCAGACAGGATGACATAAGGCTCCCGAGCTAGTGTAGAACTGGACCACAGGGAAAAATACCAAGTAAGGACATCATAGTTCAATATTAGCCAAAGAGTTGATATCCTGGAGGGTCCAGGATCGCAAAAAGAAGGGATGAATTTTGAGTGGCAGATAGGGAAAACACCTTTCTCAGAAGCCTCCACATAAAGAGGGCAAAGAATGTCCTAGTGACTTTAAGGAGGCCACTAGAGTTGGAAACTAACGACGTGACATAAGCAAGAGTTAGAACATAAAGCTATGTCATTTACATGTCTGTTCACTCACTTATTTAGAAAATGACAACCGTTCAGTGTGTCCACCTGGGATTCAGCCAATGACCTATGACTATACTAATGTTCACAGAAACTCAGGACGTAAAGCGAACAAGAAAAATATGTACCTTATATAAAAGAGACAAAAGCACTAGAGAAAAATAAGCAAATGCTTCTGGGGATCTCGTAGGGAGAATGCGAAGAGCGGTCCCAACAGCCAATGCCTATGTGAAGTCTCTGAGCTGGACATGTGCCTCCTGTGACCTAAGACTAGAAACAAGGTCTAGGGAAAAGTGGCAGAGGACCAGCAGCCACAGGATAAGCTGCAGGGAAAGGGGGTTATAATGCAGGCACGCTGTCATTCAAAGCAGATGAATAGGAAGTAGGCTTACACTTTAATGCAACAATGACTCTCCTGTGGAGAATAATCCAAAAGGGAACACTCATAGCAAGACGGAGTACCAGGCTACTGAAGCAGTCCTGAAGAAAGTATGTGGCCTGCAACAAGGTAACACATTGAAAAGCAGTTGAAAGCAGGGTAGATATTGAATGAATGAACAGCAAAATGTTCTCAGTGGTTTTCATCTGCTACAGACAAAACTGGGAGCTAAGTTGAGCTGATCCACTGTTCAGCTGGAATTATCACCAGCAATGGAGAAGGCTGTGACTGGGGCAGGATTTTGAGAATGTTGTGAAAGGGAAGAAGAGTGCAGAAGCTGGTTGGAATATGGTAAGCTTAGAATGCATTCTGGACAGCCAAGTGGAGAATCTGTGTGTAGAATGCGCTTTGAATACAGGGGAAAGGCAGGCATTGTACCCCATGGTCACTGGAAAATAGGCATAATGAGATTTGTCATGAAGGTCCCACAGCAGAAATAGCAAATATGAGCAAGCCACTGATTCTGATTTAAGAATTCTATGGTAAAAATTAACTGCCTACTAAAGGAAATAACAGATACCATGAAATGAATCTCATGCTGGAAAATAGCAGGATTCCTCCAAATCGCTTTTACACAGGCAGATTCCTACAGAAAACTGAATGTTCCAATGAGCCTCTCACTAACCTAATCTACAGTAATATGACTGAGATAGACCAAGGATTCAAGAAAGTGACTCACCATGATTCAATTTCATAAGTATTTATCACACATACTATTACAGTAGCGAAACTTGACTTATTCACTTACTAATCCTCATCTGATATCTAAACCCTTAAATAAACTCAAAATTACAGTCACTTTCTAAGCAAGCTAGATTATCAAATTTATATATTTGTGTATATATATATATATATATATATAATTTATATATATAATGTAAACTCTTTTTCTCTCTTACACATTTTTATCTTAAGGCAAAATTTAATGAGAGAAACTTATAACAGGAGTTAGTCACCAAATTTTAGTTTCTCCTTTGAATATCATTGTAAACTTACTCAGTAGAACAGGAGTCCGGGGTGTTAATGAGATCAAAATTATGTATGAATGTCATTACACACTCAGGCCTCTTCCCTACTGTTTTTGCAAAGGTCAAAGCCTAAAAGGAAGGCAATGACTTAGCAGAAATACGTTAAGCAAAGTAAGATCGTGAATGTAAAAAACTAAAATACATCAATAAATTAATATCACTTAACTAAATAAATATTCATAGGCTGAAACCATTTTGAAAGATTCTTGAGTGTTTCCATTGAAGAGTAACAAGTGCATTGAAACAGGAAGTATGTAGAAAGCTGGCATAATGTCGAGCATTTGTCATTCAGTAACAGAAAGGCCTTCAAGTCTTCAGCAATATGAGCCCATTTAAGGTAATACTGAAGGCATTTTACCTGGCACCAGCACAATCATGGAACAGAATTCAGATTATTTTTAAACATTAATGTACCCACAAACCTTGGAAGATATGAGTTACCTGAAGATCAGATCAGTTCATACAAATGCCTCACATCCTTTAAAAAGTGAATAATATCCTGCAAATTGCAATTAATTCAAAACAATTAAAATGCTGTGGGGATCACACAGACAAACCTTACCATTCATTTCCCTGTGAAGGTTTTTCAAGCAGCACTCGGATAATGTATAATAAGCAGCTTAACAATTTGAGGGAAAAGTTGAACAAGCGGATTCTTAGACCTTGAAGCAAACAACAAAATTCGGTTTTCATTTGAACTCAGCACATAAAAGAGATAGAAAAAAATTGTCAAAAGTATCAACTTTCAGTACAGCAGTTAGAAAGTATTTAGAAAGCATACACTGTAATTGCCTAAACTTACTGAATTTCTTGGTAGCTGAATTTTAATTATCCAACTACCAAAATAAAATATGAGTGTCATAGAATCAATGAACCACAATGACCAAGGGCATTCTACAGATGGGAAACCCAGGTTTTAAAAGTCAAAAGCCATAAAATTAACATTTAGTCAAGGTTGGTTCAGGCCTCTCTGTGTACAGCTTCAAGCATTTTAATCACTGCTTGGAAATCAACTTTAACTAGCTCAAAAATCAAGCTGCTCCCCCATACACTATAATAAATCCTATGGCTCTGTAGCACCTTGCTGATTTGATTACAGAGAAAACATGTTTATATAATTATGTGTGATACTTTTGCTACTATGTTTATATTATGACATATATCACCTCTACAATTACAGGTTACATAGTAATTATGTCATCATTTATGAAGAGAAGCCATAATAACTTGTACTGATAAATCACATATAGACAAACATTTTTTCTCATACTGAATTGGGCAAATTGAACTTTTTAAAAACTAGGATTAATGTCAATGGAATCTCAAATTTTGTGAAAATTAAGAGCATCATGAATATGCCAGACAAACTTCTTAGGTCACAGTTGGAAGCACCACAATACTGGGTAAAGAAGGTAAGTAAACATGCTCAGAATTAACAGGCACACTGTCATTCTTGTATTTATCAGTGGTAGCTGCTTTATGTATCTTCCATAAAACTGTGAGAAAGGCTTTCCAATAATTATTAATTGATGAAATCTAGAATGGAATGTTACCTTTTCTAGTCTATTTTTGTAGAATGTATTATAACATTCCTTAACAGTAAATTTTTTAATTGTGCAATCATTTCTAGATTTTCTTATGAAGTGCTGAGGGATTTTGTGGGTTACCTTCTCTGGTTTCAGCCCTGTTGTTGCAATAAAACATTCTGAACAAAAAAAACCTACAGGGTTGAAAAGGGCTCATTTCCTCTTAAAGCTTACAGATTCATAGAATGGGTCTCTTCTTTAGTCAGGCCAGTATTCAAACAATGACTGGACTAATCCTGATTCATGGTATTAAGGAAGGCTTCATTCAAGTGATTTAGTCATTTTAGGTAATGTCTACTGATAGGGCTTCCTTGGAAATGCTAAAAACAAAGTTAGGAAGGCATTAACCAATTCCTAACTTTAACCCTGAGGCGACTCTGCCATTGAGAATATCTCACTAGTATGATTTAACTCCCTATAGGCAGGATATGGATATGTTCCCATATCCCATATTTTCCAAACCCTTGAGTGTAACTGGGGTTACTTGCCTGAGTATGGGCCATGGGTATTTGCAGGCTCATGAGCATTAATCAGTGGCTACACCACTGAACAAAAGGACTTCTCTATCCCCAGCAACCATTGCCTGCCATATCAGGCAGCCATAAGACCTATGAGCCCTTCCCCCACACATAATGCAATCTATAAGGTTCCATGACCTTGACTTTCTGATCCTTCTGCCTCATCATCCGGAGTGGTGAGATTAAAGGTGTGCTCTATACTTAAACTATATTTGTCAGTGTTTTTCAGAATTCAAAAAGGGCACATAGGGCTCTCCCTATTCATGTGGGATTTAGAGACTTGCAATATTCAAGAGACTTTTAAACTACTAGATGTAACATCTTCTGCTTTGTGTTTGTTTTTTACGGTCACTTCCAACTAAATATTCTACCAGTTTTATTCTGTTATGTAGACAATGATTTTGTGAAACATTATACAGCTGGAATTTTGAGGTAGACTTCTATTCAAAGAGCCAAAGAGAATGATGGAAATAACTTACTTGATCTCTGGTTTTTTATGAAAAACAATTTTAATCTCTCCTTAAATGTGTTTTCATTCATGTAGAATTCAACTTGGACCCTGAAAGAGAAAGTAAACACAAATTTATATAAGTTCATTGCATCTTTATTTTATGGAAATGAATAGAAACAGACTTTGGAGTTCTCCAGATAGATAAAATAAAACTATTTGAATTAATGCATCATATATTTGGAGTGAATTATATCCATAGAAGTGAGAACTGAGTAAAATATAGTAATGCTATTTCAGAAAAAGAGGTCCTTGCTTCTAATTTTAAAGGCAGCTGAAATATCATGCACAGTTAATTATCTAAATTAGTGAGCTAACAATTCACATAGATGATTCCAAAAAAACATTTATTTTTAAAACTTCAATGTACATTTAAAATGGCCCTTCTCCCAACAGAATCATTTTCCCTAATATTTCACTACTATAAGAATAAAGATTGCAGGAGCTGGAGAGATCAAGGACACCACAGGAAAACCCACAGAAACAGCTAACCTGGGCTCGTAGGAGCTCAGAGACTGAATCAACAACCAGGGATCCTGCAAGGGGCTGACGTAGACCTTCTACATAAATGTGACAGTTGTGTAGCTGGCTGGATCTTATTTCATTTACAGAACACCCCTCTCTATCTCATGTAGCATTCACAGAACATCCCTCTCTACCTCACATATTCCATTCACAGAACACCCCCTTTTTACCTCATGTATCACCATCCACAGAACACCCCTCTCTACCTCACATATCATCATTCACAGAATTTCTATCTCATCTATCATTCACAGAACACCCCTTTCTACCTCATGTATCACCATTCACAGAACACTCCTCTCTACCTCATGTATCATTTACAGAACACCCACTTTCTACTTCATGTATCATTCACAAAATTCCCCCCTCTACCTCATGTATTACCATTCACAGAACACCCCCTTTCTACCTCATGTATCACCATCCACAGAACACCCTTCTCTACCTCACATATCATCATTCACAGAATTTCTATCTCATGTATCATTCACAGAATACCCACTTTCTACCTCATGTATCATTCACAGAACACCCCCTTTCTACCTCATGTATCATTCACAGAACACCCCATTTCTACCTCATGTATCCTTCACCCCTTTCTACCTCATATATCACCATTCACAGAACATCACTTTTCTAATTTATGTTTTGGCATTCTCAGTAATATCCCTAATGCTACAGGATGTAATTGATATTTTTTAATAGTAAAAAAGAAATTCTGTCCTGTGCAGAGTGATTTGTTAATAGTCAAAAGCTGTATCAGTTTCACACACATTCATTTGGGGCTTTTATTCCAAAAGCAGTTAAGACAGAATTTCAGTGCTTACACAATCAAAATTTTCTCTAGATTTTCCTAACATCACAAAATTGTGAATATGTAATCTGCATGTCCTTAATATATTCAGCAGCTGATTTTGTTGATTTTTTAAAAAAGACATATGTGAAAAACAGCAGAGAGAAGAAAAGATGTGACATAGGATGCTCTGTGTGAAAAGAATACTACACCGCTGTACAATTCCACAATCTCTCCATGCTAAATATTTAGGAAGATCCGTAGTAGTTAGGAAAAGAAAATCAAAACTCTTTGCTGCACAAAAGATTTTTGTTCATGGTAAACCAAATTTTATGCAATTAAAAATTTTATATCCTCTAATATTTGATCTCCTATCTCGAAATATTTCTATCAACAGTTTTTAAATATTTCTCATTATCTCTTTCTTCACATTATACATAAAATGATGCGTAGGGCCAAAAACCAGTTTATAGATACTTGATTATTTTTCCAAAATAAGTCATAAAAATTCCAGTGTCTTTGGCAGCTCATGGTATCTATAGGCTATGTGCATGCTCACTCCCCTACAGAATCACACTTTCACAAATGTCCGTGTAACACAAGCAGGCACAAAGTACTGTTTGTGTCTTCAAAATCTTTACTGGCTCTGTTTTTCTTGTTTATCAAATGAAAAGTCTGTTCAATTGAAATGAAGGAATTGTAACACTGATACCGAGCTTAAATTGTTAAAATTTGTTATGGATACAAAACAAAATTTGAGAGGACACATGGCTATTATGCAAGTAATTTAGGAAAGGCCATTCTGATTTGCTTCCTAGAATTATCAAATTTATAAGAAGGTCCATTCATTCTTCAGATAGCAACTGGAGCCCATTATAAGCATGGACTGAGGAGCATTTTTTTTTTAATAAAATGAAATCGTGTAAACAAAATAATCAACAGGATGGGATGAATGCCATCTGAGAAAAGTATGAGGAACACACAGGTTTAATAAGTATGGAGAGTTAAGAGTTTCAGAATGACTGTCCCTAAATAATGAGGCAGTCAACATCATTTAAATAAGACATTTCCTTCCTAGACAGAGAACTGAACAGAGTTAATACTAGAGAACAGGAGAATTATGAATCAGAATTACTAAATCTGAAATGGCTATCTTTGTGAAATTGAGAGTTTCCTAACATATTTAAATGTGCCAAAGATGAAATGACAGCTTCCCAGCCACTCACAAGTTTGTTCCTGAGAGTACACACAGTTTTCCATGTTAGTGAGTCTTTCATTACCTGACTTCCTAATTTCTATCCAATCATGAAATTACATGAAACAAAACTGTTAATTATCTGTTGATCTTACTGAGCCAATAGTATACTGTGAAACACGGCCAATATTGAAACATAAATTTATACGAATAGCTTTTAAGGTTAATGATAATGAAAAAAATGAAAGTTATGTTTTGGATTTGTTATCTTAAATACAGAGAAAAAAATAAAACATTTGGAGGGCAAAGCAAGAGATTTATTCTCTCTTCCTATATAGGATGGGTGAGGCTTATGAGAGAGAAGGAGAAGAGGAAAAGAAGAGAGAGGAAGAAAATGAACAAGAGGAGAAGGAGGAAGAAGAAGGAGAGGAAGAGGGAACAAAATGAAAAAAGAAATACGCATAATACAGAATAAAGCTTTCTTTGATTAATCACATGAAGGCTCCTTCTCTCCCTCCCTCCCTCCCTTTCTCCCTTCCTTTCTCTGCTTTGCTGTGTGCCTATCTCTCTTCTGACCTTCCCTCTAACTTATTTATCTGAATTTAATTTCCCTAGAAAATGATGTTTTAAATAATGGACAAACCAGTACACATCATTTCTCAAAAATGTGGGTTTTGCTACAAGCCCATATCAAAGATAAAGTTTAGACTCATTTTTTCCACATTTATCCTAACACGTGACAATGGTAACATTTAACAAAACTAATTTTAATTGTTATCATTATTAGGTGGCATCTTCAACTGGAACACTGTCTCATAAAATAATTACATTTTATGTTAGCTGATAATATGTATTGGCTTATTTGAATACATGGATTTATAGTAAAGAGCAATTGTGTTGAGCTTCCATATATATTTTATCCTTTTATATTTATTATTTGGTTTTTTAGCAAAACAATCTTTTCATAGTGAAATATTCTCCACATTTTCTATTTTAATTGTGTAGTTTCAGAGTTGTTAGCTTGATAATTACTTTTGTGTAAAAATAAGTCAAATAATGTTGATATGCTTTTCTTATAAGAGTCAGCCCCCACTGTCTTTGCAGTAATTCTACTGTTGACCTTTGAGGGCTTACAATCAACACTCATATTCAGTTAAGTTACATCAGAGATGTATAGATATTGACTGCCATTATACCTACCCCCTAACAGACAAATTCATGGTACATTGATCCTTTCTTTTGGATGGTTGATTGGGTGGATTATTTTATTCTCTAATAATGTCTATACTGCAATCCTCTTGATTATCTTGAGAAAATTGGGTTTTACTGCTGTGTGAATTGAAGTGATGTTTTGGAGAGTTTTTCTATATATATTACCATTTTCAATGTATTACCCTCTTTTAAAAAATGTAGAACATTCAAATAAAAATCCTTCTATGGTTTTTATACTCCAAAAATTTGGAATTACTGTAGAGATGGAGGAACAGGGGGATTGTAAATCTCCCCTAATGATAATTGCCTTAGTGCTGTTTTAATTTAGCACATGTTTTTCATTTTCCTCTCATACTATTGCTCTCGTACTTGAATTTTGTGTAAAAATCACTCTAGAGCTTGTTAAATTGTGATTTCCCTTCTTTCATCTTACAATTCTTATCTAATAACTTTAAAGTAGGCCTTATTTTAAGATATAAAAAGTAATTTTGATCCAGCATATAGATGCAAGAACACTGTTTTGCTACTTTTAATGTTGATGCCTGGAAATCTATTCAGAATATGAAATCAGGCATCCTCCTATGGATCTCATGGCATCAATATCAAAGAAGATTCTGACTCTGTGTCTACTTGGTGCTATTGCTTGACATCTTACCATTGATTCCATAATACTGGTTGTGGAGTCCATGAATAAATTCTTTATTACCACACTCCTGGCAAACAAACATCTTGGTAAGGCTCTCTGGACCTCAGGGTTGTAATGGACTGGTTCTATAGATGCATTTTATCCCTGATGTCAACTTACTTGAGATTTTTTTTCGCAAAGTTTATATGTGGATATCATGATGATGTATATAGTTCCCAGGGCAGCTCTCCATGCTAAGGACCTTTCACGTGGCTCATTTATGTGCTTTTTGTTTGTTGGGCCATTTTAATACTGCATTTGTTCTCTGATGACTAAGAAGGAATGTGCCATCTTTCCATGTAGCATGAATGTTCTTTCTATGCTCATGACAGAAAACACTAAATTCAGTGATCTTTACGGAAAATTGCACCATTACAAATGGACTTCATTACTGTACATTTATCTCTATTCTTTCTACAGACATTCTTCTGAATTAAATTGTGTTTCCCCAAACAAAAATACGTTGTCCCCTTCCCCCAGTACTTTAAAGGTGAGCTTATTTGGGAATAGAATTGCTGCAGATGTAGTTGGTTAAATTAAGATGAAACTATGCTGGACTAGAAAGAGCTTGCAATCCAACATGTCTGTTGTCTTTATAAGAAGAGGTGAATGTAAACCCAGCAAAGGACAGTGGAAGAAGATGCTCAGACTAAGGCTGAGGGAGGGATTGGAGTTCCACGCCCCCAGTTGATCTGTATCCAAAAACCCATATCTAAAACCATTGTACACATAGTGGACAGTAGAATGCTGTTGAGTGTTCTTCATGTTTATTTCAGGGGTGGCTAAGGTTGCTTTCACCAGGCTGAATCACAAGCAAGTATCTTAGCACCAACTGCTATCAAAGAAAAAGAACAAAATTGAAAATTCAATGTACAGTTTCTACTAAATGTTTACTGCTTTTTGCATTGTGAAAACAGTAGATAAATCATCTAGCCAAATTTCTATATGGTGGGTTCCAACTTCCACATGTGCAACCTTGTAAGATGTGGTATAAAAGAAGGAAGAATCTGGATCACTGGTCAGGAGGCAACAAATGGTTTCCAATGTCAACACGGCTGATGAAAACACAACCCCATCAACTCCTCCATCGGTGCTTGGTAGGCAACACTCGCAGAACTTAGATTGCTCGCAGTGTTTACAGGTGCCTGCACCTGTGGTTACCACAGTAAACACGTCACAGCTCAATCAAACAAGACTTCCTTTTGTAACATCACATGCGGTGTTCACCTGTGGGGCCTGCTCTCTAGATTTCTCCACTTTAACCAAAATCATTAAATTTTAACAACTCCCATTTAACTTTAGGTAACGTGGGAAACAAAAGATGGAGAATTCAACAATAGGTACTAAGATATATTTTGCAAATTTGAAATCACAAAGAGATTCTGTTTCCTGGTGCCTAGTGATCAAAAGGATGAGAAGATAAAAAGGTGGAAGGTCACATAATTTCTAATGTTGTAATGCAGATTTCCCTGGGCTATCAATAATCAATTTGACCTTGTCACAGGATGCCAATGTGCTATATATACTCTCAAGATACTGAGCAGCTATGGCAAGGTATAGGTCTCATACAGGTAGGTGACAGGGGTGTGAACAAAACATACTCTTCAATAAACTGTGTTGGTAGCTTATTTTCAGTAAATACCATAAATTGCATGAGATATTCAATGTTTTATAATAAAAATTATGTTATAAGATTGGCCAGTTTTGGCGAATATCCAGTATGCTAAGATGCAATGTATATACTATAGGGGTCAAAGAGGAGAAAGGACAAGACAAAAAAAAAAGAAAAAGAAAGAAAGAAATGTTGGGCGGTGGGGGGCGATGGTGGCACACACCTTTAATCCCAGCACTCAAGAGGCAGAGGCAGGCTTATCTCTGTGAGATCAAGGCCAGCCTGGTCTACAGAGTGAGATCCAGGACAGGCACCAAAACTACACAGAGAAACCCTGTCTCAAAAATCCAAACCAAACAAACAAACAAACAAACCAAAAAAAAAAGGAAATGTGTTTAACATAAGCTACACAGTAAAATGTGACAGGGTGCTGTTAGAATCCCAGAGATGTGGACAAGTCCCTCAAAGCAATTGTTACGATTAAAAACCAATACACCCTCCAAAAAGCACAATTCCTAGGAATTTGAGGATATTTTAAAAATTATTGGGAGGGTGGCCAGGGGAAACCGAGATCTTCATCTAAACCAAGTTAAAGAAGAAGCACACCCGGCACTCAGCTAGGCTACCACCACGCTAACTGCTATTAGCAGGCCTCAAAGACACCAAACAGCTTCACAGAGCAACTCCTTAAATGACGTGAAGGACAAAGACAAGACCTATGGGGATTTCGGACATGCTACAAGAGCTATGATAACCAGTTTTGAGGTTCCGTGGTCTTGCCTTACCTTCGAAGGTACATGGAACTCTCATCATATTAGATCAAGTGTTTTGAAATCAGGAAATAAAGGCTAAGGAGAAGGTGCAAGGGTAAGAGTACATGCACAGCATTCAGAGTGGCATTCAAACCCCCCAGCACCCATGTAAACAGCTGGTTATGGGCACTATCCTGAAACTACAGTGTTATGGGAGGCAGAGGCAGGAGGATTACACAGGTTTGGTGGTGACCGGCCAAGATCTGTGCCCGTGAGAGGCTTGTCTCAGAGTAAATACAGAGTGATGGAGTAGGGCATCTGATGTCTTCCTTAGGGGGTCACTGGACCATTAATTTGTTCCTCCCCCCAGTGAGAGAAATTTATACAGTAAAACTGTGTTATGAAGGTTCTGTGTAATGTTCAGGGGAAAATCCAGATTGAGTGATTTAAAAATGTTTAAATAATAAAAGAAAATAAATAAAAAGTAAATATCAATCTTCCAAACTATAACTGGAATTTTAGGATAAAAGTCCAGGCTCCAGCTGCTCTACCAGGTCTAGTTCAGCTACTTGCACCCATTACGCCAATTAAAGAGATAAGTGATGATGAAAAGTAGAGAGATGTTTATTCAATGGAATTACATTAGGTAGAGGAACTTGGGAACCAATGACCCCAAGTCACTCTTGGTCTGAAAAGAGATTTAGGTTTTGAATACAAGAAGAGTTGGAACAAGGATCATGAGGTGTGTATAATTAAGCCGTCATCATCTGCGTATGATTCCCTTGAACACTGTCTAGGTTCAGGCCCTGCTAGAATGCCCAATGAATTTGTTATTGTTTAGGGAAACAAAGTTTTCAAAGACTATTTCTGCTGAGGGTGCAGTTCATCTTCATGAAGAGCTGTCCTTATGGAATAGAGAGGGGTTCTGTCCTCCATGGAGGTGTGGAATGCCCTGCAATGCAAGCAACTCAAGAGTAAAGATTTAATTCAATGACTCAGTCTTGGTCTTCAGCCAAAGTGAAGAGACCAAAAATGATGTCAGAAGCTAAACACCCATGAAGAACGTCTCACCAACAGGATCGCCTAAACATGAACTAAACAAAGACAACAATAGCAGACACGCTAAAGCAAAGCAGCAGGAAAGCCCAAAATACCTCAGTCCTACACAAAGATCTACAGGCAACTGAGCAATGCTGAGAGCAAGGCTAGTCTTCTCCAGAGAAAAGCACTCCAACTGGTTATCCAATATCAAAGTCCAGCCCTGAAAACATGCATAAGAGTAATGTTACACAGACTGAGCAGGTTGTATTTAGGGAAGGGAAGATGAAAATGATGTAATTACATTATAACCTCAAAAATAAAAGAAAAAAAAACAAACATTTGACTAAAAGAGGAGATTTAAAACATGATACAACATGAACAAGTAATAAAAGGCTACACAAGAGAGCACAGTTAAGAAAAGAAAAGAAAAAAAAATAAGAAGGCAGAGATGTCAGGTGTTCATCCTGCCAAACCTGCCTCGTGGGCACAGATGAGCACTCTGATTTTTAACAGGAACTTCTACTAGATGTGTTTCAAAGTGACAGTGGTGATATTTCTGTTATGTGGCCCTTTAGACTTTTGTTGCTCTAAAATTCTATTTTATTGGTAAATCCATTTCCTACCTGGAACTTTCATGATGGGATTTTCTTCTACTTTAAACAGTTTCTAAATAGAATTCTGTTTAGAAAGAGAAAAATAGCTAGTAATCAAAAATAAGAATATGTATATAATTTTAATAGATCATTAAAAATAGCAACAACAAGAAATATGAAATGTCTCTTCCCAGACAAAGAACTAAATAGCTGGAAATTTTAGGAAGAAATGAAAGCAGGACTATTATAATGAAGTAACAAAGTATCTATCCATATGAGCCTAGAGTAAATAGCCATCAATACAAAATACAGCTCTCACATCTAAGAAGGCAGACAGCTTATTCAGACACAAATATGAGTGAACTCAAGTTGCCTGAATAACTTTTTCGGCTGTGGCAGCAGTTAAATGAGATGAATTAGGCACATAACGAAAGCCATACATCACTGAGTTCACCAAATCCATTGGAAGGGATGTCAGGCAGGCACTCTCTAGAAGAGCAAGGAAATCCTGCTATAGGTTTTAGATCTTACCAGACAGCATTCATAGCTTCAGGATTGTGGTGTGTTAGTGATCTGTTTGTAAAACCATTCCAAAGGTTTAATCTGATAAATGAAAGGATTTTATGTCAGACAATCACAGGTGGACAATGAATGGTGAATGGGTCTTTAAGACACTAGAGGTAGTCCAAGATCATTTTGGCTCTGGGTCTGCAACCTTTCTGACTTTCCACATTTACAAAATTCTACTCAGCCACTACCTTTGTAGAATCTCAATATACATGTGGCATTTTTTTTCTGGGAACTTCACTTTACACACACACACACACACACACACACACACACACACACACACACACCAAACTTTAAAGGGAATCAAAGGAGGTTTTACTACTTGACAGTGAATAATACGTTAGTGAAATCATTTCTGCAAACAATCTGGTATCTAGTAATACTTACTATCTAACCATTTGAATCTTAGAAAAGTGCCAGAGGGAAAGTGGTATGATGTGGGAACAAAATGTTCTAACAGGCACTAATTGATAGTAAATGAGACAAATAGATTTAAATATCCAGTTACAGAAATGGAGATGTGGTAACACAATCATACAACGGAATGTTAGAGTAGAAATTAATACGTAAGGCCGTGTGTGACAGTAGAAAAATGTTTTTTTTTTTTTTTGTAATGTGATGCTGAAGGAAAGATGCAAGTTTAACACTGAATGTCACTTGTTCTCCAGTGTAATAAAGTGGAAAACTATTTAAAATCAGATAAGTTACTCTAAGAAACTTGTATATCTGTTAATTTTTTTATAGCAAGAGAAGGAAAAACACAAGAGTAATAACATCTAGAAGGGAAACCTGGGAGGATAATACAGGAACCCAGACTTACATGTGTGCCATTTATAAAGAATATATCCATTGGAGTGTCAACATGCAGCTACATGTAATTAATCTGTTTCTTAATAAATGATGAAATCAGTGAATTAAATCAATGAAACTATTCACAGAATAGTGAATAGAGTATGGCACCAACTTGAAGTTACTATAAGAACCAGTCTGTGCTTTTAGACATAACAAGAATTCCTGACTACTTTATGAAAAATCTCTGAGCACACAGAGAACAAAACTGACATGAAGGATGCCATAGCAACCAGCCACTAGAAGCTGCACCAAATGAATACCAGCGTGGAACCCAACAACAACGAGCAAATCTTCGACTAAATTATTATGGGTAACATGAGCACAATTGTGTCAACCAAGTTTGAGAAGAAAACCCCGGTCATCTAATTCACCATCACAAGCGATTATGCCTTTGTACACAGGAGCAGGTGAAGGATTCACAACAGAGCTTCAAGGCAAACAAATTCATAGTCTAGGCTCTGAACAAGCTGAGATGAGGATAATTCTAGCATCCTCTTTTTCCTGTATAAGGGAATCCCCTTATTTTGTTTTCTCTGGGAGTTGTTGCCCTTCTCCCTGCCCACCTAAAGCAGCGCCTTTCCTTCTAAATATCACTGTATTGGCAAGCAGCCATCCACTCTTCCCTGTTAGCTCTGAATTCTAACACTGTCACTAACTGGAAGTTGCTAGATCCATGGGGGTTGTTGATGCTTTGATTTCATATCTGGTTGGGGTTTTTGTTGCTGTTGCTGTTGTTTTCTGGGTTTGTTGTTGTTGTTGTCCTTTGATATTTTGTTTTGTGTGATCTGTGATTGTGGTACAGCATTAGCTGAAGTTTACACTGGTTTGCTTCCATTTCATCCATTTTTTTTTCAAAATAAACATTTCTAATACCTGCCCCCCCTTTTTTAAATGAGGGATATGGCAGAACTCCAGAACACGTCATAAAAAGAATCTTCTATATAAGCTCAAAAATGAAATCTTCAGCACTCACAAGAATTTGATAGTAAACCAAATACTAAGGAATCACCAAGTTTGTGTGAAATCAGACAACAACAACCAAGGTATTTTCTGATTTACAAAACACAGAGGACAAAGAGAGAAAAGTGGAGCTGGAGTAATGACTGGATGGCTAAGAGTGCGCTGCTCTTGCATGGGATCCAGACTCCGTTCCCAGGACTGTCAGACAATTCCCAACTAACTCTGAATCCAGCTCCAGAGTTTGTCCAATGCTCCCTCATGGTCTAAAAGTGAGGATTCATTCGGTGCTCACATATTTTATAACTGCAAAACATAGTTAAATAGACAATGCGATTTATTACCATACTTCAAAAGTTATTTGGGGAATTTTGCAGATATAGTTTATATACAGATGTAACAGTACCCAGAAATATCACAAATACGACACAGTATGTAAACAAAGTGCCTCAGGCCTTCTCAGATGTGAACCATAATATAACTAGACATGGAAATGTGGCATACACTTCTCCTTTATTAGTGGGGAAATCCCCAGTTGTCAGGTATTCCAAGGCTCACCTCAGCTACAAAGGGCTATGCTGCCTGGTCATATTTTTTTCAGGATAACCCAGCACCCCCACTCTGTTAGGATCTGCATCTAGAGAATTCAACCAGGAAGACTCACACTTACTATTCCATAGATTGTCTGTGATGTCAAGGGATACTTCATTTACCAAAAGTGAGACAGAACAGAACAGGATAGGAAGGAATGGGTGGCGGGGGGGGGGGGGGGGGGCTGGTGGTGGTGGTAAGAATCCACTCAGAGAAAAATGTGTTGTAGAGGAAATATTTTCTTGGCTTAAGGCATGGCATGGCCATGAAGTAGACCTAGCAAGAAAGCAAATCATAGGCTTTGACTGAACTAAGACATATAAATAAAAGAAACCTGCTTTACCAAACAGACCTTCTGCCTCTGACATGCCCTCTCAAAAGTAACAGCTAAAACAGTCAAATAAATTGAATAAACACAACACACACACACACACACACACACTTTGAAACATACCTTTTGTAAGGGAACCCTTTAAACACAGAACAGAACACGAAGGGACAGGACAAGAGAGGATGAATTCAGAGATACAAAAATGTTATAGTAGGTCTGTTTTCTCAAGCTGTGGAATGCTGACGCGACCTAAAGAAAAACTGGTCAGAGTCATGGCCAGGAAGTAAGCAGAACTGCACAGTGATGGCACACTGGCCTCTTTCCATTCATTCAACTTCCTTCTTCTTATAATACTAGATTATAGCTTTATTTTAATTTGATCACCTTTTTAAGGTATTTATCTGAATACAGTCAAATTTTGACGTATTGGGGTTTAGGGTTTCAGCATGTGTATTGGGAAGGGAGCACAACTCTGTCCCAAGCACTTGTTCATAGGATATCTTACATGACTAATTGTTGACTCATTAGTCTCTGTTAAGGCTCTTCTTTCTCTGCTGAACCCACAGAGGTCATGGGTCCCATTTAGCTGTACTTGTCACAGGGCAGAAGCCAAGCTGTAGCTGTCTTCTGCTTGTCTTAGTAACAATAGGCACAGTTATCCACTTCTTTCTCTTCAAACCACTCTCCATACTTGACCGGAAAGTGTTCCCATTTTTTAATGGCATTTTTCAAACCCTTGGGGTTGCTCTTAAATAACCTGGGTTGATCCATTCTCTTATATTACTAAAAATAAGTTCCCTTTTATAGTTAAACTCAAAATGTATTTCCCGGATATATCCCTGGATTGCAAACATTTTTATTTCCAGCCCAGTCTCTGCTCCCATTTTATGTATTCAACTGCCTACTCAGTTTTTTTACTTGGCTCTCTAGCGGACATTTTCAAGCCAAAACATCCAAATGTAACTAGATTCCTGGTTTTCCTTTCTGAAGTGCCTTCTTATGTAGGCTGAAGTCAAATGCATCCTTATGCTTCAAAAAAAATCATCCAGGCAAACCTCCTTTCACTGGAGTACATATCAGCATGACTCTCCAAGGCTCTTTGAGTAGTAAGCATCATTTAGTAGAAGCAGCAGCAAGAAAAAGAGCAAAATCAATATTTTTGACAAGGTTCACCAAGAGCAGCAATGGAGACATAAAGATGTTTAAACTTGCCTTCAAACAAAGATTTATTTTCAGCAGAAGGCACAGAAAAGGCAAAACTTCAAGTGAAATTGGAAATATTGAACCCAGCTGAAGCTTCACCCAAGCATCAATCTACAAAAATCATGGCAATATACTGAGGGCACATCAGTGAAATCACTGCGGTGTACAGTGTCATTCAGCGTAAGGCATGACCTTGGATTAGACATAATTGCAACAACAAAAAAAAAACAAAAAAAACCCATATTGCGTCTGGACTATGAGGGATGTCAATGGCATGGGGGAAAGTACAGGAAAGAACAAAAAACTATCCATCGTATTTTTC
Source organism: Peromyscus leucopus (assembly GCF_004664715.2). Classification (NCBI taxonomy): domain Eukaryota; kingdom Metazoa; phylum Chordata; class Mammalia; order Rodentia; family Cricetidae; genus Peromyscus; species Peromyscus leucopus. The sequence goes on from NC_051076.1 coordinate 48,451,274, forward strand.
CCATGAGGGAGGTACACTGATCTGTCTCCCAATTTTCTATGCTCAATATCTTCCTTTCCTCTATTTCCATTATGGAATCTAGGATACAATAAACATTCAGAATTGGTTTAAGTGACAGTAAAGTAAACCACTGTGTACTTGCTTGAAGTTCCATTAAACAGCAAGTGCCCTGAAAGAAATACCCATCCAACAGTCTCCTTATAAGTGTACGGCCAGAGCCTAGAACACAGTGTATGCTCGTAGTATAGATGGAATTAAAAGTTAAATTCTGCAGTACTTACATCTAAAACCCTGTTAGCATCCAAAGTTGACAACTATCAGCATGCAAGGCTGACAATCTGTGGACACTGCCATCTGGCATCAATGCTGAGAAACAGAAACTCCCAAATAACCTTCTTCCAAAAAAGAGAACACATTTTTTTTTTTTAAATTGGAGAATGCATGCTTCTGATTTGCTGTGTTATAGATAAACAAATATTCTAGCACACAGCTTTATTTTCAACTACAGAATTATTATACAAATTCCCTATAGAAATTATTCAGCCCAACATTGAGAAAAGCATGTATCTCTTTTTAACACAGCTTCCATCTACTTTTCTTCGAGTCCTTCTTGTTCCCTTGAGTTCTCATCCGTCTTTTTCACTGGAACTTTCCTCATCAATGATTTACTTAAATGGCACATTTGTGTATATTTGTTTAGTATTCCATATTCTCCTCCAGTATTATAATATATTATGAGAATATTTTTTATGATCCACATCCTTCATTTAGAACTACACCATGGGCTGTAGAGCAAAGAAAAATCTATGAAGAAAAATATGTTCTGATCGTGTGTGTGTGTGTGTGTGTGTGTGTGTGTGTGTGTGTGTGATTAGAAATTTGGTCATTTCTATATTGAAAGTATATACATTCTTTGAGCAAAGTAGAGACAGCTTAACTTAGATTTACAAAAATAATGAGCAAAAATAGACTGAAATAGACAGGAAGCTAGCAGATGGAATGCAACACTAATAACATCCAACTTTGAGCCTCATCAGGAGTTGATCTGAGGGCATGTTTCTTGCTGGGTCCCTCCAAATCTGCCAGTATGGTTGAATTTGGATCTAAAATTATTAGGGCAGGAACTGTCAATTTTGTTCATTTTGTTTATCTTTTCAGAACCCAACACAGGGCCAGACAAACTTATTAATAACTCTTCAAACAAGTTACTTTGCTGTATGTAGACTGAATTTTGCCATATAAAATTTACTTTAGTCATGTTTATATTTATACTCACAGTGTTAAAACATAGTTCACAATTTACTACATCTTCTAGATATTCAATAATTTCCATCTATCTCATTTTCAGATTGGACTTTATTTAGAATTCCCAAATAAAAAAATTTCCTTCAGCATTTTCAACAATCCACCCAATCAATTAATAACAAATTCTTCTGTGTAAGAGAAGCACTATATAGAAATAATTATTTTCTTGATACTTTCAGAATAATTACTATATAAATATTTACTCAACAATTAAATAAATCATACATTAAAATTATGTATAAGTAATGTTATATTTAAAGATAGATTTAGTATACCTTAGCTGAAAATTTTAGAATCTTTTTTATTCCAGACTCGATATTTTTTTGTGAAATTTTCATAAAGAATGAGCTATCTTGATGTTAGAATTTGATTTTAAACAAAGAGCATTGGGGTTGCTTATACCACTTATACACACAGCCCAAAGGTAAATTTATATGCTTTTTAAATGATTTTTCAAGCAAAGGATAGTCTTGCTCACACCTTCAGTCTCCACTTGTGTGTGTAAGTGAGGACTGGGTGGAGGTAGCTGCTCAGGCATGTGGACTAAGAATAAAGGGGGGAAATGTAGAGTTCTGGAGAAATGACCACAAATTATCATCAGCACGTGATATTCCCTACAATCTCAAGCATCGAAGGGACAAAAACAAGGAAGGCCACTGGAAGCCAGGATTTCGGAGGCAGTGTGAGCCTCTGAAGGGGAGTGAGGGGGACACGGAAGGAGAAGAGAAAGAGAAAGGTGTAGAAAGGAAAGAAGGTGAACAGCATCAAGGGAGGGACAACAGAGTTACCAAGGAAACGAAAATCGAGATTCAGCAAACTGTGTTACCATGAGCATTGTAGTTCGTGGCTTTTCCCTTCTTCTATAAGGGCTGCAAGTGAGACAGTCAAAGGACCACTGCATCATGTAAAGTCAGTGTTGTAAATGTTCATGACACTTAGCGCAAAACAGTTTTGTTCATACTAAAGACACAACAATTCACACTGTTAGGTAAAATATTTGTTTTACTATGCCATGGGTGACTCCAGTATGAATGAATATATGTGATCATATGTGAACATTTTAACTGAGTGTAATACATGCTCTTTTTTTAAAATATACAGCTCACAATCAATATATGGGATTATATTGAACATTTTAACTGGGTATGATATATGCTCCTATTTTATATACTGTAAACAACAATGTATTGGCCAATGACAGTATAAGATCATATTGCCTAGTTATGCATGTGGTTATATTTGTTTGTGTAAGTGTACTCTCAGGATATTTAAAAGATGACAAAATCTGCATGACAATAAACTTCTCAGAATGTAACTGTCCTTAAGCAAAGCAAGACAGTGTCTGCAAAATCCTCCTCACCATGACCTGCTGTGTGTTTCTGTTTGTTTAATCTGATATGCTCTTTTCTCATCCTTATACATTTCCAACACAAATCATAGCCTGGATCTTGCTCTTTTAATTCATGCTTGGTGTGTTCACTCTCCAATCCGTGCCTCTTAGCAAAAGAGCCTAGAAACAGCAAGCTGTCTTCATTATAATAGAAAAGAATGCAGCATTTTTGACAGCAGTTGACAGCATGATTGTAAGCAGGACAAAGGCAGAAGGTGATCACAGCACCATAACATTGGGCAGAAACACCTGAAATAGGTGTGAATTATTCACACATGCAGGGTGGCACTAGCTTGCAAAAGAGAGTGATGTAAACTGAATGATATTAATAATCAAATGAATTTTCCAAAGTGAGGCCATTATCTTTACAGTCTCAAGTACTTTAAAAGCTGCTTGAATCTCTTTCATTGAGCAGAATACTAATAGGAAAACATCATTGTGCTGGCAGTTCAGTGTGAGCTCTTTGAAAGGAGCCCATATTTCTAGTGTAGGCAAGATATATGCTTACTTGTGTGAAAGCAGTAATTTAAACAGAAAATACAAAGTTGTGACTTTTTAAAACTATAATTAGTTTGAATAGTTTAATATGGAACAAATCTGTCAGAGCACATGAAGAAATATAATTCATGCAAAAATATTTTAAACAAAACACAGAGGTGAATTCATTTTTTTACTGTGACCAGCACATTTTAAACGGATATTTATTTCTTTTGTCTTCTACATCAAATGCCATGGAAAGGGGCAATTTAAAAGTAATGAAACTAAAGAAATTTTCTCTATTCCTGAATCTTCAATGATTACCTCATCCAATAGTTTCCTCCTAAACACATAAATTAAAAATATATATTGGAGTACAAATTAAGAACACATATACCTTTACATTAAAATAAAAGGGAAATCCAAAATAACTAAAATTAACAGTATGAAAAAATATTTAATTATCAACTGAATCTATCATTTTCAAAATATATTCACATATTAGCTGGCCATACTATTTTAGGGACCCAGTTTAGCATATAGTTGTTAATTACATGCCTGACACATGTGAGTAGGTGTGGTTTTCACTCAACACTGTAGAACTTTTCTGGGTTCAGATGACTCTCCTCATAACCAAGAGACAGGGCAGGCTTGGAAATTTCAACTAATTGCCTAAGATCACATTACTAATAAAGATTGAGCCAGGGTCTAATAAGAAGTGCAACTTTTAAACAGAAAGCGCCATCTGGAAAGTTCACATCTCATTTAGTATATTGACTTGTGTAAATACTAGATATGAAATGTGCATATATCCTCATAACAGGGTCTTTAGAGTGAGATTTTGTTATAGATGGGCAAATGAAGCTCGGACCTAGCAAGAGACGTGAATGGATGCGACAAAGGGAAGGATTCATGTGTCTGAATCTGACATCATGCCTCCTGCTTATGCCGTACATTTATTCTATCATTTGACTGTACCCTGACTTTCCAACTTGCTTAGCTTCAACAGGGCTCCAATTACCAACTTATAAAAACTTCAACAACAATAATAAAAAATCTAATGATTATTAGTCGTCTGAGAGCCATCATGTGGCTGATCATAGTTTTCATAACGGTCTATACACAGCATTCAGGTCTATCACACATGCTTCTGGATTAAAATCAAATGCATTTAACCTTAAAAGAGAAAAGAAAGAAGGAAGGAAAGAAGGGAGGGAGGGACAGAGGGGGGAGGAATAAAGAAGGAAGGCAAAAGGAAGGAAGGAATTCTGTATCATTTTTAATTTCCTAATTTTCATATTTTACCAGTGCTGGGCTCATTGTATACAATGAAATGCAGTTATACCATAAAATGAAAGCTATTGGACTCTATATAAGTTAGCATTTTCTAGGAAGTCATAGTCAGATGTAGAATCACTCCAAAGAAACAATTAACCCATAATGTTACAATGCTCGGTTGCCCTAAGTACGTACAGATTAAAAATAAGACCTTTAAATATTGATTTTTTTTATTCTGACTTCCTGTGACCAGAATTTAATAGCAAAACAAATTGTGTGTGATTTCCCTTCATCCTGTCTTTTAGAAGTGTTCAAACGAGTATCAGATAGAAACGGCAGCCCTGGAATCTCTTTGCCAGTGATAGATAAGCCAACCTAAGTGTTCAAATGAGTATCAGATAGAAACAGTAGCTTTGGAATCTCTTTGCCAGTGATAGATAAGCCAACATAGGTGCTGTTGACAGAGAAGCAATAAGAAATGCAATAAACCTTTACTCACTACGGACCATCACCCAAATGCCCCCTTACCACAGTTCACATAAGGGAGATGAGTTTGAGTTTTAAAATGTTTATTATGAACCACACAACTGTGAATGGAGTACAGATTTGACCTCAGTGCGGGTTTCTTTCTCTCATCACTATTTGTCATTAATAAAAATTGGTTAGCACTTCCCCTGCTCATTACGTAGACTGATTCCCTTGATGGATGACATCAATGTATCTGAAACAGTTGCATCCGCAATACTGGCAGACCAGCCCAAAAAGCTCTGATAAAAGAAGTAGAGGTAGATATTTTCAAAGAACCCTACACAAACCACTGAAGAGGAGAAAAAATCGGAAGCTGATGCACCCAACTCTCGCACAACTTTCAGTTTTACACTTTCGTTGTTATTAAGTATTTAACTTGAGTCTGGACATTAACATAGATAATGAGACTGAATGGTATATAGAGCAAATGCTGAAAGAAACATGTTGTAAATATCTTCCATTTAAATAATAGTGCTATAGAAAGGATACATTGTCAAATCAGAGTAATCTGACAATGATTTAAAATTGGAGCATCTTATATAGTCAATTATTTTTCAGTGTCTGAAAAATATGCTGCTAGAATTAGTACCAATGCTGAAGAGAGTGTTAGGAGAGAAATTATGTCTTGCTCATCATCATAATAAATAAATCAGGCAAAATGAATTCACTAAATCTGAACATCACTAAAAGCACGCTCTGTCTTGGAGAAATAAACAAGAAAAGAACAAGTAATTATAGCATCAGCCATGTCAACAAAAACATTCAAAGACTGTTTTCAACATTTTCAACACTTGGTATTGACAGCTTACCCTACATTACCTTTTTCTTGACTCAGGTATGGATGACTGCAGTCGTGGGAAAGGCACAAATGTAGATCCACAAGGAACTAGCTTTGGAGACATAATCTTCTCAAGTATTGCTCTAAAGAGAGAAAGTTCCAGCCACAGACGCCTTGCATCCAGGAATATGATCAAAGAAACCAAGGCTTGAGCTCTATCATTATTCTTTTTAAGGATGTTTGTGGGGTGTAAACATTTCAGGCTTAGCAGCTGAGTCTAGTTTCTTTAATGCTATCTTTGATTCAGCATTGCTTGACAGACTATTAAGGAAATGTTGATGATGCAGGAAGGCCAGTGTGCTGGTTAACATGATTATTTTACAGAGCACTGTGTATTCATTAATAGCAAATAAATTCTCACAGTATTCTTCTTTGCTTCTTTCTCAAAATCTGTTATTTAGGTCTGTTCAGTCTCAATACGGTTGGTGATAAAAATACAGAATATAACATTTGTTTCAGAAAATGCGACCTGTGATTTTTCTCTTTGGTAAGCAAAATCAGAGTTTAATTTTAAGAAAGTCTGATACTACTGAGCTGTCTGTTAACCACGAGCTTCACAATTCCAGAAAAATGTAGCATTTATATCTCAAATACAACCTACTGAACAGCTGAGGCTTTAAGGGCTCAGTAAGTAGGGAATCTCCTGTGAAAATATGAAAATGGTACAATACTAAAGTAAGAAATGTATACATGTTCTTATAAATGCCTGAATAAATTATATGTAAATAATAAGAAAATGCATACAATGCAGAATGCGATGAATACAAGCCACATAAAGTGAGAACTGAATGTTAGTAAGCTATTTAAAATTAATATGAAAACATTGATGCAAAGCTGCATAGAAATTTTTTGAAGTTTTGTTTTGACTGAAAATGGGAAAAAAATGTAATTTTTCAGTAATATAATACTAGTTACATTTTTTGGCAGCTCAACAGTGTGTTAGAGTACTGCAATCACAAATAACATTGGAAATATCTTATGAAATGAAAAACTAATAAACAAAAAAATAGGTTATCAAATACTGTCATAGTGTAGACCTGTTTTGGTAAGTCACAAATTCATATGCAGATAAATTTGTCCTTTTAGAATTTGGAAAGTTAAAGTGCACTATTTATTTTAAAGTTTACTGTTATTGTTTTAACTAGTCTATTCCTCCTGTACTACAATGTCAATATAATGTTTATGCAATTAAAATAAAACATAAAAAAAGACATGCTGTGGTTTATATCAATTGTCAACTTGAGAGCATCAAGAAATCACTGTATAGACAACCTCCAAGAAGGAGAAATGATCTAGATAAGGTTAGCCTCTAAGCATGTTTATGAGGGATTACCTAGATTAGATTAATTGTTAAGAAAAGATCCAGAATAAATGTGAGCAGGACCATTCTATGGGCTAGGTCCTAAATTGAGAAACAAGAGACGGGGAATTTCTTTCTGTTTCCTGACTGATGATGCAATAAGGAGTTACCACAATCTCCTACCACCAGGGCTTCTCTGCCAACATGGACTGAACTCTCAACCTGTGAGCACACAAACATTTCCTTCCTTGATTTCCTATTATCAGGTATTTTGTTGAAGCAAGAAAAGTAGCTGAGACAGACAATATACATTTCTGCCTAGTATTTGACTTAGTAACGTCAACTTAACAAAGCTTAAAGATAAATCTGTGTCTCAAAGTGTCTATCGCCTCAAAATCATTCTCTGAATACAAATATCTATTTCACAAAACATCTGTTCTTGTTTCATTGCTGAGAGGAGAGACCATACCATCTAATAGTCTCATGAATTTTGTTCAGCTGAGTCTCCTTGGTAGTTATTAATTCTATTAACAAATGTAACACAGAAGCTTTGCCATCTACCGCTGTCTGGGGGACATTTTCTTCTACTCGACTGAGATGGAACTATGTTTTTCTCCCAATCCCATCAGAGAAAAGAGAAAAAATGTTCTTATAGTAAAAAGCCCTTCACAAGCCTACAAAAGGATGAGACACCCTCTGAGAATGATAAGGAATAGAAAAATGGAGGAACAGATAGGGATCAAACTTCATAACCACGAGGACTAGTATTCCATTTGGGGTAGAAAATGGTATAACAGTGGAGTTCCAAATGCACCAACGTGTTCACAGATTCTCTAAGTAAAATGGTGTAGTGATACTTACATTCTAATACTGATATGAACATATGGGGCAGGCATATAAGAGCTTCTCAGTTTATGGGTGTATTTTTTTTCCATATCTTCTTCACTCTGATAGTCTTACAAACAATATTATTTCACACACTGATAAAACTTTACCTCAAAACAAATGAGCTTTCAGTAAGGACACACAACGGTATCCATGAGCTGACAACTTATAGCAAGTTTATGAAAAGGCTTAAAAGAACTCTAGGGCAGAGTGCCTACATCTTAGGCCAGTTGTCACTGAGTCCCTATGAGATAATGACAGAATCCAGTATCACAGCAATGAGATGTAAGAGCACTAAGATGTATGCTGGTAGAAATGAAGAAGAGACTATGGAAATATTATTTCCCAGAACTTAGAAGTCTAAGTGGGCTCACCTATAAAACTCATTGCTTTGATTATGTGTACCTACCAAGACACTAGAATGTGTGTTTTAGTAGCCTTTGATCAACACTATAGTAAGGTATTACTATGACTGAGTAAAGTCTTCATAAGACCTTTTCCTCTTAAAATAAGATGCCTTGTCAAGGGTTGATGTTTATTTATTGCACTGGGATTACAAAAAAAAGAGCAACAAAAATATTCTTACCTAAGACTTAAGTACGTCCATTAAAAAAAATCAGCGTTTGTGCAGACTAAATGCTACCAGAACTGTCTCATTCTAACTCTGATAGTATATAAACATCAGCAGTGGCCAAGCAAGGAAGAGAGACAGGAAGTCATGTCATTTAGTTGGACATGAATTGAGTTTCCAGAACACCAGGAAAACTGCAGTAACTGTAGTTGTTGATTTTTTTTTTTCACTCTTTGGGGGCCTGCCACCCAGCTCCCAAATAAATACACAGACTTATTCTTACTTTCAAATGCTGGGCCTTAGCTTGATTATTTTTAGCCAGTTTTTCATAACTTAAATTATCCCATCTACCTTTTGTCTCTGGGCCTTTACCTTTCATTATTTTATATACCTTTCTTTCCTTCTAATTCCATGGCTAGTTGTGTGGCTGGCCCCTGGCGCCCTCCTCTCCTTCTCCTTTTCTGATTCCTCCTCTTCTACAGAGATTGGCTTTCTTCTCCTATTTATTCTCTCTGCCTGATAGCTCTGGCTATTCTTTCTCCTGCCTAGCTATTGGCTATTCAGTTCTTTATTAGACCAATCAGGTGGTTTAGACAGGCAAAGTAACAGAGCTTCAAAGAGTTAAACAAATGTTAACATAAAAGAATGCAACATATTTCTGCACCATTAAACAAATATTCCACAGCATAAATGAATGTAACACATCTTAAACTAATATTCTACAACAGAAAATGATTCAACAGCCAAGTTCATGTTTTAGTCTTAAAGGACTAGAACTTTTAAACATTTCCAAGCTCCAGGTTATAATACAAATCTTATTAAACAGAAAAGAAGAAAAACCATTAAGATAAATTGTATACCTATAGAAACCATGAGATCATGTTATTTTTATATTTGTCCTTGAATTTTTATAGTTCATAGAAAAATTGTATATGCAATATATTTATTAATTTACATAAAAAGAAAGTTAGTATCTGCTGAGAAGGGGAAAATCAGTTTGATCTGCGATTGAGAAAAGATAAATTGTAGCAGTATATTCCAGTAACTCATCAAGAACACTCATGAAACTTTTAAGTAAGTTTAATGTTCTCTGTTGCATAGATGTTATTTATTTCTACTCTCTTTATTAACTTTGCCATCTATAAAGGGACATTTGAATTATAACATCCTATTCTGTTCTATTCTATGATAATTGAGTTGATCCCTTATAATCCAAAGGCAAAACCATAAATCTTTTATATGACCTGCCATGAACCCAAGGAGTTCAGATCATGTTTTAGCTGTTTAATTTCAAAAAGACTGCTTCCTCCTATGTAAATTTACCTCTTCCAGAAGAAAACAAAAACTTAAACTCAAAACAAATATTCAAACTAGTACCCATACCTTTACTGTGTCAGCATTGAAAGCCATTCTTTTCCTTGGCTAACTAAGGATGATATAAATGATGGAGGGAATGAAAGCAATATTGTCAGGGGCTAAAAAGATGGTTCAGCAGTTAAGAATACTTGTTCCTCTTGCAGAAGATCTGCGTTCAGTTACCAGCACCCATATGGTGGCTCACTCAGGTTCCAGAGTAGCCAATGTCCTCTTCTAACCTCAATAGACACCAGGGAAACATAAACACACACACACACACACACACACACACACACACACACACACACACACTTTCAAATATATATGCTGCAAACCACTCATACATACTAAATAGACATTTAAAAAATAAATGTATTTTAAAGTTATTAGCTAAAGTGATTTGCTGTGGGATGTCTTTCTGTATATTGTGGATATGGGCTGATCCCATTGGTTAATAAATAAAGCTGCTTTGGCCTATGGCAAGGCAGGATAGAGCCAAGCAGGAAATCCAATACAGAAAAAAAATGGACGCCATCCAGCTGCCCAAGGAACAACATGCCAGCAGACAGGTAATGCCACAGCCACATGGCAATTTCTAGATTAATAGAAATCGGTTAATTTAAATATAAGAGCTAGCTAGTAGTAAGCCTGAGCCACCAGCCAATAATTTATAATTAGTATTAACCCTCTGAATAGTTATTCAGGAACTGGTGGGTGGAAGAGAAAGTTCCAATTACAGTGACTGATTATTAAGGCTAACATAGTCCAATATATGCATTGCTTTGTACCTACATATGTATTGTAAAGCAGAGGGTAATTTACCTGTGTGCTGCAGCTTTCCAGCAAAGCACAACTGTAGGTCTTCTCAAGACTGTATGTAACAGCAAGATTCCTTGTGGCGATATTGTGTTCCCCAAAATATTGTGCACCCTAATAAACTTATCTGGGGTCAGAGAACAGAACAGCCACTAGATATAGAGGCCAGAAAATGGTGGCACACGTCTTTAATCCTTGGGAGGCAGAGATCCATCCAGATCTCTGAGTTTAAAGCCACACTGGAAACAGCCAGGCATGGTGACTCACGCCTTTAATCCCAGGAAGAGAGCCTTTAATCCCAGGAAGTGATGGCAGAAAGGTATATCAGGCGTGAGGACCAGGAACTAGAGCTGGTTAAGCTTTTAGATTTTTGAGCAGTTCAGCTGAGATCCATTTGGATGAGGATTCAGAGGCTTCCAGTCTGAGGAAACAGGATCAGCTGAGAAGTTGGCCAGGTGAGATTAGCTGTGGCCCATTCTGTCTCTGATCTTCCAGCATTCACCCCAATACCTGACCCTGGGCCTGTTTTTATTAATAAGACTCTTTAAGATTCATGCTATAATTCCTCTTCCATACAAAGAGAGTTCATGATCTTCATTTGTTTCAGGGAATGTTTATACATCTCAAAATGCTAAGAATTGCTTAGAACAGTCTTTCTCAAACTTCCTAATTCTGTGACCGTTCAATACAGTGTTGTGATTAGTCCCAACAGTAAAATTATTTCTGTTGCTACTTCATAACTATAATTTTAATACTGTTATGAATTGCAATGTAAATATTTTGGAGATAGAGGTTTGAAAGAGGACTCACAATCCACAGATTGAGGACCACTGGCCAAGAATGAGAAATAGGATGATCCAGAAAGAATCCAATAGAAATACAAACCAACTAAACTCATAGTAACCAATAGCACTCTTACGGATCAAAATATATTTAGGAATATTTATTTTCACCTGTATGTGTACCTAATTTTCTATAAAATTTAACTACTCTCCCCCCAATCAAAGACCTTGAGATTCTTTAAATCAACCCATTTGTGACAAAAGTCTCAGTTTGGTTCCTATCTATTCATTCAGCACTTTTATGTATTTACACTGTGGTGATCATCATATATTTTGTTCTCATATGATTTGTAACAGTCAGAAAAAGTAGAAAATAATCAACAGCGGTAGTTATACAGTTACACATTGCAGTAAGTGCTGTAAATGGAAATTCCATGAAGCTTGAAGGGTGGGTTGGAGGGGTAACAACGCCCTCTATTGTACTACCTCAAAACATGGGACAACAGGCTCCTTGTATTTAGTCCCCCCAAAATAGTTAATTCTGGAAACTGAAAGCTGGTTATCACTGACAAGTAGGAGATCAGTCCTAACACATGCAATAAAGGCTGAGCATTCTCATATCATATGCACAAAAGCAAGGACACTGATGTGTGGAGTAGGGGAAAGTCGTGATTTTTCTTAAGACATACTGATGTATTAACTTAGCAAATCACAGTTTTAGAAGACCAATCCTACAGTCAAGGATTGCCCATATTTCAACTTTGAGTGGCTTTGATGTATAAGCATTTTTCAATACAGTTATATTTTCAGGAAAACACCACATGGAGGTAATGGTCCTTGGAGTAAACTGATTTCCTTCTCGACTAGGAAGGCAACTGTCTCTGCCTTAAAAGTGCACAGCAGGCTAACAACATTAAAATATCGCATCTTTAAATCCTATCGTAGACAATAACTATGGACAAGCCATGGAATTACTATTAACATAGTATCTACTAGACTTAGGGGGCAATTATTTGAGTCATAATAGGAGTACTAATGTCACAAGCTATCCAGAGATTGAAAAAAAAAAAAAAAGGAAATGAAAAGACCAAGAAGGATGTTGTGAATTAAGTTAACATTAAGCAGAATAAATGTAGTTAAAGAAAGCTTTCACTCTAGTGTTTCAATCATAAAAAGATGGAAGCTTAGTTTGTTCGATTTCTGATGACAAAATCCACGAAAATTTCCATGATGAATATATGTAAGTTTGCTGCAGGCAAAAGCGGTGCACTTTGTGGAGCTGGTACCTCCATTACTCTATGTTTGTTGAGCCTTTTCAACAAGGGAGGCAACATCTAAAAAATACTACTACCAGCATAAGAGAACTGTTCATTATAAATTCAAAAGTAGACTAGTGATTGTTAAATATTTTATGTTATCAAAAACACACATCTCCATTTTCTGCATATGATTCTACTTCAAAAAGTATAATATTGATTATAATTTCACATTCCAGTGTGGCTTATGTCAAGGTCATATTTCAGTTTGCTAAGAAAGATGCAACTGTTCTGAAATGACACAATTATGGATATTCTTGTGAAATCAGATATCCAAGCTTCTAAGAGGAGTGTACGATAATACACTCAGGCACATCACAATAATGCCACTGTGATCAGTTCACTAAGAGGCAGATATCTGCAAAACTCCAGATGTTCAGTTGTTACCTATTCGTAAAAATGTCTGTCCTAGGCCTGGTGAATTTATAGGTAATATCAGTAACTCAAGGGAAACTGAAGAGCCAAGGAGCCTAAATCAATCAATAACATTTCCAAACAAAAATGACAATTGAGCATCATTCTAGTGAGTATTTTTAAAAATATAGTAAAATCTATCTCAATATCGACTCTTTCACAAGTCCCTCAAGAGCTTATTACAACCATGGTTATCTCTTTTATTGCCTCTAATGGTATTGATAACTCACAATACAATAATGTTATTTATCAATTTTATTACAAATAGTTATTTTTCTGGAAAGCCTGGATGTGAGGCATGACAAATTTTTAATGTCAATCAACATTACAATTATTCTGTACTACATTATTAAACTCAATTTTAGTGAACCATTTCCCTGTCTTACGATGATCAGTCTCAATAGTTGTTCTTCTTTCTGCCTTAGTACACGATGAGGAAATTAAACTCTGCTGAAGTTTAGTGGCTGAGAAGTAAAATACACACTACAACTAAATATGTCCTTAACTGAAACACAACAAAATTGATTTAACCTATTCTCATTATCCTGTTATGGGGTTTTAATAATTTCTTCTGTTTTGTTTTTCTCTAAGCATACACATTTTATGCAGTTCATGAAAATAATTTATAAAATGGCCTTGAAGAAAAAAAATAGAATTTAATATAAAAAGGAAAACTAATCTGCGTAACTGAAATATCTAATTTTAAATAATTCATCTAGTTGCTATAAAAATAAATGAGTTGTAATTCACTGGTACATGATATAAGAAAATGATAATGTTCATAAGAAGACTAACATCAATAGATAACATTCATTTAATAAATATTTGCATACCTCAATATGTGTTGGCATTTCGTGGGAGGCCGGAAGACTATCAAATCCATTCAATCACACTTATTCATACAGGGTTCATAATTACTGGTATGTCGAATATTTTAATCCATTTATGATATTCCTATAAAAGTTTCCAATTTTTCTATAAATATTCAAATATTATTACTTTAAAGTGCTCACAATTTTTATAAAATAGACCAATACTTAAATGATACTCATGTTTCTAAGCTATTATAGCATTATTTGACATTATTGGTAGAGTTATTTTCCACATTGCAGAATTCAGAGTTTCATTTGGATTTTAAACTTAAAATCAGGACATTATCCTTATTTAAACTGGTCATCACCTTCAGGTGGGTTACAATTCATGGGTTTCTGGAAGCACACTGGCACAATCTCACTACTAACTTACACAAAATCTTAGAAACCAGTGTTAGATGAATAACCTTCTACCATCTAAAAGTAATCTGTCAAATCCTCTAATTATTAGCCACTAAAAATAATTTAATTAAATGAACTTGACTGATGTATAAAGTACTATAATTTAGAACAAATTATATTTTGAGTGGTATGCTTTCTCCCAGAATCCTCTCAATTGATTAGAGATCAACCCACACTCAGTGAAAGCATTCCAAAATATATTCCCAGAGAATATTTTATGGCATGTGCAAGGTCCTGGTCACCCAACTTATTTGTGTGTCTTATGGCATCAGCAGATTGACACAGAAGCTTAAAACATGACCTTCTGTCCTGAGCAGGAGATTAGCTGCATGGAATACTGTCAGGTTTTGCTTTTGTATTGAAATAGTTTCATAAACTCCTCATATATTCTGAAGTAATGCCTGTGAAATAAATCCCCATGTATCCATAAATGAATGCTCAAATTTAAACAACTACAAAATGAATTGAAAAATGTTTCCTTTGTTGAAGTCTGTATTTAAGGATAGACACATTTTGGAGACTATTAACACTGTGACTACAATTTAATATTATCTTTGAGTAAAAAGATTGCCCTAAGCCTTTTTAAAGGCCAGAGGAGACTATGCTTCTGCATATTTTATAATTCCCCTAAGAACATTCTGTTTTCCTCTACACGATGTCAGAACCTCCTCATATTAGTGAAAGATCAGGAGCAAACTGACAGAAACTGAACCATTCAAACATAAACCCCACCTGAACCATTCAAATATAAACTCTACGTGTGACTGCAAATCAGGAGTATACATGGGGGAAGGAAGTAGCCAATATTTCTACCACTAATAATTTCCAATTCAGTTCCCCGTGGAGAAAAGTTAGATAGACCAAAAACACTCAAATGAAGCAATATAATGCAAAATAAAGATGAGATCAAATAGTTTCTGTCGGAAAAAAAAAAAAAGCAGCATTTAACATCAACCAATCAGTGCACACACACAGAACTTGAGAATCAAAGCCAGAACCAACCTCAGTAGAAACAGTCAATTTATGTGAATGGTTAAAACAAAACAACAAACAAAAAACGAGTAGTGGATGTCTGTCCATAAAGAGAGTCAGCAAATCTATGCTAAAACTTTTAGTCCATGTCTTATCAAATACAGAAACCTTGGAAATGTTAATGACTCCCCTTCCCTCCAACTTCACCTATAATGGAAACAGGGGTGTAGTGACGTGAACAAGAATGGCCCCATAGACTCACATTTTCCAGTGTTTGGTTCCTAGTTGGTGGAAAACTTTGGGATGGATTAGTACGTGTGACCTTGTTGAAGGAAGTGGGTCCAGGCTCAGTCTCTCTCTCTCTCTCTCTCTCTCTCTCTCTCTCTCTCTCTCTCTCTCTCTCTCTCTCTCTCTCTCTCTCTCTCTCTCTCTCTCATCTATCTATATTATATATATATATATATATATATATATATATATATATATATATATATATATATATGTCTGTATCTCTGTCTCTTCCACTGTCTCTCTGTGACCACCACCCACAACTGCTGCCTGTGGATTGGGATGTAAGCTCTCAGCTACTGCTCCAGAGCCATGCCTACCTAATCTGATGCCACACAGCCTGCCATGATGGTCATTAAATAACCCTCTGAAATTGCAAGCAAGCCCCCAAGTATATGTTCCTTTTATAAGTTGCCTTAGTCGTGGTGTTTCATCATAGCAATAGAACAATAACCAAGACAATGGACATCTAGTTATATTTCACAGAGCTAGAAAACCACTTGGAGTAAAATAAAGTCCAACAGTTCCCTTTGCTAATTATATCTCATCTTCCATGTGTGACAAAAAGAAAACAAAAAGCTGGGGTGGAAGTAGTAGAATAAATACATTTGTTTTAAAATGCAATATACAGTCAAGCAAAAGAAATCACAGATTATGTTACAACACTAACACATTGTGGAAGATTAGGACTCCACAGGTCAAGAGTCTGAGAATGGTTTCCAGTTACAACAGCACAGAAGATTCATTTCTATTGTGTCTTCTGGTCTGCTGAAGCAAAAATAATGATGTAAGATTTTTGCAGAGGGAGTAATGTGGATCCTTGCTCAAACTCACTTCATTTTCAGATGTTTTATTTTATTTTACGTGTATGAGTGCTTTGCCTGTATTTATGTGTATCCACCATGCCTGTGTTTGATGCAGAAGAAGGCATTGGATCCCCTGGAATATGGATTACAGGTGGTTGTGAGTCACCATGTGGTACTGGTAAACAATCCAGAGTCCTCTGAAGGAACAGCAGTACTCTTAATATACTGAGCCTGTTATTCCCTATCTCCATATATTAAATATGTTCTCCATGTTTATCCACCTACTTCCTGTGTGATGAGATAGTATCATGGAATTTAAAAGAATGTTTACTGACTGAAGATGTGAATGAAAATTGAATACTTAGAAGATTGTGTTAGGAGATTTTTGAGTGTATACCTATAGAGTTATCTATCATTAATATCTGTAAAGCAGCAGCCCATTGAACTACAAAAAATGTGTTTATAATAAAGAGATCAAACATTTAGAATCAATTCATTCTTCTATCAGTATGTCAACCTGACCATTTGTAGTTGGTGATTTTACTCTTTACTCTTTGAAGAGCCTGCCACCCAGCTCTCAAATATATACACATGGAGATTTATTATTACTTATTAATGCCAGGATTTAGTGTGGCTTGTTTCTTGCAAGCTTTTTATTAACTTAAATTATCCTGTCCATGTTTTGTCTTTTGGCTTTTACCTTTCTCTATTTCTGTATATCTTTTCTTTCCTTCTTACTCTGTGTCTGGCTGTGTGACTAAGTGGCTGGCCCCCAGATTCATCCTCTCATTTTCTCTCTTTTTTTCTTCCCTCCCCAATCTTCTCTTCCCAAATTTCTACTCCTATTTATTTTCTCTGCCTGCCATCTCTGCCTATCCTTTCTCCTGCCTTGCTATTAGCCATTCATCTCTTTATTATATCCATCAGGTGTTTTAGACAGGCAAAGTAACACAGCTTCACAGAGTTAGACAAATGCAACATAAAAGAACACAGCAATTCTTTGCATCATTCAATAAATATTCCACAGCATTAATGAGTGTAACACATCTTAAAATAATATTCTACATCATTTCCCTCAGTAGTCATTTCAGTACTATTCACAGTAGCCTGTATTCATTAACTGATGACAAATAAACAAAGAAAATGTGGTACATAAACAAAACGTAATAAAATTCAGCCATTAAAAAATGGAGATTCTGTCATTTGTCAAAATATGGATGAAACCAAAGATCATCACTGTAAGTAAAATAAGCCAGGCACAGAAAATCAAGTGCCAGAGAATCTCACACATGTAAAGAGTCTAAAAAGTTGATCTCATGGAAATTCAGAGTAAATGGTGGTGATCAGAAGGTGCAGAGAATACTGGGGAGACAGGAAAATGTGTATTAAAAGGACTGTACACTGAGTTGGACAAAAGATTATAGTGTGCTACTGCACAGTAGGCCAAGTACACATAATAATTATATACATTTCAAAAACCAGATGGTGGTTTTTAAGGGAGAGTACCATAAAGAGGTGATAAATGAGGAGACGGAAATCCTAAACTGCACCTTTCCTTTTGGGATATATTATTGTCCATGATTTCTATGTTTTCATTTAGCAGTTTATAAAATTAATTTTAAGATATGCAAAATATGGAGTTAGCAGCATTTTAAGTACAATCAGTACTTGCCCCTGTTAAATGAAAACAAAAATCAAGAGTTTTACATTCAAAATGATTAACAAAAAGAAATAAAAGCACATAGAATTTCACATTTTGTGGTTTAAAATGGCTTAAAGATTTTATATGTTTAATACATAGTATCAGGTATAAGAGAAAGAAATACATAAGACTATTTATGATTTTAGTCATGATTTTAAACAGTTGAACAACTTGTTTGCACATACTTGAAATGTATCTGTTGTTTAAAGGAATACAGCTTTGAAAACGTGTCCATAGTCAAATGAAAATTTCTTACACCCTGTGAACAAAAAAATGTATGCACCACCATTCTGTAAACATAAATATAGTCACAACATTTCAGCCAGTCTTTTTTCCAAACAAACAGACGAAAAGAAAAAAAAATGGATGAAATGGAGCATAGAACTTCAAAGAGCCTTAATTTGTGGTAAACATGCTTTGTATAACTATGATTTTGCAACAATGCTACTAAATAAAGGAGATGGCCCTACACATACACTCAATCCCATCCTCGGGTCCATTAACTTTATAGCCTTCAAAGGAATGGGAGTTAGAACAAATGACTTCCTGAAGAAAAAGAAATTCCGTTTCATCTAACTACAGCTGAAAAGCCGAAGCTACTTTTAAGTCCATTGTTTTATCGATCTTTATTTGACTGCCATGTTTTCCGGTGGTGTATCTATTATCTATCTAAATGATGTAAATCCCTCTGTAGATCCCAACATGCTTGCTGAGGTGATACACTAAGCCGTCTCTGGAAAGCACCAGCAAGCTGAGAATGCGTGCTTCTCCTCATGAAGACAAGGAGCATTTGGTCCTGGTAAAGGGTGATCAATATAGAAGAACACCCAATTAAGTTGTAAAATGCGAGTAAAGGAAACAGAGAAAAGATTTAGCCTGGCCTAGACTGAGGCGCTATTAAGAACAAAGATCAGCCTGGCGCATGACTTTGGTCCCAGCACTGAGGAGGCAGAGGCTGGAAGATCTCTGTGAGTGAGTTCCAGAACAGGCTCCAAAGCTACACAAAGAAACCCTGTCTAAAATAAATAAATAAATAAAAATAAAAAAGATCAGCCGGGCGGTGGTGGCGCACGCCTTTAATCCCAGCACTCGGGAGGCAGAGCCAGGTGGATCTCCGTGAGTTCGAGGCCAGCCTGGGCTACCAAGTGAGTTCCAGGAAAGGCGCAAAGCTACACAAGAGAAACCCTGTCTCGAAAAACCAAAAAAAAAAATAAATAAATAAATAAAAAAGATCAGTTGGCTAAATACCAACCTAGAGAAATGACCAATATGACACCATGAGATGTACCCTCTTTCTGAAGGGAAATGGCAAGGGAGTAACTCTGGGGGAGCGGTAGATGAGGAGATGGGAAGGGAAGGAGGGAGGGGATATTGAGATTGGCATGTATTGTATGATTCCTGTTCCTCTTAAACATTACTGACCCAATAATTCTCGGGGTGATTTTACTAAAGTGAAAGTTTCTACATCTTGGTTCAGGATTTAATTTGTAGCTTCCAAACATTTATATTTGATACCTAGATAAATGGTCCCCTCTGTCCCTCTTCAACATCAAACATGTGAAAGAGTCCACATTTTAAAATACTGAAATTGTAAGATCCCCAAATCAAAAGCAGCAAAGTCTAGTCTCAATGAAATACCTTTCAATAGCATCATGACACACTATCAAGCTGCTGTCTCTTGCTAGATGAACACAGACCTGTAAACTGTGTCTGATGGGATAGCAATAAATCACACTTAATACCTTCCAAGTCTTGAGTACAACTGAGAAAAGGACAAGAAAACATTGGCAGTCAACAATTCTCATCATAAACCTATTTTTAAAATCATAAACTATAACTCTTAACTTAGATTTTTTTAAACTTTGAAGAATTATCCCATGTTAGAAAAATGATGTCTTGGCAGGGCGGTGGTGGCGCACGCCTTTAATCCCAGCACTTGGGAGGCAGAGGCAGGCGGATCTCTGTGAGTTCGAGGCCAGCCTGGTCTACAAAGTGAGTTCCAGAAAAGACGAAAAACTACACAGAGAAACCCTGTTTCGAAAAACCAAAAACAAGAAAAAAGAAAAATGATGTCTATTTTTTTTTTGCTAATGCTATGTAATTTATAATTTTCTGAGAGATTCTTATGGAAATAGGTAATCATTTAATAATTTCAATTGCATCCATTCCATATGATGCCTTACTTATCAGCCTGACAACAATTAAAATCGCTGGTGACATTAAGGCTATGAGGGTGTGGGGACTGGTTTACATATGGAATGGGGATATTCATGAAAAGGGTGCAACCAATGTGGGAACCAGTAAGATCATCTCCTAAAACAACCAACCAGGCAATAACTACATAATCCAGCAAATGGATTCAAGTGTTTAGGTGAGAGGAATAAAAAGCCACATTCTCATAAATTCATGGAAGTTTTATTCAGACACCACCAATCCCATTAGCAGTCAGGCATCCTTGAAGAGTGAATAACCAAACAAACAAAGGAATCTTCATATACAATAGAAAGTTACTCAGCAATCAAAAGTAATAAATTATTCATATGCACAGTAGTGTAAATAACTCTCTGAGGCAATCTAAATATCTAAGAAATGGCACTACATCTCTAATTGAAGGCATACCCTTACATGGCCATAGAAATATCTGAAAGAATTTCTGTAAAGTTAAAATGGAAATGTGTGAAACACACTGAAGAGTCACCAGCACCTGAATAATGAGTAAGAAGATACATAAGTATATATTAATATACGATTATGGTGTGTGTGTATATGTGTGTGTGTGTGTATGTATGTGTGTGTGTGCGCGCGAGCACACACACATGTAGACTACATCTTAGAGCATAGGCAGATGATCCAGCTAAGCTATCTTTGCAAAATAAGCTGGAGAGAGTAAGTTCTAGCAAAGAATTTTGGCATTGTTCCCATTTACTCACTTTGAAGAATTTTTACATAATGTGAATATCTTACCAATTCTAAAACAAATACTTTTTTAGGAGGTTCTGTGCCTAATAGCGCTCTTCTGAAAGTGAGTGTTTCAGTTGTAAATGGGGCTGTAGTTAAAATGACGAAAAGGGCAACTATGGGAATTTTAAATTTAGTATCCAAGGAAAGTGCCTAATGTGTCTCTTATCTAAAATTGAATTGCTAAATGTCAGAAACATTCAGATGGTTTGGGCATTTTCTTTGATGTGATTCCATATTCTCCCTTCCCAACCTAAACTGTTTTCAGGCACAGAGTTCATGGAAAAAGCATTACCTAAGCAGCATGCCAGCACACCAACAGAATTTCTCTTTACAAAACAATGTCCACTCAGAGACTTAGCAGTGTGGTTTTCTCAGGCTATGGGCAGTTTAAGAAAGGAAAACATGCAATGATAGCTATTTTTACACACACACACACACACACACACACACACACACACACACAAAATGAAGCTTGCTGTTATCAATGTTTACAAATGTTTTGCAGACAAAAGAGCAATGGAAAAGGGAGCTTGATTTTCACAAAATATTCTTTTTGAAATCCAAACCTAATGGTCTCCTCCAAAGCCTGGTGTATTTGCAGATTTATAACTATGCAGATACATTTTCTCCACACATGGAAAAAGCAACTTGATATAAATCACGAAACATTTTCCCCAGCCCTAATCTTACTAACAGTCACTGAAAAAAATACTAAGGATTAGACTTCTGCATTTCACAAAAGGCAAGCCGCATACACATGTCAGTTCACACCCATCTCTAATTCTCCTTCCAGGTACTGTGACCCCCTCTTCTGACTCAATAGACACAAGGCACTCATACAATACACTTACATGCATGCAGGAAAATACTCAAACACGCAAAAAAATAATTTTTTTGATAAAGAGAGAACAAGAAGAAAATTAACCAATTTCATCCATGAAGCTCCTTCCTTCACCATTCATTTTGTAATAAGTCATCCAAGTAGAGGGAAAGACAGAGTACATAAACAGCAGCTCAGCCTTCCTTCCTTAGAATGGATTTATTACAATGAACTTCATGTGGTACATACTGAACTGACTTAAAGCACACACTTTAAAGGCTTTTAACCTAATAACAAATTGTACAACAATCAACAGTGAAATCCTAGAACATTTCAGGCTGCCCCAAAGAGACCCTGTTACCCAGAACTTTGTACTGCCCTGAGAAACTATAGATCTACCCTTCACACATTCCTCTATTCGAATGTTTTATATATTTTGAATCAAGAGCTTTTCATCTTTTTATGAGTTTCCTCTATTTTGTCTAATGGTTTCAACATTCATCCATGTTGTAGCATGTATCAGTACTTAATATCTTGTTGTATATTCTTTTGAATGCATATGTCAGTTTGATATTGTCTGTCCATGCACTGATGGTTATTTAGTTGGCTTCCACTTTGGAACTAACAAGAGTAACACTACTAATATCTATGTACAATTTTTATATGAACATATGTTTCCATTTCTCTTTAGTTAAAGCTATTCATGAAAGTATGGGGTCATATAGTAAATATAAATTCAACATTTGATAAAGTGTCAGATTGTTTTTCTCACTTGAAATAAGTGCAGGTTCTCTTAATATCAAAGATATGAGGAGAAAGATCACCAACCCAAATCATCATGCCCAAATTAATTAAAGCAAGCAATTAATTAAAGCAAGCTATTTCTGCATGTATACAAGCTGCCTCCCCCAAAGGTGGTGTTCAAGAGATCAGCATTGGATGTGAGGAAGATGTGTTTCTTATAGCTCAGGGGTAGAGGGTTTCCAAATGGGAGATTTGGCATGGAAAATAGGTGGAGTTATAAAAGCAGAACATATGCAAAGTTAGTCATAATGACATCTCCTGAAGCAAAGACACAATTGCAAGGTGGTCATAGTAAGGTAGTCATACCAACAGTTAGTCATAACAAGGGAGTCATAACAACCCTCTGAAACAAAGATAGGATTGCAAGATGGTTATAAAAACTTTTTGAAACAAAGACATGGTTGTCTGTTCATAGAACAGGAACACAGAACCATTTGTACTTAAGTTTACAGGTGGGGCATAGCCCCATCCATGAGAAACAGAGGTATGATTATAAACAGGAATGAGCCTAGTTTGTCTATACTATAAGATGGAGGCAGGCTGATTCATCAATTCTAACTTCATATTCTCACCCATCCTTACCTGTCACAGGCCACTTTCTACATTTGGGGGATTTCCTTTTCACTCTTACGTAGTATCTTTCAAAGTAAAAGGTTTGTAGTGAAAGTGATCTGTGGGTATCATTCAAAGTCAAAGCCTTTAGCTTGTTTTAGTGAGTTTTTACTTGTGCTAAGGATACTGTTTGTATCCATCATAAGTGAAATGCATTTTCTTAGAGCCTCTGTATGCCTAACTACTCCACTCAACTTGGCCACAACTTTGTATTTCTTTTCTCCTTTATTGAGGAAAATCTCCATCTGAATGATTCTCTCTCTTTATTTTTTTTCCTATGTGTATGGAAAGTGCATATAGCATGTAAATGCGCATGTGCATGTAGACCAGAGGACAACCTCAGGTGTCCTTCCTTAGGCATTAGCCATCTTGTTTTTTGAGACAGGGTATCTGTCCTGGAGCTCATGGATTAATCAAGGATCATTGGCCAGGAAAGCCCAGGGATGTGCCTGGCTCCAGCTCCCCAGCTCAGATTACAAGTGCACACCCTCATACCAACATTTTTTATGTGGGCACTGAGGAGCAAACTCAGGTCATCGCACTTGCATGATAAGCACTTTAGCAACTGAGCCATGTACCCATCCCACATACATATTTTATCAGTCACACTGTTTTTATTTTCTAGCCACCTGACCTCACAGTTCTGAAAACTCACTAGCCTACTAAACTGTTCCCAAAAGAAGAGTGGTGGGTAGAAAAACCTAAGCATAAGAATGCAAGTGATGAAACTCCCACTTGTTACAAATCTTTGTAACTGGGGAAAATTGTGTTATAAAAAAAAAGCACTTGGAACCTTCATAAGACAAAACTGAGACATATTTTAACAGAAGTATTTAATAATATGTTCAGTAAAATACAATGAAAGGTCTGATGAATTAGAATAATATAAAATTTCTTCCAGCAAATAATTAACACTTGAAAACATGGGATTATCTTGTGTTAAACAAAAAAGAACAACGAAAGATGTGAAGGTTTGTCTAACAGTGACTCCCAGTATAAAAACAGCATACCTTAACCGAAAGCAGGTAAATCATAACAGAAGATGATGCTCTTGGGTAGTCGCAGCACAGGAAGAGGATAACAATCTTTAAAGAAACCTATGCCTTTAAGAAATGAACTAAAAGCTGGGCATAGTGGCATAAGCTGTAATTCCAGAATTCTAAAAGCTGAGGCAGGAGAATCATGAGTTCAAGGGAGGGAGAGGCAGAGTGAGAAAGGTATTGGTGGTGGGGAGAAGGATAAAATACTTGGACTCTGGGAGGGAGATGCTACAGTAAACAGGGCTACTGAGACAGCATACAGGCAACTGAAACCATTACATCACTTTGCCAACAGGATAGAATGTAAAGACCTTTTAGCATTGCAAATAAAATGTTTTGAAGAAACCAGAAAGGGAGATGATGAGGTAGTGTAGCTATTTCCTCATCCTTCACTGGACAGACAGCAGATGTCTCAACTTGAATCACATCCATCTCAAAATGTTACATTTTAGCAGACTAGAAAAACGTAATAATTATAAAGAAACATTTACTTTAACTTCAGCAACACTTTCTACTTCAGTTAATTATTTAGATAAATTCTGAATAGACCAGAAGATAGAAAAATTACATAAACATCTTTCATTTTTAATTTTAAACACAGACTGACTACATTTAATTATTACTATTTTTCTCCTTTTTTCCCCTCACCCATCCATATCCAGCATCTAACTATCCATATCTTTTATATCTATGTCCATTTAGGTATAGGAATTATGATATGATAAAGATACTATTTCTGACTGGTTGGGTGATCTTATTTGTTTATATGAGAATGATTTTTTTTAATGGACACAAACTTTCACAAAAACAATGCAAATTTTTTTAAATGGAGGAATTCATAATCCCAAATTCTAACAGAACAGAAGTAAGCTTTGGAGTAACAAAATCCAAGACAAAGATGTCTTTGTCAAAGCCCTCCCCTCAATGCTTAGGAATCTATGCAGAAGAGGATGCAGAAAATTTATAAGAGCCAGAGGTGATGGATGACTCCAAGGGGGAAAAGAGAGAGAGAGAGAGACTGGATCTCAGCTTTAGTCACAAATCAGCCCGATTCTGACTAGAATGCATCCAGGGACTTGGCATTTTGCAGTGACTTGGGCCACACAATGAGTCATAAATCTTGAGAAACTCCACAGACTCACACATTAAATAAACAACACATACATGAGTTAAGAAAGTGAGGATATGAGAATTTTAAAAAATAACAGAAACTAACAAATAAAAACTGGGAAACTTTTTCATTGCCTTTTTATACTGAGTAAACAAAGGGAATCTGATTGCTACAATTTTTAAAGAATTCTTTCAAATGTTAAGTTCTGATGAGGCAATATTTCTGGTTTTTTTAATGAAATACATAGTTTTGGAATGGATTTTTCTTTCACTTTTTTTTCTGTTGTGACCACATTTTCTGATCCATGAACTCTGAGTATTCTAAAGTGAATTATTACAGAATTAATCAACACAAAATAGTTTCCCCTGCCTCGGTGTGTTTTCTGTTGCCATAAAAATACTGTATATTGAATAACTTATGAAAAGAATGTGGGAGTCTGTGGGAGTCAAGCTCTGACCTGCTCCCACCTATTGAAGGGTTCTTGGGTGGAGGAAAGAGGAATGAGAAAATATTAGATAAAAAGAGAGACCTAGATGATGATGAGAAAGACAGAGACACAGGATAGCTTCAGGAGGGCCCTGGCTCAATACCTAGTTGCCCCCTGTTTATTCAAAAGGTCTTTTTAAACAATGCCAAGGGGATAAGCAAAAGACCTCTCCCTTGCAAGATCAAAGCACACTGCACAGCCAAGCGTAGACCCTCCCAAACACCTGGTAACCACACCCATAGTCAAATCATCCCATCATGCAGCCCTGCTGGGTAAAGCAAGCTCAGATTCTCTGACCCTGAGTAAAGTCTCACTAGGTAGCCTCTGTGGAATCCCACAAAAGAAGATATATATTTATTACAGTACAAAGGGATGAGCTGAGAAATCCAAGACTGAGAGGTCTACACTGAGCAATGGCTTCTTTGTTGAGTCATAGGAAAACCCAATCTCGTACAAGGAATGAGGAAATACAAAAGAGAATTAATTTTGTGTCTTTCACTTTGACTCTCAGAGATTCAAATCAGGACACCTTAAGGAAGTAAAATTTTCTGTAAGTCTCAGGCTGGGAGATATAAATTAACAAATCCTGTGCCAGGCAGTTGAAGATCATCTCTCACTGGAAGAGATTTCACTCAATGCTGATTGTTTATGAGGACACCATGCAATAGAGACTGAGCCCTGGAGACTACACAGTGATGAGCTGAACCAGAGCTTGTCCAGTACTGCTTGGTTATGCACAACTCTGACCCTCTACTTAAATCTAACCCTTATGTTAGGATCCCGAAGATGGACTAGGAGGTTACTGGGCCTTTGCCCTCTTCCCAACATGTTCACATTGAATAAATATTGTTAGGCTTTTGCTTGTTACTTGTTAGTTTATTTGGTTTATTATGGATTTTTTTTTTCTGAACCTGACTATCTGAGAATATCAGAGCCCAGGCTCCGACTCTTAGTAACTACAATAATAATCCTGGTAACTTAAAACAGACTCAGGACACATTTTGAGATCATCAAGTTACAGCAATGTGATCCCAGATGGAGAAGATGGTGTGAAGAGTACCAGCAGCTGCTGGAATCATTTTACTTCAAGGACATTTTCTTATCTTTCTGCCTCAGCAAACATCAGCTCCTTTTTTAAAATCTCTATTTGGTGAAGCAGAAGAACTAGTATTTGGAATTTATTTTGAATTTTCTATGAAATTGACACTTGGTAGGTTTCTCCCCAATCAGTGTGACTTGGATGTTGACTTCCTACCTGCTGTTTGGCTTTTCCTGAACCATTATTGGCAGCTGCCATTTTGTAACTGGTTCTTATCATTTATCGCTCCAGTTCCGTGGCACCAGTTCATGCTATTCTGCCATTATCTACTTGGGTGTTTACTGTATGACAGGGAACGTTTGAGCACTCTATGTGAGTCATTAGGTCCCTGAGAACTTATTGAGGCAGAAAAACAAGGGTGCTGAAGCGGTCTCTGTTTTGATTTGTATAACCAAACTTCATACCTTGGTGTCCCCTAGTGAGGGTTTAACCTGATTGGTCCTTACAAACTAGGATGGTTTCTAAGGTAGCAGGATGTGAAGGCAATCTGCCCCTGGAGCTTCTAAAATAACTGAGTAAGAAACTTTCATTTTTGCATTTTTTTCAAAGAAAGTCTTGTACACTAAGTATTATGAATATCAGCATGCATTTTTTTTAAACTTTTTAAAATATGTGTGCTGTGGGATATTCTGTTTGTTAAATGTGTTGCTCTGATTAGTTAATAAATAAAACACTGATTGGCCAGCAGGAAGTATAGGCGGGACAAGGAGAGAGGAGAATTCTGGGAAGTGGAAGGCTGAGTCAGAGAGACACTGCCAGCCGCTGCCATGACAAGCAATATGTAAGGTACTGGAAGGCCACGAGCCATGTGGCAACTTATAGACTAATAGACATGGGTTAATTTAAGATAGAAGAATTAGATAGCAAGAAGCCTGCCACAACCATACAGTTTATAAGCAATATAAGTCTCTGTGTGTTTACTCAGTTGAGTCTGAGCGGCTGTGGGACTGGCGGGTGAGAGAGATTTTTCCTGACCGCAGGCCAGGCAGAACTGGAGAACTCTCCAGCTACCTATGTGTACGGGTATGAATGTGTACCGGGGTATGACTTTTGGACTGCATAAGAGCTATTGTTACTGTATCTTTTTGTTGTTTTGTTTTGACTTGGTTCTTCTTCCTTTGAAATCAAAGCTAAATAAGACTAAAGTACTAGGAGAATTTGGATTTGAGACTAAACAAAAAGCTGGACATTACTTCAGGTGTGCCAAAATAAGAGATAAATAACTGAAATGTTAATGATGAGCTTTCCCTGATGGTGGATTATTTGAGCCTGATGTTTTCAAATGTTAATCCTGGAAATCTAGTCAGAGAAAATAGTCGTACACAATTTAAAAAGATGGCTAAAATTCTAAAACAAGTAAAATAACATCTAAAATGTTTAGCATCATCTGAGAGAGGGGCCTCTGGACAAGTCCATGGAAGATTATCTTGGCTGTACTAATTGCTGCAATGAGGCCAACCCACTGGTGGAGGCAGCATTATTTACCGGGACCCTGAATTACATAAATGGACAAAGGAGGGTGAGCGACAGCACACATTCATCATTGTCTATGCCAGATTATAGATTCCATGCGAGCAGCTGCTTTCAATCCCTGTTGCCCTGACTTCCCCACCAGGAAGGACTACCTGGAACTGTGAACCAGAAGAAACTGTTCCCAACTTAAAGCTGCTTTGGGCAGAGTATTATTTTCAGGCAATATTAGATCTAGGGTCTCTGTTCATTGGACTATTGAACACAGTGTTTGTGGACAGAATGTCCTCATGTGTAATACACCATGCAACTTTGACAGATGCAGCATGATGAAAACGCTAATAAAAATGTTCACTTTTTTATTTTATGAGTGTTTTTATCGTAACCAACAGTGTACGACAAAGTTTAAGCATCAATTATCCATTTGGGAGCTTGCTTTTTCTTTTCTATGTTTCAATAAAAGAAAGTCCAATCCATCATTGCAACACAAGGTATAAGGATTCCCTTCTCCCTCCTTTCATGAACATCCACCCACTTTTCTTGTTAAAATAGTTATGTTGCCTCGATGTGTTGGAAAAACTCTGTGCCTATTGGAAACTTTGCACTCCACTGTGTCATCTATTTTGATTCTAAAATCTGTGGTTGAATCTAAACGTGTTTGTTGTCCTTTGAAAACGAAGGCATGGGTAGACCTACAACACACATGTACTCTCCTGTTCCCTTTTGCCTCAGTCTGCTTTAATGATATGTTCCCTACTGCTTAGAAAAGAAAGATACTGGGAAGTTCCAGCGTGCATAGGTATGAAAGTAATGGTGAAGCAGAAGCTTGCTTACAAACTCCAAATCCTCTAAATGATTTCTCTACATCTCATGTAATTTTTGATTACATTCACTGTGTAGATAATACTTTTACTATTTTGAACTGTGAAATTGTTATGAATGGTGATATTCTTGAGTGGCTTCACTCACTTCTCAGTGTGTCTATGACTTAGGTGAATTTAATAGAGATTACAAGGTAACTAATTAACCAACTTTGTAAAGTTTCGTTCTCCCAAGACTAAATAAAGAGTGTCATTTAGTTAGAAGCATCCATCTGATTACCATTACAGAAGAAATTATCTTTGTTTCTTTGTTTGTTACCTTTTGGTCATTGTAAAAATCTTAAAATATTTGTGAGTTTAAAAGTGAATATAATTCACCCATACAAATATTCAGACCAAACTTTCCAAAGGTAACTAAATGCCAAGAGGATTTAGAGAAATGGTTCATCCATGCAGTTGCATGGCAAGAAATGAATGCCCTGAAATTCATTCCTACTTACACTCTGAATATATTTGCTTCCGACTCAGGTATATTAACTTCAAGACTGATGAATTAAAATAAAGCCAAGAATGTGTAACTGGCATGCCTAGAAGGAATGAAAATATTCTAAAGAGATACTTGTGTCCTTCACTTTGGCTATCAAGCTATAAAAACAACAGACCGCCCTCAAAGATCTGGAATTTCCCACAGGAATCTCAGGTTGGGAAAAGGAAAAGACCGATACCAGCCAGAGGGGAACTTATCTCCTAGAAAGAAATTTCACTCAGTTTTGACAATTTGTCAGACCACCTTGTAGGACAACTAAAGCTCTGGGCTCAAGACAGTGATGGACAGAACCACAGCCTGACCAGCACTGCTCAGTTTGTAGAATTCTGGCCCCTCACTTATCATAACCCTGTCAGGACTCCAGAGGTACATAAGAAGGGTCACTGATCTCTCTGTCCCTCTTCCCAACATGTTAACAATGAATAAGTCTCCCTTTCTGCTCGTCCCTGTTAGAGGTTTATCACATAGGCTTCTATAGAATACCTGGCAGGACAGAAATGATTTAATAAGACTGTTGGGACCCAGGCTCTGGCCCTTAGTAAGTATTCAGTAACAATGCATGTCAGAAGGTAACAAACCAATGGAGTGTGAACAAACAAGGTATCAGATTTGAAGACTCAAGGCCTTTTATAATCTGCACTGGTCCACTCATGAGGGTGAAGCTATGTTTTTTGTTTTGTTTTTGTTTTTTTGTTTGCTTGCTTGTTTTTGTTTTTTAATATTCATTTATTTTACATCCGGACCACAGTTTAACCCTCCCTCCTCTCCTTCCACTCCCACCTTCCCCACCTCCCCCCACCATCCACCCCTCCTCCACTTCTGTTTAGAAAAGGGTGAGCCTTCCATGGACAGCAACACAAAACATGGCATATCAAGTTGCAGTTTGACTAAGCGCCTTGCCTTGCTTGTATTAAGGCTGGAAAAGGCAACCCAGTATGAGGAACGGGGTCCCAAAAGCCAACAAAATCGTCAGAGACAGTCCCTGCCCCCACTGTTAGGAGTCTCATAAGAAGACAAAACTACACAACTGTCGCATATATGTAGAGGCCCTAGGTCAGTCCCATGCAAGCTCTCTGGTTATCAGTTTAGCACTATGAGCACCTGTGAGTCTAAGTTAGCTGATTCTATGGGTTTCCTTGTGATGTCCTTGACCCCTCTGGCTCCTATAATCCTTCTCCCTCTCTTCACAAGAATTTTCTGAGCTCCGCTAAAGGTTTGAAAGTGGTTCTCTGCATCTGTTTCCACTAGTTGCTAGAAGCACACTGAATACATAACAGCCACACACAAGAAAGAATGAATAGGCTAAGATATAAAGCCATATAATATATCATTATACATTCATCACTGGATATTAATGGCATATACAAATATAATTTTATTATGTAATTCAACACATTGTATCACAAACAAGTAATACCACCCAGAACTATTTCTGATGTGTATTAACTCTTTCTAAAACCCTATCAATTTACTAAAACAATAGAGCAGTATTTTTGAACTGCCAGCAGGGTCTTGTTGAAGCACTTCCTGAAAGGTGACATCAGCAGACTCTGTGAACAGAGTCCTACTGTAGGCTTCAGCAGATAACCACGGTGATGTTACAAAGAGCCATGTGAATTCCTTATCCAGAGACGTTTTGGAATTCCCATTGTCCCTAAGGCTAGAGACCTAAATTAGAAACAGGTGGAAGGATCAGGATCCTAAAAAAAAGGCAGCATGGTTTTGACAAATACTCTAAGGCCAACTTCACAAGGCCTTGTTCTAACCAGACTACCCCAAAATAGAGGCAGCCTTCCCATGCAGTCTAACTGATTCACGAAGAGAACAGGATCCAGCAGTGTGAGATGTCTCTCATTCCCCATGTCATAAAAGTGGAAATAAAATGGGTTTCTCAATTCCCACCCATCCTTTAAAGAAGTACATCAATTTCTCCAAGACCACTTTCTCAACAGACACAAGAAAAATGTAAGCATCTCCTTTAAAATCACTTAACATCACTAGTTTCTATATATGTTCAAAAATCTTTCTTAGAGGTTCAGAGCTCTAAATATGTTATGCCCAATTATCTGATTCCAAAAATAACAAAGCAAAAGCTAGCAAAAACATGGATGGCATCATGAAAGGTCTGACGGTCCTTCTCTTGCTGCTATTGGGGGAGATCTGGGTTCCTTTGTGGTTCCTAATTCCCTTTCTTGAAACTGTAACTGTCTAAATGATGAACAAAATTGTTGCAATGCTACTTTTTTAAAAATTTCCTTTAATTCACACATTAGGATGATTTTAAATTTGTGTGCCCAAATTTTGTTGCATTTCAGCTCATCACTGGATAGCAAAATTTTTTAAAAATATATATACCTTATATTTTTGAGTATTCAATAGAAATCAACAGCTTGTCTTCCGTTCAGCCTCACTCCCATATGCTCATTACCAGCTTACAGGAAAGATGATACACTCAGTGCTGAAATGCTCTGAATTCCAAATGTATGCACTTTCTCAGCAGGAGTGAAAGGAGAAAAAATTAAAAAGATCCTGGCAAAATTATTTGGAAAAAATCAAACATTTAGATTGTCTACATTTCTCTTAACTGTTTTGCTTCAAGTATCATATGTAAGAGAATACACAGAATGAAGATGGTTTATTTTAAAAACAGCACATTTTTCTGATCACTGTCAGAAGAAAATGAGGAATTTTCCATTATATATAAGTATGTTCTATCATAAGAAATGAATATCAAAGTCAAAGAAATGTCTTTCTTCAGTCTATTATCCCTGGCATTAACATATAGGACACCATCTAGGATCTTAAGCATAGACACATTTATATTTTACTCGTGCATGCAAGCTTAAAAATAAGCACAGATCAGTCAGAGAGGTTTTAAAATAAATCAGCAGGCAGACACCAGGAAACTGAACAAGCTCTGTTTCTCACTTCTATTCCCTTTCTGCCTTGTTATCATGGGAGCCTGCTCCCTCCAGGCAGATGCTTCAGCTTGTTGAACCAAAGGCTGTGAGGGCCTTGGGAGGAGCAAGAGGAGATGCTATGTGTAGAAAGCAAACAAGAGGAGACATGAGAAGCCCATGGAAAGTCTCAAGTGACATCAGGGGGAATGATGATGTTCCTAAAAGATATTTTCTCTATACCTAAAAAAAAATTGTCATGTTCACATACTTAGGACTGATGATAAACCCAAGCATCCACAAAATTTCACACTGCCGTGCACTCACATAATTCCATGGTGGATGACTTCACAGCACTTCTCCAAAGAGGAGGAGGCCAGAGCCCCAGCTTGGCCTCTACTCCATCAAGAAAATGTTCTCCTCCTAAATGCCTACTGTGTAGAGGCTAATGGGGAGTAACAGATGCTCAAATGCACGGAGATTCTTGATTCTCCCATGAATCCATAAGTTTTGTGTTTTCACTTTTATCATATCGTAATTCGAAAACACTGCACAAAGAGATCTAATTTTATTTCAGTTTGTGTTAAATTTGGGACTATTGGTGTAACAATGACAGAGAGGTAGAATGGGAGAACCAGTACGTGGTAGGACAGTATAAGGATTTTAAGGATGCTGGCGATGACAAGAGCTGTAA